>NW_026571207.1:30223744-30531244 GCF_026225935.1 Boleophthalmus pectinirostris | reverse complement strand
AATCCCAAGAATTCAAGTACAAAACATATTTCTTCATGTTCTCTGCAATGAAATGAATCATGGGATATGTAGTTCCCTGTGTTTATTAGCTGTTGCTACTATAAAACCATGCATTTAAACAAAGAAACTTGTGATTACCTGGTCCCTGAAGGGCTGACCAGGTTTTGGATTTACCCTGTGTGTCTGTGCATGTGTGTGTGTGTCTGTGTGTGTCTGTGTGTGTGTGTGTGTGTGTGTGTCTGTCCACCCGCGATAATTCCACCATTTATAGACCAATTGTCACCAAATTTGGTACATGGGTCAAGCCCTTGTGCTCGATGCTTCAAAAAAAATATATATTTTGGTGATGATCCGAGGTCATTTGAGGTCACATGGGTCAATTGAAAGGTCACAGTATTATAAAGGATCGGCAATTTCTGTAATTTCTGAACCATCTGCTTCCTAAAATATTCACCCAATCATCACACAAGTTGGCACACACATAACCAGGATACACTGGATGTTACAGGTTGAAACTGGTCAAGGTCACTTGAAGGTCAAGGTAACAAGGTCAAATATGCGTTTTTGGTCATAACTCCACGAAGGATCGAGCTCGAGCAACAGGAGTGTCTCAAAATCTCAGAAAAAATATTATCTATTTATAATTCTATGCATTTGTATCATAAAATATTAATAGTTTTCGAGATAATCACTAATTATAACAGTTCCTTTCTCTTTCAGTGTATGACGTTAAAATTCTAACTGGAACAAAAATAATTTCCATTTTTTCTTTTTCTGGTGAAACACAACACACTGATCTACAGTCACACAACTAACATGTACAGAACTCATGAAAAATACAATACATTTTGGTTACACTCTAGTGAACACAGACATTCTCCTGTGTGACCAATATCACACTAATGTTCAAGGGTCTGTACAGATACACACATTACATTGTGGATATAATGATCATGTAATATGGTCTGGGCTCCTCAAACTGCCTCTGTGGTGATGAACTGACCCACCAACACCTCATGGGGACCAGGTTGATATCTCTGACTGCACTTGTTCAATATATTGTGACAGGCCACAGTATTATTGTGACACTTTTGACGATACAATATACGATACGATATTTCGGTTCTTGTTACATACCCTATTCCACAGTATGGTCATGTACATGGTCGTGGTCGTGTGCATGGTCGTGTGCATGGTCGTGTTCATGGTCGTGTTCATGGTCGTGTTCATGGTCGTGTCATGGTCGTGTACATGGTCATGGTCGTACATGGTGTGTCACGTGTGCATGTCATGGTCGTGTACATGGTCGTGTTCATGGTCGTGTTCATGGTCGTGTGCATGGTCGTGTGCATGGTCGTGTGCAGTGCATGGTCGTGTGCATGTGTCATGGTCGTGTCATGCATGGTCGTGTCATGGTCGTGTGCATGGTCGTGTGCATGGTCGTGTTCATGGTCGTGTACATGGTCGTGTGCATGGTCGTGTGCATGGTCGTGTGGTCGTGTGCATGGTCGTGTGCATGGTCGTGTGCATGGTCGTGTGCATGGTCATGTGCATGGTCGTGTGCATGGTCGTGTACATGGTCTTGTACATGTGCATGGTCGTGTACATGGTCGTGTCATGGTCGTGTACATGGTCGTGTGCATGGTCGTGTGCATGGTCGTGTACATGGTCACATTGTTGTACAGCATTTTTCCACCTTCAAGGCTCTCAAAGCTCTTTACAGTTTGTTATTAATCTGTCTTGCATTCATTCAAATACAGATGTGGGGTTACACATTTGACCTTTATCTTGGCCCGGCTGTATCACCTGCTCGTCTCCATGGAGATGAATGTGTTTTAGTGAGTGCGTATACATGCACATCAGTTTCCCGGTTATTAGCCATATCCTGGTTATGTCAGTATTCGGGTTACTACGTTTACATGCGCACTGAGAAACCGGGAATACTCATATTCGCGTATACATGATCAAATGGAGTATCCCGGTTTCTTGACATAATCTTACAAACGCGCAAGTGCAAAAATTAACTTAAATCAATTTAATAAACCAGGAAAAATATAAACCGTGAGCTCCTTTAGCGTCGGAAGCTCAGGATGTTTAACCAGCGATAAGGAGCTATGAGATCTCCCACAATCCACTGCACACATCAAACCCAACAGATTCTTCATTAAAATCTTCTGCATAAATAAACTCAACTTTATCTAAACCATAACCACTGTAGAGCCACATCAGCCCATTTGATCATATAATTCAGCTCTGATCACATTTGTTTACATTTTACAGAAACCAAACTTAAGACCGCATCGCTAATTAGCATAAACTGTTAGCGGTGATAAAAATAGCTCGTTCCTTGTGCCGCTGATGCGATGAGCTTCTGTCGGCCTAAATGACACGACTCAGTGGATTATGTGTGTTCTTTTTGTGACAGAAGAGGTGTGTTGAATAGGAGATAGTTCATGTTTTAGCTTTTCAGCGATCACACGAGTGCAGATTGTACGTGTGCAGGTTTATCATTTTACTCGTGTGGTCACTTTATTTATGTTGGTCACTTTATTTATGTCGCTACTGTTGTGGGGAAAAGACTGTAAAGTGTCTCTTGGACGCATGCACACTCAATTTTACATTGCAGTAACTGGGATACTGCGTATACATGCCACAAGTATCCTGGTTACTATCGGAATAGACCAGCTACACTATCCCAGTTTCTAATAACCAGGATACTGCCATAACCGGGATACTGAAACTGGGGTACTGCGTGTACATGCGCCATGAAGAAACCGGGATACTCAAAAAACCCGATCATAACCGGGATACCGATGTGCATGTATACGCACTCAGTGTCCGCCGTGTAAATTCCAGGTAAAGCAATAACATTTCCACAAAGAACAGTGCATCTTTCGTTCACTCAGAAGTTGACAGATCTTTTAAACTTCATTTTCATTTTTATACAAATAATTGCCTCAGTGCCTTGAAACCATTTCGCTGTGATGCAATGAGCAGAGCCATTAGACATGATTACACAAAATGAGACATGTATTTCTCATTATTCCCTAAAGACACGAACAGCAAAACCGCTTTTAGTTTCCTTAATATTGCAATCAAATGAGTCTGATTCATTCAACGCTACCTGTTTATCTGGAGCAAATACATCTCTCAGTCTTCATCATCACCATCAGTGTCAGATTTAGCCTGAATGTTTTTCTTTCACTGCAGCTTTGTGGATGAGGGGTTAGTTTTCCTGCCACAAAACAAGAAGCTCCTGAGTTCTAATCTTGGATCTCAGATCTACAGAAAAAAACTACTCAAATTAAGTCATGCTTATAGTCACTTTTATTTTATGGTTTTTGCTTTTATTTTGATTTTACTAGTTTTATTGTTTTAGGATTTGTATGACCAAATTTTAACAATTTATGTTTTTGTTGTCTTCATTTTATGATCTCTGTGCAGCACTTTGGAAACCGCTTTATTTGTAAAATGTGCTATAGAAATAAAGTGGATTTGGATTTGGACTTTTAACTTATTAACTTTTGATTTTCATTTAAAAGCTACACTGCACTTTATTACTTTTTCTGATGAAAGATCTCCCCACTTGCTGACCTAAAATGAACCACAATATGGCAGTTTTGATGTCTGTCTTCATTAAGGCTGTGCAGTTTTGATTTGTGTGTCAAATGATCTCCAAACTGATTTAAAACTTAACAACATTTATTTGGGGATATATATTTTTTTAATATAAATAAGTATATTTATTTTATTGTAGATTGTAGAAAAGTTGGATATATAGTTTATTTTGGAGACGTTTATGTTTTTCTATGCATTATTTCATGTTCAAAGTATATCTGCTCTGAGGTAAATAGTTGTAGCTCATATTTATTTTCAATTTGAAAGTTTTGTGTACATTTTCAATAACAAAGTGTTTGTTTGTTTTTTTGAGAGAGAGAGAAATGCTGAATAAATGCATCGTGTAACTAAAAAAATAATCATTTGAATAAAGGACAGTCCATATGAAATCAGCAGTTTTCAAGGAATCTCCCCTATGAGCCATCTCGGATTTGGCTGAAATAAAAAAAAAAAAAAATCTCTAAAATTACCAAATGAAAGAATCTCAAATTTTAGCCCAATCCTTCCAGTCCTTCCTGAGTTATGGCCCGTTGAAATTTTGCTCACTTTTTCAGAAGCCTTAATTTATAAGCATGTTTGAGAGAGCATAACTTCATAAAAACAAAAAACAGAGCTAGGAAGCTGAAAATTTGTATTATTGTAGATTTTGGGTCATAGATTCTAAATTGTATGTATTGTCAAATATTGGGTATCTTTATTAAGAGGGGTGCTCTGGGCCCCCAAAAATCTAAAATTTGGTTGCCGCTCAACTTTTCTCAAGGTCCAAGATCTATTTTCTTCAAGCAGATATTTACAAACTAACTGTTGAACGTGAACAGGGTGGAGGTCCTATTCAGGGGCAACTGATTTCATAAGGACTGACCCATAATCGTGACTTCAGTATTGACCAAAAATAATCGTGATAATGATTTTTTTCATAATCGAGCAGCCCTTGTATCCATAGAGACAGATCAAACCAAGTTACAGATCAAGAATGAAATGCATGATATTGTTGACTTAAGTCTCCTCAAAGTCGTGTATAAAGCAAAGTGCAATGTATTACCTGTAAATATTCAAAAACTGTTTGAGATGAGAACAAGCTACTGCAATTTAAAAGGAACCTACATGTTTAAAAAACCCAGATTCAGAACCAAGGTTATGGAGCGAAACGTCGCTGTGAAAGGAGTTCACTTATGGAACAGTCTTGACAAAGAAATAAAAGAATCAAGTACAATGATGACATTCAAGAAAAACATAAAATCAAATGCAATGTGTAAGAAAACTAACTTGTTGTGCATAAAAGTGAAGATTTCTGTTTGCAATTGATCAGTAATTGTGCCTGAACTGATATGGAATGTTTAGTAACCGTCGGTGTTGATGTATTGTATTGTAAGGGAAAGGGGGGCAGATAACATAAGATTTCTCTTCTTTCTGCTCCTTTTCATTCATTTCTTGTATGTCTGATGTTGTGACACTCTTGATGTCTCTTTATACTTAAATAAAATAAATAAATACATGATTGAAAAGAGATTTTGAGCAATAAAAATGCAAGACAGGTATGTTTATGTTTAATGGAACATACTGATTAAAGCTATAATATCTCCATGGAGACAAGTAAGACGCACCTTTAAGACTGTCCCAGTGTAAGAGCAGTAAACAGACTCACCAGTGCTGTGATCCTGGTCTTGGCGTTGACCGCGTGTTTCAGAGACAGTTTGATGATCGACGGCAGACGTAGTACCACCCCCTCCATGTCCTGCTCCCCCCTCATGCCCCCCGCCAGCCTCCCCAGCCCCTCCACGTACGTCCTCCAGTGGGGCTGCACCTCCACAGCGCCCCCTAGGCAGCCCTGCATCACCGCCTGGCACAGTCCCTTACAGGCCACGGGCTCCAGTTGTCCTTGGCAGTGGGGGCAGTACCAGAGCCTGAGCAGGGAGCGGGTGCAGTCCCTCCCCGGGCGCAGGTGGTCCGTCGTATTGACCACTTCGATGCCAAGATTTAGCGCTTGGAGGAAGACACGAGTGGCGAGGAGCGAGCGCGACAGCCGGGTCATTAAGAGTTTGGGGTAAGGTCCAAAAGCCCCAGAATCCTTCCAGGCCCCCCTCAGACAATCCTCGGACACAGAGGAGGGGGCGGGGCCTCCCAGGAGCCTCCGGTACGCCAAAGGGAAGAGACGCCCGTACAGAACGTTGACCATGTGGTTGACGGAGGAGTCTGAGCCCAGGATGTACAGGGACATGTCCATATAGAGCTGTCCCACCAGGCTGTGCACCCCGCTGCCCAGAGAGGGGAACTCCGCCCTCAGCAGGGAGAGCGTGGAATTGCGGCCGTGACGGAGGACCAGGTCAAACGCCTCTGTGGAGAGAAGAGACGGAGAGAGAAAAGTGAGGTGTGGTCCAGTCATCATCAAACATATGAAAGGACATAAAGCAATGCAAGTGATTATTGAAGGTTTTCAGACACAGACCAAGCAAATGTACAATTATTATTATTATTATTTTTTTTTTTTTTAAATCATGTTGAATTTTTGTACAAGAGAAAGCCTTGATTTTGATATCACAGTGAAACAACAGAGAAGAGACAAAGAGAGAGAAGTGAGGAGAGGTTCATCATCAAATATAAAAGGATATAAATCAATGCAAGTACTTAATGAACGTTTCAAGCAAATGTGTGATTTTTTAATTTTTTTTTTAAGTCATAATGAATTTCCTTGCAGGAGAAAGTCTTTAATTTTGATACCACAGTGAAAAAACACAGCTCTGAGTATAGGTTAAATGTATGTAGTCCTTTACAGTGAACTCCTGTCTCTCCTCTTACCGTCTTATGTACAATAATCAAAATACTATTGACACTTTGCAGTGATGATATGCTGGGGGTGTTTTGCTTGTATGTTTATGACTTAGATTTAGACTTAGATAAAACTTCACTGATCTACAAAGGAAATTCTTTGGACACAGTAGCACACACATCACAATATAATATAATAACAAAGGCTACGTTCACACTGCAGTCTGAAGTGACCCAAATCTGATTTTTTGGCCCCTATGTGACCTGTATCTGATCTTTTAATGAACAACAAAGATCTGATTTTTCAAATGTGACCCAGGCCACTTCGATATGTGGTCCTGAAACCGATACATATCCGATCTTTTGACATGTGACTTCAGTCTGAACGGCCAAAGCGCATTCATCCACCTACACATTATCAACAAGCCTGTTGTTTGTTTGATTTGACTTGGAACTAATGAAAGAGACAAGAGATCACGATCACCGTGAGAAACAAGTGCACCAAAGAAAGACAGATCTAAAGCAGTTGATTCATTCAGGCTCCTTATTCATGTGAGAGTCACCACTGTGAAAATAATGCTGCAATTACAATCAAAAAGTGAACACAGATAGTTACTTCATTCACGTATCAAGTATCACAACTACTCCCAGCACAGAGAGGAAGAGAGACGAGAGTGGAGAGAGAGAAGAGAAGGAGAGAGATGAAGAGAAAGAGAGAAGCAAAGAGAGAGACAGAAAGAAACAGGGGGAGACGGAGGAACGGAGGAGAGCGTGGGACGTCTGGCTGCATTGTCATATTGCTCCGAGGAGAAAACACACATTTGAATATTTTCTTTTAGGCACATAGGCACAAGGTACATTTACTGAGAAAACCAGGCAACCAAGAGAAAAAGCACAGTAACAGTAAGAGCAAGAATGACGCAAGAAAATGTTCGCACGATTCATGAAAATAAAAATGAAACATCTGTGTTAATAATTTGCCTTTCGCCTTTCAGGTCCTATATTACACAACATTGCCTCTTGTGAGCTTGAAGCCATGTTAGAAAGCAGTTCTAGTGAAAATGTATAGAGTTTAAAAACACAGTGGAGCACTCCCTGTATTAGCACATCACAAGGTGTAACAGAGAGAGAAGAACACAGCCAAAACATGCAGGCTTTGTGTGTTAGCCCGTCCAGACCTGAGGGCAAGTTTAGTACATTTGTCCTCGTCTGGAGTTTTTCCCTTAATTTTGTCATTAAAACTCCCCCTTTTACCCCCTAATGAAGTGTTATACATCGTTTTTTTCAGTACAACCTGTTATTTCACAATCTGCTGCTGAAGTTGTGTCATATGGCTGTAATAAAAGCTACAGGACCAGAAATACAAATGACAAAAAAAATTAAATAAAATCAGAAAACAAAATTATTCACACTCTTTCCTACAAAACATATAAACTACTTTTTGGACATTGTAGGGCCTTAGCTACAAAAGTGCAAAATATCAAGTCTGTAGGTACACAAAAAATATCCTTAATGTCCTCAAAACAAACAAACAAACAAAAAAGTGCAATGGCCCCATGACTTTCCTGGTGTCAGTCATGGAAACAGCTCGTGTCAGGTTCAGGTCACAGAGCCACATCACTTCCTGCATTTCCATGGTGTTTATTACATTTGGATTTGTACATTCTGAATGAAACAAACCTTTCAAATAAAAATAGCAAGGGATGCGCAATTACACTACACTACAGCACAACAGTAAACATAGCGGTCAAGATGGATGTACATGAAGACAGACATTCTGTGTTGGTAAAGATTCCCGAGATCGAGGATTTAAAGCAAAGAGAATGTTTGGTGAATTTTATCAAGCAGAAAGACGTTATTGCCCTCCTCCCTACGAGATTCAGGAAAAGCTTAATATACCAGTTAGCTCTGTCAGCGGCGCTTTACATCCGTCACAACCAAATAGCAGCGATTAGTTAAATTAAAAAAGTACCCGCCGACCGTCTAGCGAACAAACCCTAATGCTGCGAGGTCAAACAGTTTCTACGAAGTGAAACCGGCTGATAAATCAGACCACAATTACGTAGACTAAGATGCGTAAGTTGCCATTTACGTGAGAAATAACTACACTTGGAGCGACTTTTTCAATTGATCTTCAGAGCAGTTTAACTATTTTGACTCACTACACTCTTTGGCAAAGTTTGGGCCAATGAAAATGGATGGAGCGCATGTGTTTGGAGGAAAACAAAGTTCCTATTGGACACTCGTTTTCCTGACGTTATCATTGCGTGTGCATGTTACATAGGATAATGCCAGAAAGCCACAACTGTCAGTAAGTTTCTATCTTTTATCTTTAAAGAAACTACTATTATTTTGTGATTTTCTGTTACTGGGATATCGAAATACTATAATGTTTGAAAGTTCTGCCGCTTGTGTGTTGGAGGGAAACAGCAAGAGTCATTTCCAGCCACAGAGTGAGTTCTTATCTCGACTCAAATGCACCACTCTGTCTGTGAATGGGGCCAAAATAAGCCCCAGCACAGAGTCTGTCCAGGCTGTTATTGAACCACACAGGGAGCCAAGAGGAAACCACAGGGAAGAGGAGAGACAGTTATAAACAGTCCACTCAATCAATTTACTGAAGAGGCTTGGATACAAGAAGACGGCCAACTATTGTAGTTTACACATTAAAGGTCCTAGATCACACTAAATGGACTCTTGTGAGTGTTTAGTCGTGTTAGAATGTCGTTACCTCCTCAAAAACAGACCTGGAGTTGTGTTTTGTTTGTGTTTTAGTAACCCCGCATTATTAGTCTGTTTCGCCAAAGCTCAAAATGCTCCGTCGTGTCGTGGCAGTTTTCTTTTATCTTTGCTTTAGTAGAGATAGTAAATTCCAGGGCTAAAATACATGCATCCCAAATTTCGGACTTCCAGTCATCACGCAACGCATACTAGTCATGGGATTCGGACATCGGAATTGTGTGTTTGCGAGGGGTGCGCAAAAATATTGAAATATCGATATATCGTATCGTTGTGATGTGATGATACAGTATCGATATCGTGGGCTGCTGTATCGATATCACCAAGAGTATTTTTTGGTATATTTTACTGAAGTATTTTGTTTCATTGCTACAGTTCTGTTGCCTGTTCAGAGGAAGGAAACTTGTTTATGCAAAACATTTTACACATTTGACATTTTCACAGTTTTAGTGTGTGAAGTTGGTGTGTTTCATTTTCACTTTGCACAAGAAGTGGTTTAACAAAGACTTTTAGTATCATAACCATGATTTAACCTTTATTTTTTTATTGAACCATATTTAATCAATTTTAAATATATCGTATTGAATGGTATTGAATCGAAAGGTCACTGTATCAAGATATGTATCGTATAGTGGCCCATGTATCGAGGTATGTATCGTATTGGCCCTAGTGTTTGCTGGATGTCCTAACAACAAAAAACAGCTCAAGGAATGGGCTTTCCAAGCTTCTTGCTTAACAAAATCCCATTTTTTAAGCGATAGATACAGAAAACAAGCAGGCTAAGCTCACACGTTCTTGTTCTTGTGGTTTTACAGCAACATCACGTCTTGGTCTCTTTGCAGTGGAAGGTGTTTCTTGGTGAACAGTTGCTGCCTTTGGCTTTGGCGCTGACTTTTAAATTCATAACCAAGGTTGAGTGAGGGATCGGGATTTTGCTTTGCTCCACATACAAAATCTTCGCTGCAAACTCAAGATGACTTCTTAGGCAGTCAAAGGTTTCCTTTTTGGTCCTTCCTGTGGATCAATCCTGCCCATCGCCTTCACCTTTCACTATTTTTCAATTCCGTTGGAAAGAGAAGCAATTTGAACAGAGGTTTGCAGTCACACACATCTGATTCCCTTTTGCATTTATGGAGTTCGCAAACTTCTGAAGCCCATTTCTCGAGCAGTTTTCCGCTGTTCGGATCCAACAACCACACAATTACAATGTCCGAATTCCAAAACTAAAATATGATAATATCAGAACCAGAAACAAAAGTGATATGGTTCAAAAGACTAGAAAAGATCGACTTTGACAATAGACACATCCCACTGGGAAAACAAACATGGTGGTTTGATGCTCACTATTTCGGAGGATCCTTCCCAGTATGTACTCCGCGATGACCTGACGTCCGAAATTTGGGCTGCCTGTGCTACCCAAATGACTCGAGTGAAGATGTTTAGAGTTTAAAAACAAAGCGTACAAGAGTAAAATGTGTGTAATATAAGGCCTTTAGGACGTTAAACGAGGTGGTTAAAAAGAGAAGAACAGACACTATTTGATTTTTGCTGTAAATACAAAGAGTGTGAGATTTGTTTTATGTGGTCTCTTTGCTCACGTAGTTTCATTTCATTCCCGTCACGCTCCTTGGAAATCAAATGATGCTTTTCAGAGTTTGTGAATGCAGAGTCCTTGACAAAGAAAATCCAATTGTTTTACTTGTATCATTTTGACATTACAGATTTGAACGTCGATGTGAAATCTGCAGAAATACAGAAGCGAAGGAGTTTGTATCTACACCACATTAACACTTATTAAAGACACACCCTGTAACTTTTCCTGTGGAGAGACGGTCATTGTTTGGAAAATATTATGTCATACAGGTCAACTCCACCAGTCAAAGTTCCAGGTCAGATCTGTGGAGAGGCGATTACAGTCAGACTGCATGTTTTTAAAGGGATAAAGGGGAAGAGGAAAAAGAGGAGGAGGAGGAGGAGGGGAAGAAGAACAAGATTAGGAAGAGGGACAAGAGTAGGAGAAAGCGAAGGAGGAGAAAGAGGAGGCGAGACAAGGAAGAAGAGGTGGAAGAGAAGGAAGAGGAGGATGAAGATGAAGAGGAGATGAAAGCAAAGGAGGAGAGATAAGGAAGAAGAGATGGAAGAGAAAGTAGAGGAGGAGGATGAAGATGAAAAGGAAGCGAAGGAGGAGAGATAAGGAAGAGGAAGAGAAGGAGGAGGATGAAGAGGAGAAGGAAGTGAAGGAGGAGAGATAAGGAAGAGGAAGAGAAGGTGGAAGAGAAGGAAGAGGAGGAGGATGAAGAGGAGAAGAAAGTGAAGGAGGAGAGATAAGGCAGAGGAAGAGGAGGTGGAAGATGAAGAGGAGATGAAAGCAAAGGAGGAGGAGAGATAAGGAAGAAGAAATAGAAGAAAAGGAAGAGGAGGATGAAGATGAAAAGGAAGCGAAGGAGGAGAGATAAGGAAGAGGAAGAGAAGGTGGAAGAGGAGGAGGATGAAGAGGAGAAGGAAGCGAAAGAGGAGGAGAGATAGGAAGGAGAAATGGAAGAGACGGAAGAAGAGGATGAAGACGAGAAGGAAACGAAGGAGGAGGAGAAGAGATAAGGAAGACGAAGAAGAGATGGAAGAGAAGGAAGAGGAGGCTGAAGAGGAGAAGGAAGCGAAGAAGTAGGAGGAGAGATAATGAAGAGGAAGAGAAGGTGGAAGAGAAGAAAGAGGAGAATGAAGATGAAGAGGAGAAGGAACTGAAGGAGTAGAGGGTGAGAGAGTGAAGAGGAGGTAGAAGAGAAGGAAGAGGAGGATGAAGATGAAGAGGAGGTGAAAGCAAAGGAGGAGGAGGAGAGATAAGGAAGAAGAAATGCAAGAGGAGGAGGAGGATGAAGACGAAAAGGAAGCGAAGGAGGAGGAGAGATGAGGAAGAGAAGGTGGAAGAGAAGGAAGAGGAGGAGGATGAAGAGGAGAAGGAACAAAGAGGAGGAGAGATAATGAAAGGAAGAGAGGTGGAAGATAAGGAGGAGATGAAGACGAAGGAAGCAAAGGAGGAGGATGAAGAGGAGAAGGAACAAACGAGAGAGGAGAGATAAGTGGAAGAGAAGGAAGAGGAGGATGAAGATGAAGAGATGAAAGCAAAGGAGAGGAGGAGAGATAAGGAAGAAGAAATGCAAGAGGAGAGGAGGATGAAGGAAGGAAGCGAAGGAGGAGGAGAGATGAGGAAGAGATGGAAGAGAAGAAGAGGAGGAAGAGAGAAGAAGGAAGCGAAGAGGAAAAGAGATAAGGAAGAGAGGAAGAGGAGAGAGAGAGGAGAAGGAACCAAACGAGGAGAGGAGGAGAGATAAGTGGAAGAGAAGGAAGAGGAGAAGAAGATGAAGAGGAGAAGAAACTGAAGGAGGAAAAGAGATGAGAAGAGGAGGAGAGAGGAGGAGGATGAAGATGAAGAGGAGAAGAAGAAAGGAAGAGGAGAGAGATGAAGGAAGAGAGGTGGAAGAGAAGGAGAGGAGAGGAGGATGAAGAGGAGAAGGAAGCAAAGAGGAAGGAGAAGATGAAGAGAGAAGAAAGCGAAGGAGAGGAGAGAGAGATAAGGAAGAAGAAATGCAAGGAGGAGGAGGAGGATGAAGACGAAAAGGAAGCGAAGGAGGGGAGAGAGGAAAGGAAAGAGAGGAAGAGGATGAGAGAGATGAAGAGGAGAAGAAAGCAAAGGAGGAGGAGAGATAATAAAGAGGAAGAGAAGGTGGAAGAGGAGGAGGAGGATGAAGAGGAGAAGGAACCAAAGGAGGAGGAGGAGAGATAAGGAAGAAGAAATGCAAGAGGAGGAGGAGGATGAAGACGAAAAGGAAGCGAAGGAGGAGGAGAGATGAGGAAGAGAAGGTGGAAGAGAAGGAAGAGGAGGAGGATGAAGAGGAGAAGGAAGCGAAAGAGGAAAAGAGATAAAGAGGAAGAGTAGGAAGAGGAGGAGGAGGATGAAGAGGAGAAGGAACCAAACGAGGAGGAGGAGGAGAGATAAGTGGAAGAGAAGGAAGAGGAGAATGAAGATGAAGAGGAGAAGAAACTGAAGGAGGAAAAGAGATAAGGAAGAGGAGAGGAGGAGGATGAAGATGAAGAGGAGAAGAACGCAAAGGAAGAGGAGGAGAGATGAGGAAGAGGAGGCGGAAGAGAAGGAAGAGGACGAGGAGGATGAAGAGGAGAAGGAACCAAACGAGGAGGAGGAGGAAGATGAAGAGGAGAAGAAAGCGAAGGAGGATAAAGAGGAGGAGGAGCAAGAGTAGGCGACGGCAAAGGAGTAGAAAAAGGAGGAAGGAAGGTAAGGAAGAGGAGGAGGAGAGATAGGGAGGAAGAGGAGGTGGTGAAGAAGAGCAGGAGGGTGTTTCGGAGACAGAGGACAGTGCAGCGTTGAACATCTGCCTGGCTCACAGTTGGACGACTCGTGCTGAGTGTGTGAAAGTCAAAATGAGTCGGGTCACATTAGATTCAAAGGAAAAGAAAATGATGAAGCAAAATCAGTCCAGAAAATATAAGAACGACTTCTTCACATTTCAGTTTCTCCTCAAATATACTTAGCAGAGTTGTCACGATACTTCAGTTTCAAGCTGATACCTTTGAAAACCCTAATACTGACTAAAACTGATCATATATTGAAGTCCAGTTTTCCATGTTTTTGGTCTAATGAGTCTGCAACAAAAAAGCAGCATTTATCAATATACAATGTGTACAAGCTCAAGAAAAGATTCAGCAGCTGTTTTTTTTTTTTTTTTTCCAATATGCCAGTATACCAATATATTTCAGAGTTTCAGCTGCTTCCCTTTTAGTCCCAAAATCTAGAACGAACTGTTTCAAAAGGAGCTTATGAATAAATTGTAATCTATTTATCTATTTTAGTACGTTTGTCTTGGGGAAAAAAATGTATGCTTTTTATATATGTAATATTTATTGTGATTTTAGTCAGGCGTGATGGATGAATTGAACTAATTGTTGATGGAACAGACCATTCTGCACTGGAGCTCTGTAACACTTTCTTTTGTAACTGTGTTTTATACGTGTTTATTGTTTATGATGTGAGATGTGGGACCTGCCTCTCAAATCTGCAAAACAAATTTACCGACGCGTATGAATAAAGCAACCCAACTATGCAAAGACAATTAAAAAAAGAATAAAGCAGAGGACATACAGATATAAACAGATTGTTACGACCCAGCTCGTTTGGGGTGAGGGAAGTAACAAAAATAAAACCAAGATGTAAAATGGAATAAATTAAGTAATGTTTAATTAACAGGAATGTAAAGGTAAATTAACAAAACACTAAAAATATACAGAAAATAACCTAAACTAAGAAACAGAACAACAGAATAAACAGAGTTTTGTGCCAGAGAAAAGGGGTCACACGCAGGCTTAACACAAAAACGAGTGGTAAAACTTAGGGACACACACTAAACCAAAACACAAGTTCCCCAAATTAAACCACAAAAACCCACAAACAGAATCGAGTGACCAAATCAAAAAGGCACAAAACTAAACTAAACTAAACTAAACTACACACACACAAACACAAAACAAAATGGCAGACTGGCCACCAAGACCAGCAGCCCCGAACAGGTGCTGGCAATCTCCTTAAATAGGGGGAGGTGGCTGCAGGTGAGGTGGGCGTCGACTTGCCCCACCAATCACAGACCAGGGCTCCTGCAGCAGGAATTAGGAGAACTTCGCAAAAATCACACAGCAAATTAAACCTAAGGCCTGGGGCCGTAACACAGATATACAATCATGACAAAGACAATAACAATTACCATTACATTACACATACTACATATATACACATACTTATACATTCACACATTACATATGCACATATATGTGTGTACACACATACACACACACATAAGACATACATATACATACTCATTGTAATAGCCTCGATAGAAACCTTAGCAGTGTAAGAGGAACAGTCAAGTTGAGCCAATTTGTAGCGCAGATCCCAAGTGCATTTATTTCCACAACCAAGCAAAAATCACAAAAACCTCCCCCAAATATTTACAAAAATTACACCATTAAAAACAGGCATGTGAGGTAAAACGTGCACTCACACACAGCACCCTCCTCCTCAGACAAAGCTCCTTTTACAGGCCGCCTCCTTTAACTGGGTGAGCTCATCTTAAAGTGCAGATATGTTTAAACTATTTACATTCAATATTTAAAAAGTTACATATCAAAAAACAATGCAACAAATATTCAATTAAATCTAAATACAAAAACGTATCTCTTTATTAAATTAGCAGTGTGTCATTATTCATTTAAAATACTAAATAGGAAAGTTAAAATATCTGTGCTCCCTCCATCTCAACATGTATTAACAGTATTCAGTAGCTGTTTATTTAGTATTAAACAGTGCGTAAATATCATGACAAAATCCAGTTAGAAGCAGGAAGCACAGACAAACTCAAATCCAACCAAATATTTCTCTGATTTCGCTCATATTTGGTTACAGTCTGAAAGTGCAGTGTAATATAAGAACAATAATCCAGGCTGTGTGTGTTTGGTGAAAGCTCGTCTACACAAAGTGCTGATACTGGAGTGTCTCTTACAGAAGGAGGGAAAGAGAGAAATGGAGAGAGAGACAGAGACAGAGAAAAAGAGAGAGAAAGAGACAGATAGACAAGAAGAGGGGAACAAGAGAGGGGATGCAGAGAGAAGAGACAGAGACCCAGGCTCAGAGGGACTGAAAAATGTGTCTGTCATGTGAATGGCTGGATGAGGCAGGCGACTGACACACACACCTCCCCCACTCCTCCAGAGACCATCAGCCTCACGGACCAATCAGGTCGCTCAGACTGACCGCGCCTACAGGAAGTGTAACAACAACTGATATACAGCACGTCACCAGTGTTGGGGAGTAACAGATTACATGTACCAGAGTTACATAAACAAAGTACAAATGATGAGTAACTGTATTCAGTTACAGTTACTGTTTCAGTGAGTGGTAATTGGATTACAGTTACTTTGTTGAAATAATTTTTCAACAAAGTAATATTTTTCTGTTTTCACATTTTGGGCTCTATCCCTTTTTTTTTGTTTTTTTTTTTTTTTTGGTAATTCCACTCATTGCCGGATACTAAACCAGGACTAAATCAGGATTCAACCAGGACTAAAACCAGGTCTAAACCAGGACTAAACCAGGTCTAAACTAGATCTAAACCAGGACTAAACCAGGACTAAAACCAGGTCTAAACCAGGTCTAAACCAGGACTAAACCAGGACTAAACCAGGTCTAAACCAGGACTAAACCAGGTCTAAACTAGATCTAAACCAGGACTAAACCAGGACTAAAACCAGGTCTAAACCAGGAGTAAAACCAGGTCTAAACCAGGACTAAACCAGGTCTAAACCAGGACTAAACCAGGTCTAAACTAGATCTAAACCAGGACTAAACCAGGACTAAAACCAGGTCTAAACCAAACCAGGTAAACTAAACCAGGACTAAACCAGGACTAAACCAGGTCTAAACCAGGACTAAACCAGGAGTCTAAAACCAGGACTAAACCAGGTCTAAACCAGATCTAAACCAGGACTAAAACCAGGTCTAAACCAGGACTAAACCAGGTCTAAACCAGACTAAACCAGGACTAAACCAGGTCTAAACCAGGTCTAAACCAGGTCTAAACTAGATCTAAACCAGGACTAAACCAGGACTAAAACCAGGTCTAAACCAGGTCTAAACCAGGTCTAAACTAGATCTAAACCAGGACTAAACCAGGACTAAACCAGGTCTAAACCAGGACTAAAACCAGGACTAAACCAGGTCTAAACCAGGACTAAACCAGGTCTAAACTAGATCTAAACCAGGACTAAACCAGGACTAAAACCAGGTCTAAACCAGGAGTAAAACCAGGTCTAAACCAGACTAAACCAGGAAACCAGGTCTAAACCAGGTCTAACCAGGTCTAAACTAGATCTAAACCAGGACTAAACCAGGACTAAACCAGGTCTAAACCAGGTCTAAACCAGGTCTAAACTAGATCTAAACCAGGACTAAACCAGGAGTAAAACCAGGTCTAAACCAGGACTAAACCAGGTCTAAACCAGGACTAAACCAGGTCTAAACTAGATCTAAACCAGGACTAAACCATGCCGCGTGGACCGTGTCTCCTTCTCCTCCATCAATAATATTTTTAATTTGGTTCAGTAAAGTTTGGGCTTTTTATTAATCCAAAGTATTCAGATTACATTACTCATTTTAAGTAATTTAATGGATTATGTTACAAACTACATTTTGGGGGATGTAATCTGTAATCTGTAGGGGAATACATTTTAAAAGTCACCTTCCCAACACTGCGCGTCACCACCAACGCTTCTGAAGGTGGCTTGCAGTTATCAGCCAAAACATGTCAACAAACTGAATACATCTCCACCTGTATTGTTTTTAAAAAAAGAAAAATGTAATAAATGTATAAAAGAAGACAATATTTACATTTCTGGATGATTTAAGTGAATCTACTGCTGTCATATAAGGTGACATAGGAGAACTCTCTCTCTCTCTCTGTCTCTCCGTCTTTGACTCACTCTTTGTCTCTCTGTCTCCCTCTTCCACTTTCTCTCTCTCTCTCCCTCTCTATCTTCTCTCTCTCTCTTTCCTCTCCTCCCTCTCTATCTTCTCTCCCTCTCTATCTTCTCTCCCTCTCTTCAGCCGTCTCTCTTTAGCTGTATCATGTGTCCTCTAATGCAGCGGTGTCAGTATTTCTGGAGCTGGACACTGGATACAGCTGCACAGGTCAGACATTAGGAGGGCACATAAGAGTAAGAAGAGGACAGAGGACACACACATTTATTACACTAAACTTTACTGGAACTAAAGATCATCACCACCACGTCACAGTTTGGAGTGTGCGTTTAGCTGGACAAAGTGCTTCACTGTTGTCATCATTCACTCCACACTCAGCGGCCACATCGGCCCCTCTGACCATCAACAATCACACACTACATTCTAATATAAATGTAGAAATGTAAATCGACAAACTACACTGGTCAACGTCAACCATGGTATTGGTGAGTGCTAATCAGTGTTGGGAAGGTTCATTTAAATATATTCCCCTACAGATTACAGATTACATACACCAAAATGTAGTTTGTAACGTAATCCATTAAATTACTTAAAGTGAGTAATGTAATCTGAATACTTTGGATTACTTGGTTTGCTGTAGAGAAGCAAAGACCAGGAAATCTTCACATAAGATGTTTTGTCTGTTAAAAGAAAATAAAAAGCCCAGACTTTACTGAACCAAATTCAAAATATTATTGATAGAAGAGGAGGAGACACAGCATGGTTTAGTTCCTGTTAAATCCTGTTTGAGATATAGTTTAGACCTGGTTTTAGTCCTGGTTTAGACCTGGTTTAGACCTGGTTTTATACCTGGTTTGGGCCTGATTTAGACCTGGTTTGGACCTGGTTTAGACCTGGTTTAGACCTGGTTTGGACCTGGTTTTAGTTTAGTTTAGTCCTGGTTTTAGTCCTAGTTTAGACCTGGTTTAGACCTGGTTTTAGACCTGGTTTAGGACCTAGTTTAGACCTGGTTTAGACCTAGTTTAGACCTGGTTTAGACCTATTTTAGTTTAGACCTAGTTTAGACCTAGTTTAGACCTGGTTTAGACCTGGTTTAGACCTGGTTTAGACCTAGTTTAGACCTGGTTTTTTAGACCTGGTTTTAGACCTTGGTTTTAGTTTAGACCTAGTTTAGACCTGGTTTAGACCTGGTTTAGACCTGGTTTAGACCTAGTTTTAGTTTTAGACCTGGTTTAGACCTGGTTTAGACCTGGTTTAGACCTGGTTTAGACCTGGTTTAGACCTGGTTTAGACCTAGTTTAGACCTGGTTTAGACCTGGTTTAGACCTGGTTTAGTTTAGACCTGGTTTGGACCTAGTTTAGACCTGGTTTAGACCTGGTTTGGACCTGGTTTTAGTCCTGGTTTTAGTCCTAGTTTAGACCTGGTTTAGACCTGGTTTAGACCTGGTTTTGACCTAGTTTAGACCTGTTTTAGACCTGGTTTTAGTCTTGGTTTTAGTTTAGACCTAGTTTTAGTTTTAGACCTTTTTAGTTTAGTCCTAGTTTAGACCTAGTTTTAGACCTAGTTTAGACCTGGTTTAGTGTCCGGCAATGAGTGGAATTACCAAAAAAAAAAAAAAAAAAGAAAGGGATATAGCCCAAAATGTGAAAACAGGAAAATACCACCATGTAATCCATTTATTTCAACAAAGTAACTGTAATCCAATTACCACTCACTGAAACAGTAACTGTAACTGAATACAGTTACTCATAATTTGTACTCTGATTACGTAACTCTGGTACATGTAATCTGTTACTCCCCAACACTGGTGCTCATCTACTCGCTGGTTAAGAGCTAAAATAACTGCTGTTTTTATATTCATAGATGTCTACATTTAAAGGTGCATTGTGTAACTTTTCTGGTGGAGAGTCTGTCAAATACTTTCCTCCATGGAGATGTTATTGCTTTGTCAGTATGGAATTAAACCTTTCTATCTTCATGGAGACCAAACCAGACAAAGTTACAGGTCAGATCTATGGAGAGGCGACCCTGCTCAGTGAGAAGACCAGTTTTTCCAGGTGTTTTTGAGCTAGAAAACCACGTGGATTTTAATAAAAGAAGGAATGCGGATAATGAATTACAGTCAACTGAAAACAGCTAGAAAGGTTGTGTTATCTGCGAGCAGTAGAAACTTATACACATATACTGTCTATCATTTTTCCATTAGAACTGAGAGAGTAAATGCCCGTCACACTGGACTCAGCAGGCATGAACAGACCACACAGAGGGGTTAACTTTTACCTCTAAAACTGATCAGACCACCTCAGTCCTCTTATATATGACGCACACTGAAAGCTCGGAGGCTGTCATAAAACATCTTCTGACTGCCCCTGCACACAGATCAAAACAGCTCAGGAGATTTACCGTCTGTACTTTGTCTTTGTGTCTGTGAAAAACCTCACAGCTTCATTCATTATAAACACTGATGATTCTGATCCACTGGTCCAGACGTGTCCAGGTGTGACATTATTATAAATCTAAACGTCTAGAACAGGTCAGACTCTACATCCGAGTGAGTGAAGACGTGACGTGAAACAGGCTATGGCAGGATGTATGGCGCGCTGTCAGACCTGAGTATTGATTATATGGGAGACCTGCAGTCACTATGAACTATGTATGGACTTTGCTGAGTTGATAGAGTGAGTGAGGCACACACAAGCCAGAACAGTATAAGGCCAAAGCAACTGTGAAATATGGACTAAACAAAACTAATCATAGAACTAATCAGGTCTAATGATGAACTAAAGAATATTAAACCTGGATTAAACTGGAGCTTTTACTTTCACCATGTGGTCAGTGAATTAAAACCAACTCTAATCATGGACATTAGAACAAAAAAATCTGTATTAAACTAAACTGTAATATTAGGGGTGTCAAATTATCGCGTTAATTGCGATTAATTAATTACAGTCATATTTAGCGCGTTATGTTTTTTAATCGCGTTAATCTCATTTTTAATCTCTACTTTACTGTTTCTGTATGTGAGTTGCTTTATTAGAAAACCTGTTTTTATGTGTTGTTGAGAGACAAACAACACACACACACACAAAACACATTTATACATTTTTTTATTTCGGTAATTCCACTCATTGCCGGAAACCCACACAAAACGCGCGCAGTAAGAGCGATGTAAACGTCATGTTCACGTTGTTGGCGGCGTCAGTCGCTCAATGGACGAGGTCAAAGAGCCAGTAGAACAGAGGCAGCAGTGCACAGGTAAAAAACACATTCGTGTCTTGGAAATTATTCTCCCGACGTGAAATATAAAAGAAAAATAACAAATATAAAATCGCCTACAACTTAAATGTCACTGGTGAAAACAACCTGCATAGGACTCATGATGTCTGCACTACTGTCCTATGACACACAACACACACACAAACACAAACACACACACAAACACACACCTTCATCATCGTCATTAACCTGAGAACGCGCGGACCACGTTTCCTTCCGTAGACACTGCGCGGACACCGACGTGCTCCCGTGAGCGAGCCGCGTGTGGATCGTGTTTTTCTCGCTACGCAGCGTAAACCGAGCTTCCTCCTGTGCGCCTCTAAACCAGAACTAACACCAAGACTAAAACCAGGACTAACCAGTCCAGGACTAAACCAGGACTAAAACCAGGTTAAACCAGGCCTAAACCAGACTAAACCAGAACTAAAACCAGGTCTAAACCAGGACTAAACCAGGACCAAACCAGAACTAAACCAGGACTAAAACCAGGACTAAACCAGGACTAAACCAGAACTAAAACCAGGTCTAAACCAGGACTAAACCAGGACCAAACCAGAACTAACACCAGGACTAAAACCAGGATTAATCCCTTCCAGGACTAAATAGGACTAAAGCAGGACTAAAGCAGGTCTAAACCAGGACTAATACAAGGACTAAAACCAGTGATCTCATATATAAAGCATTTCTCTATCAATAATATTTTTAATATGGTTAAGGAAAGACTGGACTTTTTATTGTCTTTAAGTAAACAAAAGTTATTATGTTCAGATTTCCTCGTCTTTGCTACTTTACAGCAAACAGTTTCTTTTCTTATTCATGGAGACTTGGGCTCAACAGCCAATTTGGAGAGATTTGTTAAACAAATAAATGACTTTATAAAGTCACTTTTTTTAATCTATATGAGTCTTTTGATCTGCCACAATAATGTAATAATGAGTTTAAATGAAAATACCTCAAATTGAAGGCTTTTCTCAGCAATTTTTAGGTGAGATTAAAATGAGATTAATTAGATTAATTAATTACAGATCATTAATTAATTAATCTCTCAGTTTTTTTAATCACATGACAGCACTATGTAATATAAAAACTTGCCCAAAAAAAACAGGATTAAACTAAGGTTAAACTGGAAATAAAACAGAACTAGACAATGATTACACCAGTACCAAGACAAAACTGACCACAGGATTTGACAGTTTAAACCAGAAAAATTATACATCTACCAAGTCTAAAATGCTGCCAATGAAAGGGCTATCCCAGGTCTGATCAAGGACTAAACCAGGACTAAACCAGGTCTAAACATGAGTCTCTTATTGTAGTACTCTAGATTATAAAATACTACATATCCCTGTGCTGGTACAGATCAGATTGGGGTACTGCAGACCTGTCTGAATCTGTGACAGAGATATGCACCGACCCTGTCCAGCCACTAGGGGGACACGGCCATTATCCTGCAGAGGAAAACATCCATAAGATGCTCCAGAGAGAACGATCATCCCACTGAGCAGTGTCACCTCTACACAGCACTGAGTCTGCACTGTCCTGTGCAGGCCACAGGGGGCGCCGTCACAGGGGGCCGTCCAGAGGAGGAGTCTGAAGGGCAGAGTATGAGTGAGGGTCTGTCTCATTAAAGGAGAACATCTAATGCTTTTATGAGTTTTTAACCATGTTATATAAGCGCCCACTCATCGTTACTGTACTCAGGCTTGTATTTGATTAATTTATGCTTCTTTAAGTTATCCCGTATAGTTCTGCACTTCAGCTAAGTCTGATTTTCTGTTTTAATATAAAGAAGGTACTAAATGTAGTTAATAAAAAGCAGCGCACACAATACAAACCTTTTTATTTTATATCTAAATATGTTGCATAATAGTCAACCAGTCTGTGGATATTTGAGGCTGTAAAGAAGCCCTGCTACAAATTTGAAATGCATAAAAATCTGCTTACATATTAAAAATAAAGAATTTCTGTATCAAATTAAAATGAAACGGAAACTAACCTAATCCACAAACGTTCAGATTAAAAGAGTGAAGAGCCTAAAGGAGGAGACAGGAAGCGCTGTGAGCAGGTTCACTTTTCATTCACGGTGTTGAGCAGTGAGACATCTGCTCCATGCCTCTGTACAATCTGTTGTTTTGGTTTCACCTCTCGTCTCACAGCGGGGCCGTCCCTCTGAACCACACTCATCCACACACTGCAAAAACTCCCATCCAGCCAAATTAAGATGACTTGAATTAAGAAAGTTTTATCATGATTTGAGTATATTTCACTTGACATGTAAAATGATCTACTGATGGAACAAGACTTTTTAAAATATGAAAACACATCTTGCTCCACTTAAGATAAGAAAAACAAAAACTCCTTGCACTTAAGATAAGAAACAAAGTCTAACATTGCTTGAATGAAGAAAAACACATCTATTCCATTGGTAGATCATTTTACTTGTCAAGTTCAATCTACTCAAAGTAAAATGTTAATTAAAGGCATTTTATTTTAGCTAGATATTGCTTTTTGCAGTGCAGCTCTCCTCCACACACGAGGCTCTGCTCTGGGGCTGGAGGGTTCAACAGAGACAGGAGCAGTCAGGGAGGGTCTGGGTCTGATACAGGAGGCACTATGGGGCTATAGGATTAAACCTGGAGTCAAGGAATACATGCATAAAATACTGAGAAAAATTCTGACTGGGGGCAGTGTTGCCTCTCCACAGATTAGGGGCCTCATGTATAAAGGACTGTGTAGGAATGTTCCTAAGATCGTACACACTCCTAGTGACCACCAGAGGCGTGCGCCATGCAAACTCCAAATTTAGAAAATCCTTTGTGCGCACTCCATCACACAATCTGTGCTTCATAGACAGTGTTGGGAAGGTGACTTTTAAAATGTATTCCCCTACAGATTACAGATTACATACCCCAAAATGTAGTTTGTAACGTAATCCATTAAATTACTTAAAGTGAGTAACGTAATCTGAATACTTTGGATTACTTGATATTCTGTAGAGAAGCAAAGACCAGGATGTCGTGTCATAACATGTTTTGTCTGATAAAAGAAAATAAAAAGCCCAGACTTTACTGAACTGTTTTAAAAATATTATTGATAGAAGAGGAGGAGACATGTCCAAGCGGCATGGTTTAGTCCTGTTAAATCCTGTTTTAGTCCTGTTTTAGTCCTGGTTTAGACCTGGTTTAGACCTGGTTTTAGCCCTGGATTTAGACCTGGTTTTAGACCTGGTTTAAGCCTGGTTTAGAACCTGGTTTAGACCTGGTTTAGATCTAGTTTAGTCCTGTTTTAGTCCTGGTTTTAGACCTGGTTTAGTCCTGGTTTTAGACCTGGTTTAGACCTAGTTTAGACCTGTTTTTAGTCCTGGTTTAGTCCTGGTTTTAGACCTGCTTTAGACCTAGTTTTAGTCCTGGATTTAGACCTGGTTTTAGACCTGGTTTTAGCCCTGGATTTAGACCTGGTTTTAGACCTGGTTTAAACCTAGTTTAGACCTGGTTTAGATCTAGTTTAGTCCTGTTTTAGTCCTGGTTTTAGACCTGGTTTAGATCTAGTTTAGACCTGTTTTTAGTCCTGGTTTAGTCCTGGTTTTAGACCTGCTTTAGACCTGGTTTTAGTCCTGGATTTAGACCTGGTTTTAGACCTGGTTTAAACCTGGTTTAGACCTGGTTTAAGATCTGGTCTAAACAAAAAAAGATCTAGTTTAGTTTCCGGGAATGAGTGGAATTACCGGGGGGTAACCTGTGTACATGAACAGCTAGAATCTGTGTACATGAACCCAGGTCGCGTCACGCCCTCCACACCTCCACCTCACCAGAAAAGGAGCTTGCAGAGCGAGTCGTGAATGAGATTTGCCTAAACATGAGCCGATAATCAGTGGGTTTGACCAAGACATGCGGGACAGAGAGGGAAACGCTCTACGCAGCACCACGCACTCATGTCAAAGGCTTAAACAAGATTTTACAAATAAACACAAAACTAAAAGTAACTGCAACAATCGGTTTCAATTAGAAAATGACAGACTAAATTACGTCATAATATTTAGGCAGGGCATCTTGGCAAATATAGTCAAATAATTTTCTCAGGATACGTGGATCAGTGACCGGGGGATTATGCGACCCAGCACTGCACAGCGAAAGTGCACGCAGGTTTCAAATGCATAATACTGTCCAGAATAATGAGTGGAATAAACAGCCCCTCTCCGTGTTTTGGTTAACCTCAGCTTAAATGCAAAAATCTAAATGTAATTCTTTTATATAGTTACAGCAGGGTCCTAGCTCCAGTAGAGAAAAGCAAAGTGCTGGGCTTAAAAGAGCACGTACTCAGTGCATAGTGCGATTTTATAAATGATCTGTAAATCTGTAACTTGGTCTTGATCTCCGTAGATAAAAAGTTTTTGTGAAACATTCCAAACACCGATTTGACAGACCCTCCACCAGAAAAGTTACGTACACCGGTGATATGCCTTTGTATTGATAAACGTGGCACTAGTTTTTGGTGCTGAGGAGTTTAAGTAGTTTCGAGTTACAAGTTTGTAGGAGTCAGGGGAATGCTAACTAACTAAAATGTTTAACAGTGTTTTTCAAACTTTCTTCTCAAAAGCTGCAAATATTTTGTTCAATTATGTTTTTAGAGTGACACAATTTGCTCAATCACAAAAACCCATCGTCGCCAAAAAAAGTCAGATTTCTCATAATCACTTGGCGCTATTATTCCATCCAGTCCTTGTATTTGCAGAGGTACTGGTGCTAGACTGCGCGCTAGGCCTGCCAAGGTGACAGCCGCACCACGGAACCATCACTTTCATTCCAGTTGTGTTCTGGTCGATAGTGTTTGAAATGCGCTAACCTTGGCATCGCATCAATCGTCGCATGTTGAGGAGCTAATCGAGAGAGCTAGCCAAGCTTTCTATCAGGAAGTACAACTCGCTGCTGCTGCTATAAGATACATCAAATGCAATATACTTCTAAAATTATTCTATGGTGCGAACTCTTGATTAATCCATTTGTGGAGTGGGTAAGACTGTTTTTAGTAGCAGGATAACTATGGCCATTGACATGCACTAGCCTAGCACCAGCGACTCTGCAAATACAAGGACTGGATGGAATATTTAAAGGGCCCATCTCATGCAAATCAACTTTTCAGAGCTTTCTACCTTCTAAGAGTGATGTGTGGGCCTTGTATATGTCGCCAAAATGCTTTTTAGATTGATTCTGTGTTGTTTTTTTTAACAAAATGCAGCGTATTTCTGCCACCCTCCCACATGACAACAAACTAAAGCTGCTACAACGATGACGCGGCAGCTACATCTATGACACTTTTGACGTAGCAGAAAGCGCTTCGCACCCACGCCCCCTCCCCCGCTCCCCCGCCTCTGCCTCACCTCCACCCCGCATCGGCTGACAATTCCCACATGAACACCTAAACAAAAGCGACAGCATAAGATCATTGTTCTACACTGCAGTGACCACAACATAAGAAGTTTATCTACGAGTGTTTATTAATACTTTACCAATCAGTAATGTTCAACTGATGCCGACGCGGTGCTTTTGCTTCGTGCACCTCCAAGTTCTCGTCCAATTCCGGGTCCAAAACATGCGGCTGAACGCGCTGTATCACCATGATGAATAAAAGTTTATTCCTACCACTATCACAGTGCACACATCTCCAACACTCTGGCTAACTAGGTAATGAGGTCCTATGTCCAAAATTCCAGAGTGTCCCTTTAAAGTAAGCGTAAAAGTGCAGACATTTTATGCTTAAGAAAGATTTCACTGGTACTATCTTCCTCAGCTTCATGATGACTTTTACAGTGTACATTTGACATGCACATCTAAACATGACAAAATGACGTCCTTGCAAACAGCCAGGGCTAAATCTGGACTAAAATCAAGGCGATGTCATTATTTATTCATTTATTAGTTTAACACCATTGTGCTTGGGTTAGGAAAAATCCATTTGCATAAAAATGATCCTGATAAATATTCTAAAATAAGTCATTAAGAAAACACAGGTGTTAAAACAGTGAGAGACTGGGTGGGTGTAGGTTTGCAGGAACACAGAGTAGAGGGGCTGCTGGTAAACCCTGATAGGATCACTACTGGAGCGTGCAGGCCAAAGGACAGAGGACGGAGGGGGGCTCAGAGAGAAGAGAGGGACAGGGAGGAGAGGAAGAGGAGGAGATAGGGTTTCTCCATCTGTCCCTCACCACACAGACAATAAAACATGTTTGGGGTTTCCATGCTTGGTGGGGACATTACACTGGCTCTCATTCATTTCCTGGAGATGCATAATTAACGGTTTAACCTTAACCCAAATTAACCTCTGAAGCTGGGGGAGTTTCCATACAATTGTTTCTGTCTCATTAAAAACGAACAAACTTGACTTTCAATATGCATTTCCTGAACATAAACAACACAGACTTTAATTACTGCTATTTAAAACCAACCTTGCTCTAACCAGATTGATTGGCAGGTTAATTCAAAGCGCGTGTAAGTTTTAAGTTTGTTTTCAGCAGTGTTGGGAATAATGCATTGTAAAAGTAACAAATTACTGTAATGCGTTGCTTTTTGTTGTAACGCAGTAATGTAAGGCATGACAGGGGGAAATAATATGGTCATATTTTACTCAGTACAAATGTCAATAACACGCGTTACAAAGCTTTTTTTACCTGGACTGAAGTGGTGAGTTTTTTGTTTTTCTTCATACAAATTCACTAAAATTACTCTGATATCATCAGTGGTGAAATGCTGGAGGTACGCCCATGTAGGTTTAGTCCTGGTTCAGTCCTGGTTTAGTCCTGGTTTAGTCCTGGTTTAGTCCTGGTTTAGACCTGGTTCAGCTCTGGTTTAGTCCTGGTTTAGTCTTTGGTCAGTCCTGGTTTAGTCCTGGTTTAGTCTTGGTTCAGTCCTGGTTTAGTCCTAGTTTAGTCCTGGTTCAGTCCTGGTTTAGTCCTGGTTTAGTCTTGGTTCAGTCCTGGTTTAGTCCTGGTTTAGTCTTGGTTCAGTCCTGGTTTAGTCCTGGTTTAATCTTTGTTCAGTCCTGGTTTAGTCCTGGTTTAGTTTTGGTTTAGTCTTGGTTCAGTCCTGGTTCAGTCCTGGTTTAGTCCTAGTTTAGTCCTGGTTCAGTCCTGGTTTAGTCCTGGTTTAGTCTTGGTTCAGTCCTGGTTTAGTCCTGGTTTAGTCTTGGTTCAGTCCTGGTTTAGTCCTGGTTTAGTCTTTGTTCAGTCCTGGTTTAGTCCTGGTTTAGACCTGGTTTAGTCCTAGTTTAGTCCTGGTTCAGTCCTGGTTTAGTCCTAGTTTAGTCCTAGTTTATTCCTGGTTCAGTCCTGGTTCAGTCCTGGTTCAGTCCTGGTTTAGTCCTGGTTTAGTCTTGGTTCAGTCCTGGTTTAGTCCTGGTTGAGTCTTGGTTCAGTCCTGGTTTAGTCCTGGTTTAGACCTGGTTAAGTCCTAGTTTAGTCCTGGTTCAGTCCTGGTTTAGTCCTGGTTTAGTCTTGGTTCAGTCCTGGTTTAGTCCTGGTTGAGTCTTGGTTCAGTCCTGGTTTAGTCCTGGTTTAGACCTGGTTAAGTCCTAGTTTAGTCCTGGTTCAGTCCTGGTTTAGTCCTGGTTCAGTCCATATACGGTGCAAAAGTTCGACATCTTGGCAGTTATTGTGGTGAGAGTAACTTAAAAGTGCTGCAGTCGTCATGTAAAATGCAGTAATATTGTAAAATAACACATTACTTTGAAATGACTGTAACGAGTCATAAATAACACACTACAGTTTTGAAGTAACTTGCCCAACAGTGGTTATCGGTGATCGTTTGTCTTCGTTCAGTCTCAACTATGACCTGTGTGATTGGAGACTGATTGGCATCTCAATAAAAAAAAAAACAAAAAAAAAACAACATATCACTAACAATCAGAAATGATCTTGATTAAACGTGATCACATGCACAGCCCTGTTACGTCGCTTTAAACTATGAGACTGATCTAATATTGAAGGATTTACCTGAAGAGGAGCTCATTTTTGGTAAAGGTTGCCATGACGTCAGCGCGTACGGAGATTTCCTTCCCCACGACGTGATACAGACACAGATATTGGCGCGCACGGTGAGGGCAGGGGAGGCCAGGGAGGAAGAGGAGGGGCAGGCGTTGACAGCGAAGGCAACATTTGGCAAAGCAACAAGGAGCGAGGCCAAGGTGAGCGAGGCAGGTGTGAGGAGCAGGACAGGGACAGAGGGACAGAGAGACGCAGGCTACAGCTCAAAATAGACTCAAACAACACACACGCACGCACTGGCAGGGGCTCCGGAGAAGGATTAGGGAAGTCACAAAGTCAAATCTTTAGTTCTGGGCTATTGGGTAAAAAAATACTACTACTAAAATGAATAACATTGCTCCTCAAAAACATTCAGATTCGTGTTTTGTTTCATTCACACATGTTTGAGTAACACTTCATTATTAGTCTGCCTACATCTCCAAAGCTCAAAACGCTCCGTTCCAACTTGTGATGTCATGAAGCTGTACGTTTTTAAGCTCCTTTTACCTTTAGGTGAGTAGAGAGTGGCAATCCCAAGGCTGAAATGATCCAAATGATTCTAGTGAAGGTGTATAGAGTCTAAGGCTATGTTTATATGATGACAGTCTGAACAGAAGACGAAAAAGCAACGTCGATTCTTCACTTTTTATTCCGCGTTTAGACAAGCGTTCCTGGGAGTAAATCTGCGTGCATACGGTGACGCAAAAGTGTGTGGAACTGGATTGGGTATGTTTGTACTTAAAGCAACCAGGGCGTCTTTGGACATACAGAAGTTTTCACGCCACACATTTTCATCAGCTACTTCTTCCACAAAGTTGTTCCACCATCGACCGGTTCTCCAGGTCTCGTCCATATCCGTATGAAGGCTGTATCAAGTGGTGGTTTGAATATTGGTTAATGAAGTTACACGTTGAGTTGAAGCTTAAACACTGAAATCTTATCTATTAAAAAGTACTATTGTGTGTCCTACATATCTACGCAGACTTGGTGTGACCTACAATGGCTTGGGGGGGGTTGTTGTCACTTCCCCCGAAGAAGAAATGCTGACACTTCAAGGACGACTCAAGGCGTGAACCTGCTCAACATATGATATGCATATTCATACTGTTGTGTTATGTGTCTAGGTTGAGGGACAGGCAGGCGTTCAGATCACCTGACGTAAGTCCTGTGTAGTGGTAGACCATCAGGGACAGCGATTTGACCCAGAGCTCTGTATTAGAATTGTATTGGCAGGGGAATACATTTTTTGTGATTTAAATTGATTGAGTCTAGTCATTTATGATAGAACACGCCTAACACGCTCCCGCAACGAACTGGTGCATCCACAATTTGACAGAGGTGATTGCAGATCCTTCTCTGTTCACTAATAGTATCTCACTTGGTCACTGCATCCAACAGATCAGTGTGTGGATGCAAAACAACTTTCTCCAGTTCAACTCTGACAAGACTAAAGTCATAGTGTTTGGTCCACACAAACAAAGGGACAGTGTCAGCATCACCTCCAGTCTCTCTCTCTAAAACCTTCAAATCAGGCAAGAAATCTAGGGGTAATAATGGACTCAGACTTGAACTTTAACAGCCACATCAAATTAATCACATCTGCAGCCTTTTACCATCTAAAAAACATAGCAAAAATCAAAGGTTTACCGTCTAGATCAGACTTGGAGAGACTTATCCATGCGTTTGTCTCCAGTAGGTTAGATACTGTAATGGTCTGCTCACTGGTCTCTCCAAACGAGCTGTGAGACGCTGCAGAACATCCAGAACGCTGCAGCTCGGGTCCTTACTCGAACTAGGAAGTACGAGCACATAAGTCCTGTGCTCAGGTCTCTGCACTGGCTTCCTGTGCCTCAGAGAATAGACTTTAAAGCAGCTCTGCTTGTACAAATCTCTAAATGGCCGAGCACCAAAGTACATCTGTGACATGTTAGTGTCATATGAACCATCTCGCACTCTGAGGAGCTCAGGGACCGGCCTCCTGCTGGTGCCCAGAGTCACGACTAAACAAGGGGAGTCAGAGTTTCAGGTTCATGCAGCTAAAACCTGGAACAGTCTGAACATGTGAGACAGACTCTTCTGTGACGCTGTTTAAATCCAGACTCAAAACATTTCTGTTTAACTGTGCATATAACTGAAAGGTTTTCATTCCGCACTCTTCTCTCCAATTTATGTCTCTCTTTAGGATTATTTAAGTTTTGATTTGTTTTTATTATGATTTTAATGCATTTCTTATTCTGTAAAGCACTTTGAATTACTTTGTGCACGAATTGTGCTATACAAATAAACTTGCATTGCCTTGCCTCTGCAGATTCTGTACATTTGTTGGGAGCCTCCTGTAAGTTTAATAGAACAGCCAGAGCAGTTTGAAGATCTGACGCATGGAAATGATCCGACATGTTTGTTTCTGTGTACTGTATGTGACATAAATGTGTACGTGACATGAGCAGATCTGACCAGAGTTTTGCATCTTGGGCAGTGTAGACGGAAACTCTACGGCGAAGCGTATTCAACTCTTCCACTCTGTAGGGTGGTTTCAGATTTTTGTGTTTTTACGCCCCCAAAACGCTGTCACCGTCTAAACAAAAGGCACTTCCTATAAAATATTTTCTCGTTTATACCCTCAAGCGTTCTCATGTAAACAGGCCCTAAAATCACAGTGGAGCATGAGATGTTTTGTTTGAGAGAAGAACTCGGCCTAAATATTCTAGGTTTGTGTTTCAAACATGTATGAATGAAATAAAACACAACTCCAGGTGTGTTTGTGATGAGGAAACATTATAATATACTGTAGATCAGAAAATAGGGTAATATGGCCTTTTAAACATGTATTTCCTTATTATTAGCATCTATATAATAACTGAGCAAACACAGGCAAAATAATGAGTCATGAGCTAACACACTATAATAAAATGTGCAGTTCTTGGTGTAATGTTACTGCTTCAAAGCGCTCCTCTCAGCCACGGGCCTTCGCCTCCATCTGAACGAAGCTTTGAACATAAATATATTTAGTAAAGCACATTATGAAATGAGTCATGAAATAGAGGTCGAAACACGCTTTTATGTCCCACTGAGAAGAAGCAATGGACTGAAGCATCTGGACTCAACAATTAAACGCATTTGCTGAGAATCTAGTGTAATATTCTGATGTTGTTGCTACTGAATATAGATGGAGCATTTCTTTTTAAAGGGCACATATGACGCTGTTTTCTGATCTATCTCATAATGTTGTTTTCTCATCCCAAACAGACCTGGAGTTTTGTTTCAGTCACACATGTTTAACACACAATTCCTGAATATTTAGAGTTCTTTTCTCAAACTGAAAACACTGATCCACCTAATACAGTAAGTGCTCCACTGTGTTTTTAAACTCCATACACCTTCAGTAGAATGATGATGATTTTAGTCCAGGAACTGCCAATCTCTACTGAATTAAAGGTAAAACGTGGCTGTTAACTTGAACACTACATGACATCACAAGGTGGAACAGATCATTTTGAGCTGTGGAGATGTAAGCAGACTAATAAATAATGCAGGATTATTCAAATGGATTATTCAAATCAAACAAAACACAACTCCAGGTCTGTTTTTGATGAGGAAAAAGCGTTATAACATGTCTTGAATCTGATGAAGAGTGAAGAGTGATGTTGTGTAATACAGGACATATTCTAGAGAGAGATTTATGTAGTTACACATAGATATACAGTCAAATTAAAACAACACCTACAGTATGTGTGTAGTTACTGTGAACAGGTTTGCATCTCCACAAACCTGACTCTATCTTGGCCTGAAGGACGGCCTCCTCCTGCTTGTTTCCATAGATATGTTGTTCTTTTGGCTCAAATGAGGAGAAAATTCTGTTTGTTGACTGGACAAAAGTTAGTTTTGGTTGAAGATGTTTCGTAGCTCATCCAAGCTGCTTCTTCAGTTCTGGTCAGACGCTGGTGGACACTTCCTTATATCTGCAGGGAGGAGCTAACTAACTGAAACTAACACACCTACTTGTTTACAGTTTCTGTTTGTTAGTTCGGCCTATTGACCTGTACAGGGTGTGGGGTCTAATTAGCAGAACAATTCATGGCCATAATGGAGCTTCCTCACCTCTGGACCTGACCTGACTACACCTGTTGTTCTCTTGTTTGTTTTGATTTAGGGTTGAGGATGGAGTTGTAAATAGGAGACAGATGGTGTCTGAGTCTCCATTTCTGTTTAGAGAAGGATTCTCTTTCTTAACAAAAATAGCTTCTTTCACTCCCCTCTCAAACCAATTTTTCTCTCTGGCTAAAATCTGTACCTCACTGTCCTCAAATGAGTGGCCTGTGGCTTTTAAGTGGAGATGTACAGCAGACTGAGGTCCACTGCTGCTCTCTCGTCTGTGTTGGTTCATCCTCTTGTGAAGTAGCTGTTTAGTTTCTCCAGTGTAGCGTCTATTTCCATGGAGAATGTTCCAAAGTTTTCATTTCTAATTCCATGGAATCGAGCAGGCGACATGCCACCTCCAGAAAGTTACACACTGTACCTTTAACACTAAATATTAAAATGTGGGTTATTCATGGGTTTCAAACTATGCCCACCGTCCTCCATCATCAGAATATTTAAGAAATAAAAAAAAAATAGAGAGATTATATCGTTTGAAAGGGGAAATGTCCTCTATGGGTCCTCACTAAGTCCTTCAAATCAGGAAGGAGTAGAATAGTTTGTTTTTTTAATTAAGGACAACAGAATATAACATTAAACAATACAACAATCAACATTTAACAATTACAATAATCAGCATAAAACAAAAGACAAAAACATAAAGCAACACCTACAACAAATACAAAACAACCACAAACAAGCAGTGTTGGGGAGTAACAGATTACATGTACCAGAGTTACATAATCAGAGTACAAATTATGAGTAACTGTATTCAGTTACAGTTACTGTTTCAGTGAGTGATAATTGGATTACAGTTACTTTGTTGAAATAAATGGATTACATGGCGGTGTTTTCCTGTTTTCATGTTTTGGGCTATAGCCCTTTTTAAATTTATTTTATTTTATTTTATTTTTGTAATTCCATGCATTGCCGGAAATCCAAACAGAACGACTTGTTAACGTTGGCGGCGTCACTCACACAATGGACGAGGTTGTTAATAATCGTCGTTGTTAATAATCTGATTCTGCATCATTTTGAGTAAAAAACATCAAATATTACTGATTTTTACTGGGCTGGTGCCTTTATGTTTGTACTGAAAGTGATTTTTTTTTATTTTTATAAACAATATGACACCTAACAGTAGGTGGGCATAATTTAAAGCAGTGATCTCATAATAATACAAATAATTTCTCTATCAATAATATTTTTAATGTAGTTAAGGAAAGATTGTTTTTTTCCTTCTTTTAGCAGACAAAATAAGACATCTTATGTTCAGATTTCCTAGTCTTTGCTTCTCTACAGAAAATAAAAGTCTGTTCATGGAGACTTGGGCTCAACAGCAAATTGAAAAGAACAAACAAGACTTTTCAGGATGTGGTCGCTACATTAATGTAGTTTTAAAAAGCATGACAAGTCAAGTAATCCAAAGTATTCAGATTACGTTACTCACCTTAAGTAATTTAATGGATTCTGTTACAAACTACATTTTAGGATATGTAATCTGTAATCTGTAGGGGAATACATTTTAAAAGTCACCTTCCCAACACTGCAAACAAGCAACACAGGAATAGTTTATTTGAAACTCATGAAGACACAAGAGGTGGGCTTAGGAAAAATAGTGCACACATAAAATGGCAAAACAATCTATGACAAAAGAGGGAGCTTTTCTACAGTTGTATCGTAACTATGTTTTTCTTTCTTGTTTAATCTAAATATGATTCCCATTCAGCCTTGTATTGCTGTTGTGAGCTGTTACTAAATACAGTCTGGTCCTGTCCTCACTGACTCCATCGATCTCTGCCCCTGTGTCCCTGTGTCTCTGTGGTCTTCTCCAGGTCAGAGGTGAGTCTGCGTCCTGTCCACTGGCGCTGGATCAGGACTTATATATAGAGTGTACAGGATGTCTATGGTACAGGAAGAGACTAATATGGGACAGTAAGAGTGTGCAGTGACTGTTGATGTCAGCCCCTTCTAGTCTCTCCTCCCTTTTCAGGAACAGATCAGTCATGTAAACACAAATATACCATGGTGTGTTTTAGTGTTGCTCTTAGAACAATAAGATCATTTAATTTTTCACTTCTTTGTCTTTCTTAACGGTGATAATCTCTCTTATCTAACCACAGCCAGTTCACATTCGTACATGGTCCACCCAAAAGACACAACACTGATCCACAAACAAAGCAATGTGGTCTGCTTCATTCAGTGTAGTGAAGACTGCAGTGAACGCTACATTGGAGAAACTAAACAGTCACTTCACAAGAGGATGAACCAACACAGACGAGAGAGCAGCAGTGGACCTCAGTCTGCTGTACATCTCCACTTAAAAGCCACAGGCCACTCAGTTGAGGACAGTGAGGTACAGATTTTAGCCAGAGAGAAAAATTGGTTTGAGAGGGGAGTGAAAGAAGCAAGTTTTTGTTAAGAAAGAGAATCCTTCTCTAAACAGAAATGGAGACTCAGACACCATCTGTCTCCTATTTACAACTCCATCCTCAACCCTAAATCAAAACAAACAAGAGAACAACAGGTGTAGTCAGGTCAGGTCCAGAGGTGAGGAAGCTCCATTATGGCCATGAATTGTTCTGCTAATTAGACCCCACACCCTGTACAGGTCAATAGGCCGAACTAACAAACAGAAACTGTAAACAAGTAGGTGTGTTAGGCTGCGTTCAGACTGCAGGGCTTAACGCTCAATTCCGATTTTTTTGTGAAATCCGATGTTTTTGCGAGGTCGTTCACATTTCCAATTAAATGTGACTTGTATGTGACTCCAGTGTGAACAGTAAACGGCCTGGAAGTGTCCCGCATGTGCACTGGAGACACGATGACGTCAACCACAGCGAGCGTGCTCTGTGTTTACAGAAGTTGTCCAAACATGGACGCAGCATTGAGCACCTGGAGATTTTAAAGTTCCTCTCGTACCGGAGCCAGAACATGAACAACTTACTTGTTTTAAGGAGGAGATTGAGAAGGAGAAGGACGAGGTTTTTGGCCGTGGTGTTTTGTGGGGCAGCGGCAGCGACGTCCGTTGAAAGGAACGTGTGGATGTGGCAGACGTAGCCAAGAGTGGTGAGTGGAGATGTGCTTCATTTCAGTGACACAGAGTTCATTAACAATTTTCTCCTACTTCAGCTCAGAATCGTGACGTTTGTGGCTTGTGGATAACATGTAGGTGGATGAATGCGCTTTGGTCGTTCACACTGAAGTCGCATGTCAAAAGATCGGATATGTATCGGTTTCAGGAGCACATATCCAAGTGGCCTGGGTCGCATTTGAAAAAATCGGATCTGTGTTGTTCAGACTGTCATTAAAAGATCAGATACAGGTCACATAGAAGCCAAAAAACTGGATTTGGGTCACTTCAGGCTGCAGTGTGAACGCAGCCTTAGTTTCAGTTAGTTTAGCTCCTCCCTGCAGATATAAGGAAGTGTCCACCAGCGTCTGACCAGAACTGAAGAAGCAGCTTGGATGAGCTGCAAAACATCTTCAACCAAAACTAACCTTTGTCCAGTCGACTGAAAAACTGCATTTTCTCCTCACCATGGATTCTACCTGGACGACTGAAGGACGACTTCTTCACACATGAATAAGTGAAGTTGGAGAAGTTTCTTGCCCAAGGACCCAACAGTCATGGCAAGAGGGATTCTATTTACACCTAAAGTCAAAGTCAGTTAGTCTAAATAATCTATATTACTCAAGAAGTAGAAATTAAGTTAAAAGAAAATCTGTACAGTGTATAAAAATATGTTGTATTACCTCATAAAACATTCATTTTGTTTGGTTTCCATTTAGTTTACACGGTTAATCCACGTTGGTTTCTGAGAGTTGTGAAAAGTGGAGAATAACTGCAATGTCCTGAATGCATAATGTAAATAAGGAATGACTTTGGACCACTGCAGACCTTTTAAAATGAACTCCTTCTGTTTTAAATTTGTTTAAAATGGTACAAATCGCGTAAAGCACCTTCAGAGTAGATTTTGTTGTCCCTTTTGGTAAATTTTGGCAACACTTTCCTCGCATCTTTCACGGGTCCAGACTACCCAGCAAGAAGCCTATTTTGCATGTATTTTGTTATGCTGTGTGTTTGTGTGGTTCAATATTTCATCCAAAATGTAAAAAACCCACTCGGAGTATATTTTGGGCTGGAGGAGGAGGTGGGAGGCCAGTGCAAAGAGACTGGGCTGGTTTTACAGAAGTGAGCTCTGAGGAGGAAGGCCTTTGAAAGTCTATTCCAAGTGGAGCCGAGTCAAACCCTGCCAGAGACTCTTCAGACACCACCCGGCCCGGAGGAGACACACACAGACCTGAAGCACGAATCAAACACACCCCACCTCCACCAAACATACAGCAAATCAGGAGCAGGAAATCAATAGTTTATGTGGGATTAAAATGTATGGCCACATGTTATTCTGAAACAGCACAGGCATACAAAAATGTGTTTATACTCAATAAGTTTCAACCCACAAAATAGCTAAATATTATTCAGATACACCACATCCTACAAAATGCACTCTTGTGGAAGCTGCTGGAAGGTCTGTTAGAATGTTGTTACCTCATCAAAAACATACCTAGAGTTGTGGGGTTTTTTAAATTAGTTTTTTTCCACACATGTCTGAGTAACCCTTTCTTATTGGTCTGTTTTAGGGGTGTAACGGTTCATGTATTCGTGTCAAACCGTTTCAGTACAGGACGTTCGATTCGGTGCAGGGCTGTGCACGAGTGAGTTTACACAGTGTGGACAAGTTGGTTTTTCTGGCCAAAAATATAAAGATTGAGTAAATGCTCAATTCATGCTGGAACTGTTAGTGCTCCGCTTTACTTTTGGAAAAGTTTTGTTTACTGTTTACAAGGAACTTGTTCATACATTTGTTGCTTATTTGAGAACATTTAATTTAAGTTATTAGTATTACTAAGCAGCACTTTGCATTTTATTTTCCTGTCTGTATAATGTTAAAACAAATTGTTGTTTTAATAAACACACAAATAAACAACAAACAAATGATTTTTGGTTATGTTCCCATATTGTACCAAAAATGATTTACCACACTGTGAGTTTTGTGTACCATTACACACCTAGACAAACTGCTCTGCTGCACCTTGTGATGTCATGAAGTGGTACTTTTCAAGTTAGAATCTACCTTTTACCTTTAATTCAGTAGAGATTGGAAATTCCAGATGGAAATGAAAAGCCCAGTGGAGCACTTCCTGTATCACCACCTGTATGACATCACAAGGTGAAACAGAGTGTTTTTTTGTTTGAGAGAAGAACTCATCTACAGAAACACAACTCCAGGTCTGTTTGTGACGAGGAAACACCATTATTACATAGATCAGAAAATTGTGTAGTAATATGTAGTATAATAGTATAATATAAAAGTATAATAATATAAGTAATAGTGGTCATGAAGTTTTTTTTATGGCAACTAACTTTTAATTAATTAATTAATCATCATGTTTATATAGCACCTTTCAAGATACTCAAAGTGCTTTAAAGTTGATTGTTCATTCACTCAACAGCAGTGGTGACAAGCTGCTACTGTAGCCACAGCTGCCCCTGGGGCAGACTGTCAGAAGCAAGGCTGCCAATCTGCACCATGGGCCCCTCCGACCACCACCATCACTCACGCACACACCACTTTCATACTAGGCAATGTGGGTGAATTGTCTTGCCTAAGGCCCCACTGTGGCATTTGATTTTCCCAGAGGTCTCTCCTCCAAGTACTACCCAGACCCGCCTCTGCTGAGCTTCTGACATCTGACAGGATCAGGCTTTGACAAACTGGTACGGCCACAAACTTAAAGTGAATTAAATGATGTTATTAATGTTTTCAGTGCAGAGAAACGTTCTTCTTTGAAAATACATCGATCCATCCATTTCATTTGTAATTTGGGTTGATTTACAGTATAGACTTTTAAAATCTTAAAATGTCAGACAGCGCACAGGGGCCGTTCTGAGATTTGTTTTCTAATTAGCTGAGAAATAACATTTAAAAAGAAATCTCCAAAATAACTTTATTAATATACGGGTTTATATTACAACTGTTTACAATAAAGCGCAATAAGGCAGGGACCTATTGGAAAACTGTTAAAAACCACATGAGTAGTAGCCAAGAGTGGTGAGTGGTGATGTGCTTCACTTCAGTGACACAGAGTTCATTAACAATTTTCACCTACTTCAGCGCAGAATATTGTATGTATTGATATATTGAAGTGGCCTGTGTCGCATTTGTAAAAATCGGATCTGTGTGGTTCAGACTGTCATTAAAAGATCAGATACAGGTCACATAGGGGCCAAAAAATCGGATTCGGGTCACTTCAGGCTGCAGTCTGAACGTAATCTAAATCAAGTCTATAGCAGTTACCTGACCAGCCAGAACCACACACTTTGATGAAACTTTACAACGACGAGCGGATCTGGAGCTGTATCCTGTCTCCCTGATTTCAGACAGCGTGATTGACAGATGGATTAACCAATCAGAGAGACACATGCTCTGTTCAAAAACAAACGTGGCTGCTTCCAAGTCAAAAATGGAGAAAAAACAAAATAAAAGACCGAGAAACAGCATGGATTTACTCAGAATCAACAATCAAAGCACCAAACTATTATTAATCTCTGCTAAAAGAAGTTCCATATTTTGTTCTGAATAACACAAGGCTTTTGGAAAGGAGAAGTCTTCCGCATTTGAGATAGAAATTAGCAGCAGTGGTTGGATCGGTTCAAGTTTGGACAGAGGTTTTTCACGCGCTGTGGTCCAATTGCAGACTCTTCCAGATTCTAACAGAATGTAGAAGAGACTGGATGGTCAGGGAACATAACAGGACTATTCCAGGTCTAATCTAGGACTAAACCAGGTCTCAAAATGGACTACATTATTTCCACTGTAGCTCTAAACAAGAATTTATCCAACGGAAGACAAAAACAGTGGATAAAATGAACTCTAAATTAGACAAACCCAGCAGAAATATACAAGTGCAGGTACAGTTTTTCTTTGTATCTCTGTTCAAACCATGAGCTAAAAGACCCAGGGCAAATGTGAACAGATAAAACCGATTTTGTCACTGAACATTTGTGGGAGGAATTTTACCAGTCACTTGAATAAAAGTGTTTTTTTTTGTTTTTTTTCCAATAATGCATTCATTTGTGAAAGAGAGAAAGCAGAGACGGACCACGCAAACATCCACGCCAACATTAAAGCCAACATCACGGCTCACCCTGGGCTCTCCTGGGCTCAGATCGTGTCTAAAAAGCCTGAGGTATTTGAGTGGGGAAGGTCACCGCTCCAAATATGAGCAATCCCGGGGTATTAATTCAACATGTTCTGGTGTCTCCTACTCATTCAGCCCGAGAGCAGCTCCTGTGCACCGAGATGAGTGTAAAAAGTAAAATACAGTAGGTACTTAAATAATAATAATGCTTGAATAATATAAGATTTAAAGAGAAAAAAAATACAGCTTATCCTGAAACTTGTGCAAAGACAAAACAACAACATGTATCTTTGGAGAAAAAAAAAAAATCTTTATTCTTTCATTCGGCAGGTTTTTTTTTTAGTGTGAGTGAGGTGGACTGCATATATAAATGGACAGTGAGCATGGGAGGACTTCTGGCTCCACTGACTCTGGCTCCAATTGAATTTACATTGAACAATTGTCTTACCACGCTCTGTAACAAGCACCTTCAAAGTCCGAGACAAGAGACCGAGCCCAAGCGCCTTCAAGACCGAGACAAGACCGAGTCCAAGCGCCTTCAAGACCGAAGAACACCGAGACAAGACGAGAGTCCAAGCGCCTTCAAGACCGAGACGAGAAGACCGAGTCGAGACGAGAGTCCAAGCGCCTTCAAGACCGAGACAAGACCGAGTCCAAGCAAGCGCCTTTCAAGTGCCTTCAAGCGAGACAAGACCGAGTCCAAGCGCCTTCAAGACCAAGACCAAGAGCGCCTTCAAGACAAGACCGAGTCCAAGACCGAGTCCAAGCGCCTTCAAGACCGAGACAAGACCAAGTCCAAGACCGAGACAAGACCGAGTCCAAGCACCTTCAAGACCGAGACAAGACCGAGAGAGTCCAAGCGCCTTCAAGACCGCAATTGTCTTACCACGCTCTGTAACGGTCCGTGCAACATTCATTCTTTTAAATTTCAATTAAGGACGAAAAATAAAATGGGAAAGCGGTTTGTTATTTCATTAATTCGTTTTAGTGTCCAAAAAAAAAAAAAAAACTTATTTCACAACAATAAACAATAAAATGGGAAAACAGTTTGTTATTTCATTATTCCATTTTAATGTCAAACAAAAACAGATTTTGACCTCTATTTCCAATATTTAATTTAAAGTTTATTTCAAATAACACCAATCAAAAAACAGTCATTGAGTCTATCTTTTATTCTCTCTGGTTTATTTGTCCCAGAGGTTCTGCTGGTAGAAAGTCTAACCTGAAAAATCGTTGCAATTTTGTGGACAACATGTCGTCTTCTTTTACTGCGACGCATTTACTTACTAAGTCTTACTAAGTGATTGTTGAACTTCATGTCGAGAAACAGGACGCAGCGATGAACTTTGTCTAGTTGACACCATAGAACTAAAATAAAAGTAGTTTTTATAATAGATTCATGGTTGACACTGAATTCACACATGGTGGAGTGAGCAGCAGAACTTCCAGAGAGAATAAAATATCAAAATTAAAACGAGACAAGACCGAGCCCAAGCACCTTCAAGACCGAGACAAGACCGAGTCCAAGCGCCTTCAAGACCGAGACAAGACCGAGTCCAAGCGCCTTCAAGACCGAGACAAAGACCGAGTCCAAGCGCCTTCAAGACCGAGACAAGACCGAGTCCAAGCGCCTTCAAGACCGAGACAAGACCGAGTCCAAGCGCCTTCAAGACCGAGACAAGACCGAGTCCAAGCGCCTTCAAGACCGAGACAAGACCGAGTCCAAGCGCCTTCAAGACCGAGACAAGACCGAGACAAGACCGAGTCCAAGCACCTTCAAGACCGAGACAAGACCGAGTCCAAGCGCCTTCAAGACCGAGACAAGACCGAGTCCAAGCACCTTCAAGACCGAGACAAGACCGAGTCCAAGCACCTTCAAGACCGAGACAAGACCGAGTCCAAGCACCTTCAAGACCGAGACAAGACCGAGTCCAAGCGCCTTCAAGACCGAGACAAGACCGAGTCCAAGCGCCTTCAAGACCGAGACAAGACCGAGTCCAAGCGCCTTCAAGACCGAGACAAGACCGAGTCCAAGCACCTTCAAGACCGAGACAAGACCGAGTCCAAGCACCTTCAAGACAGAGACAAGACCGAGTCCAAGCACCTTCAAGACCGAGACAAGACCGAGTCCAAGCGCCTTCAAGAAGACAAGACCGAGTCCAAGCGCCTTCAAGACGAGACAAGACCGAGTCCAAGCGCCTTCAAGACCGAGACAAGACCGAGTCCAAGCGCCTTCAAGACCGAGACAAGACCGAGTCCAAGCAAGACCTTCAAGACCGAGAGACAAGAAGACAAGACCGAGTCCAAGCGCCTTCAAGACAGACACAAGACCGAGTCCAAGCGCCTTCAAGACAGACACAAGACCGAGTCCAAGCGCCTTCAAGATCGAGACAAGACCGAGTCCAAGCGCCTTCAAGATCGAGACAAGACCGAGTCCAAGCGCCTTCAGGTCCAACACAAGACTGAGCCCAAATGTGGTGGAGTCTGAGACGAGACCAAGACCATTAAAGACCGGTCTCCAGTACTACGACACTATTGTAGTTGTACACTATATTAACTAAGGTTAATGCTGTACCCTGGAACATTCTTGACACCACCACAAAAGTGACAGTGTTACGTGTCTATAAACCTCTGAAACATACACTGGTTCACACTCAGACTCGGAGCCAAACACAGCACAGTGCGTCGTGGTAAAATCTCTTAATACAATAATAATGTGTGTTTATTGTCACTGAGCTCATTACAAAGTGTGAGAATATTAATAACAGACGATGGTTTGAAGTTTGGCCTGACACATAAAAGAGCAGTGAACAGGACTGAACCACGGGAGCAGAGGCAGAGAGACGCGTGAAGTATCGAGGCAGATGGGAGCGCAGTGTGAGAGAGGAGGAGGAAGAAGAGGAGGAGGAGGAGGAGGAGGAGAAGAGGAGGAAAGAGGAGGAGGAGGAGGAGAAGAGAAGTGGAAGAAGAGGAGCAGGGAAACCCTCACCAGTACAGTGACGTAGTGCACCTTTAAAGATGAACAGAAAACATCTGAACCAGGACTGAACCAGGACTGAACCAGGACTGAACCAGGACTGAACCAGGACTAAACCAGGACTGAAACCAGGACTGAACCAGGACTAAACCAGGACTGAACCAGGACTGAACCAGGACTAAACCAGGACTGAACCAGGACTGAACCAGGACTGAACCAGGACTGAACTGAACCAGGACTGAACCAGGACTGAACCAGGACTAAACCAGGACTGAACCAGGACTGAACCAGGACTAACCAGGACTAAACCAGGACTGAAACCAGGACTAAACCAGGACTGAACCAGGACTAAACCAGGACTGAACCAGGACTAACCCAGGACTGAACCAGGACTGAACCAGGACTGAACCAGGACTGAACCAGGACTAAACCAGGACTAAACCAGGACTGAACCAGGACTGAACCAGACTGAACCAGGACTGAACCAGGACTGAACCAGAACTGAACCAGGACTGAACCAGGACTGAACCAGGTCTAACCCAGGGGCTCTTGAACACCACCTGTAATTGAATAAATGGAAGAAGAGGAGCTGGGAAACCCTCCCCAGCGCAGTGACGTAGTGCAGCTTTAAAGATGAACAGAAAACACGGCTCTGGTCTGAGCTGAAGCAGTGCTGTTCTTCTCTGTCGGTAAGTGTTGAGTCAGAGGTTTGGACGCCGCCTGAAGCTCATTTACATGTTTGCATTGTTGTGTGCGTGACCTCAGAACATCCAGATATGTTAAATCAGCTGCTGCGAGAGCATTTTACAGAATTTATTGTGTGAATGTAGAGGAGTCATGGGTAAATAAATGTGTACTGTGTAATTGTAGCTGTGAAGGTGTTTGCTTTGCCTGGAATGTTCCACAGTATGGCATTAAAGTCTAACAATCTCAATGAAGACAAGAAGGTAACGTCGTGAAGCTGAATCAAAGTTACTAGTTGAAGAAACAAAATCAGTAAGACGTCCCAAATGAAGTGTTAAAAAGTTGTTCATTTTTCAAAGTTTTAGCGCAATATCTAAGAAAAAAAGACCGATTCTAAGCACCTTCAAGTCTGACACAAGACCGAGTCCAAGCACCTTCAAGTCCGAGACAAGACCGAGTCCAAGCACCTTCAAGACCGAGTCCAAGCGCCTTCAAGTCCGACACAAGACCGAGTCCAAGCGCCTTCAAGTCCGAGACAAGACCGAGTCCAAGCACCTTCAAGTCTGACACAAGACCGAGTCCAAGCACCTTCAAGATCGAGACAAGACCGAGTCCAAGCGCCTTCAAGACTGAGACAAGACCGAGTCCAAGCACCTTCAAGTCTGACACAAGACCGAGTCCAAGCACCTTCAAGACCGAGACAAGACCGAGTCCAAGCGCCTTCAAGACTGAGACAAGACCGAGTCCAAGCGCCTTCAAGACCGAGACAAGACCGAGTCCAAGCGCCTTCAAGACCGAGAGACAAGACCGAGTCCAAGCGCCTTCAAGACCGAGACAAGACCGAGTCCAAGCGCCTTCAAGACCGAGACAAGACCGAGTCCAAGCGCCTTCAAGACCGAGACAAGACCGAGTCCAAGCGCCTTCAAGACCGAGACAAGACCGAGTCCCAAGCGCCTTCAAGACCGAGACAAGACCGAGTCCAAGCGCCTTCAAGACCGAGACAAGACCGAGTCCAAGCGCCTTCAAGACCGAGACAAGACCGAGTCCAAGCGCCTTCAAGACCGAGACAAGACCGAGTCCAAGCGCCTTCAAGACCGAGACAAGACCGAGTCCAAGCGCCTTCAAGTCCAAGACAAGACCGAGTCCAAGCACCTTCAAGACCGAGACAAGACCGAGTCCAAGCGCCTTCAAGATCGAGACAAGACCGAGTCCAAGCGTCTTCAAGACCGAGACAAGACCGAGCCCAAGCACCTTCAAGACCACCGAGTCCAAGCGCCTTCAAGACCGAGACAAGACCGAGTCCAAGCGCCTTCAAGTCCGAGACAAGACCGAGTCCAAGCGCCTTCAAGACCGAGACAAGACCGAGTCCGAGCGCCTTCAAGACCGAGACAAGACCGAGTCCAAGCGCCTTCAAGACCGAGACAAGACCGAGTCCAAGCGCCTTCAAGACCGAGACAAGACCGAGTCCAAACGTCGTGAAGCTAAATCAAAGTTACTAGTTGAAGAAGGTAAAGAAAATCAGTAAGACGTCCCAAATTAAGTGTTAAAAATGTATTCATTTTTCAAAGTTTTAGTGCAATATCTAAGAAAAAAAAGTAGTGCTTGAAAAACAAACTTGAAATGGGGTCTCCAGATCTGAATCTTACGAAGAGTTGTGCTGTTTTTTTTTTCTTCCCTTCCCGTCTAAATGGCAAAACACAGAGCCTGGTTTGTGAAGACAGAGATTTGCTCGACTCATTTAAAATTAAACAGCTCTTCAGATATTCCTCTTCAAGAATCAAACACAAACGCACACGCACTTTACAACATTTAGGATCAGGATTCAAGACAGCACAGCTTCAAATGGGAGCTCGCCCGTGTCTTCAACGTTTACATTACAATCCTGGTCAAAGCGGCGCTGATGTGGAGACTTTTAACCTTAAATAACTCCAACGCTGGTGTGTGGAGAGTCTGGGCTTCTACTGCAAAAACTAACATCGAGACAAGTGAAGATGACTCGAATTAAGAAAGTTTTATCATGAATTGAGTACATTTCACTTCAAGTAAAATTATCTACCAATGGAACAAGACTTTTCGTAGTTAAAATATGAAAATACATCTTGCTACACCAGGACTGAACCAGAACTAAACCAGGACTAAACCAGGACTGAACCAGGACTAAACCAGGACTAAACAAGGTCTAACCAAGGACTGAACCAGGACTGAACCAGGACTAAACCAGGACTGAACCAGAACTGAACCAGAACTGAACCAGGACTGAACCAGGACTGAACCAGGACTGAACCAGGACTAAACCAGGACTGAACCAGGACTGAACCAGGACTAAACCAGAACTAAACCAGAACTGAAACCAGGACTGAACCAGGACTGAACCAGGACTGAACCAGAACTAAACCAGAACTGAACCAGGACTGAACCAGGACTGAACCAGAACTAAACCAGAACTGAACCAGGACTGAACCAGGACTGAACCAGGACTAAACCAGGACTGAACCAGGACTGAACCAGGACTGAACCAGGACTAAACCAGGACTGAACCAGGAACTGAACCAGGACTAAACCAGGACTAAACCAGAACTGAACCAGGACTGAACCAGGACTGAACCAGGACTAAACCAGGACTGAACCAGGACTGAACCAGGACTAAACCAGGACTAAACCAGGTCTAAACCAAGGACTGAACCAGGACTGAACCAGGACTAAACCAGGACTAAACCAGGTCTAACCAAGGACTGAACCAGGACTGAACCAGGACTAAACCAGGACTGAACAAGGACTAAACCAGGACTGAACAAGGACTAAACCAGGTCTAACCAAGGACTGAACCAGGACTAAACCAGGACTGAACAAGGACTAAACCAGGTCTAACCAAGGACTGAACCAGGACTAAACCAGGACTGAACCAGGACTGAACCAGGACTAACCCAGGACTGAACCAGTTCTGAACCAGGGGCGTGCGTCCACCACCTATAAGTGAATAAATGTAAGGTAGAAGTGTTTAATGTCATACTGTGGAACATTTCAAGAAAAGCAATGACATCTCCATGGAAACAAGCAGGTGACAGACCCCTAAACATAACATGTACCAAAAAGCACTCCTTTAAGATAAGAAAAACATAACTCTTTCCATTTAAATTAAGAAACAAAATGTTGCTTGTATTAAGAAAAACACACTTATTCCATTGGTAAATCATAATTTCAAGTTAAATCTACTCAAATCAAGTAAAATGTTCATAATAAGTCAGGTTAAGTTAAGTAAATGTAATAAGTCATTTGAACTTTCTTTTTGCAGAGTACTTAAGAAGAGATGTACTTGTTTTAAAGAAGCAAAATTAGAATATCAAATACTGCCATCTAATAATCTAAAAACAATGATTAAAATAAAAGAAATGTGGTTTTCTAGGTACATTTTAGCTAAATGTAGATGACAGTGGAACAGTGGTTGCAAGTCCTTGTGTCCTTAGGCAAGACACTTCACCAGCCTTGCCAAAACTCTGAATTCGATGTGTGAATGAGTGACTTGTGGTCAGAGGGGCAGATGGCACAGACTGGCAGCTTCACGTGTGTCACTTTACCCCAGGGCAGCTGTGGCTATTGATACTTTGCAGCCACCTCACGCTGGAGAGGACCCCATGTATGTCTGTTAGGGAGGGGCATTTGATTACATTTTCTTAATCGGTTGTCGGGAGAATTAACGCTTGATTATCGATTAATCATTAACGTTTTTATATTAAAATTATCATCATTATTATTACTATCTGCACTACTAATCTGCATAAATAAATTCAACTTTACGACCGTAACCACTCTAGAGCCACATCAGCCCGTTTGACATTATAATGTGTTTAATGCAGATTTGCGCAACTCTCACAGAAACGAAACTTAAAACCACATGGCTAATTTGCATAAACTATAAGCAATGGGAAAAAAAATCAGCTCTTGTGCGCTGCTGCGACACGACTCAGTGGAATACAGGTTAGTGTGACCATATTTGCCTTTGTCAAAACCAGGACACCGTACGGGGGGTGGGAGGTGGGGCCTCGTCATCGACATTCGACATCGACTCTCACCTGGCAAAGCTTTTTCATGTTTTCAGTGTCCTGGTGAGCCTTTTCCCACTGGACACCGAAACATATGTGCTGCTTTATACACTGTGCACATGGACTCACACTTGTCCTGATCGCAACGGAAAGTGTGGAATTTCTTGTATAAATCATCGTTAAATAAGCATTTGAGCTTCAGCACGTTGCAGACTGACCGACTGTTTGTGTCTCGCTCCTTCTGAGTGCAGAGAGACACATGTACAGACCTGTTTGGTCACACTACACACAGCAACCTACATTCAGTTTGTCTATTAAAATGAACGTAATTGATGAAATTCTTAATGATCAATTATCGATTAATCAACCAATCATGCCCATCCCTAATGTCTATGACAGAATGTTCAGTAGTTGTCATGGTTTAACACATTTTCAGGAGCCTGTGATCAATAAAAGCGTTCATGGTCCTGTTTATTATCTGTATTTGAGCAACTACAGATACTAATCGATACTAAAACTAATACTGAAACTAAAAATAACTAGAAAAGCACTCAGAGAGCGCAGACCTCCGCCAAGGACTACCCCCATTTTTTATATAAATTGCGATAAAATCAGTCTTCTGGATCAGATCCGGATCAGCCTTTGGAATATGAAAGAGGATCCCATTGTCCATCCCTGAGTCAAATTTCATGGGGTTTGGTCAATAATTAACTGAGATATTGAGAAACAAAATTTTTGGCCCCATTTACCACAGTGTTAACTAAAATTTCAAAGTGATCCAGAATCCAGGATTTCTTCCTTTTCACATTCCCAACAAATCCTGAAAATTTCATCAAAATCAGTCCATAACTTTTTGAGTTATGTTGCTAACAGACAAACAAACAAACAAACAAACAGACAAACGCCGGCAAAAACATAACCTCCTTGGCGGAGGTAAAAATAAAAGTCTTTGCACCTTTCCTGAAAAGACTAGACTAGTATATGCTCCTGGACCACTATGGAACCCACCTGGATGACTGAGGGACTACGCACATATAACACCACATGGTAAGTACTAATATTTAAAGTTGAAAACCACATTCCCTTGTCTAAATAGTGTTATTCCTATAGAATATTGAGTCTATTCCTCAGTTTCAAAATCAGAGTTTACATTTTTCCTATCTTGACAACACTGTATGTTAAAAACGAGCACAGTGTAGAGCTCTGAGAGGATTTGTCAAGCTTGTAAAGACCAATACAAATATAAGTCATCAAGATCCTGACAGTCCATAAGGGTGTGGATGGGCTGAAAATGGCTCTTATAAATCAGATGTATTGTAGTGGATGTCTGGAAATGTCTAAGGAGCTTGAAATATCATATCTTCTACAAGGACAAAGTCAGAGGCGGCGGCACAGACAGAAGAATGGGAAGCTGGCAGAATCCTTCATGTTTGGAGCAGACAGGGCTCAACAAAAGTCACTCAAAAGAGCTGCGTGTGGGGACAGAGGAGGACACAGTCTGACTACGTGGTCCGTTTCACAGTAATGGTTCACAATACACATATATTCATGACAATTACTCAGGCACTATATCTGATTTTTTTTCCCCATGTATCTGAGCAAAATGTGTCTTACCTCAGTACAGATATATTGTTGAAGCAGCTCCTGAGGTCAAAATAAGTCAGCTTCTTGCTGTCCAATTAGAAAGTGTTTTATTATTTACCTGTGGAGGCAAAACTCCGCTCTGGTCTCTGGAAGTTGTGAAAAGAGCTTAACTCTAACCTGGCCACATTGATCTCTGTCATCGGAAACCAGGAAGTGTCATGACGATTATTTGAATCTGATTGGTCGTAGTGTCACAACAGTGGAACAAGCTGAGAAGTTAACTTTTGTTACACAAATACCTTCTGCATGTTTTTCACATTATTATGAACAATAAACAGATAAAGCAAAATGTTCTGTTCATTAACCTTGGATGATGCTTCCGGCAAGCAGAAGTAAACACAAGGCCAAAAATTCAAGTTAATGCATCTGATATAAAAATGTATTCACAGATACTATATGTACTCTAGTTTATGAAACTGTTTACCTTTATTCTCTACCATTTTTGGTTCTAAAGTTCCATACGTTTTAAACAGAACCATGTATGAAACATGGAACAAAAATTATTTCCCAAATTTCAAAGACCTGCAAATCATGTCAATAAATGGATGTATTTCATCATATCTTGTGTTATTCCATCTTTGAACTGTTGATGAAGGTACATGATTTTTCAAAAAAAAATTATTTAAAATGATAAAAATTTGCTTGGAAGGACTGACATATTTTATAGAAATAGTTTCCTTTCATTTTGAAGTAATATTAAAGTATTCGGAAGAAAAAAGTTGACAAATTATCTAAAATCATGCACCTTCTACTTGTTTTGCACAATTTTCCCTCCGTTACTTTTCCCTCCGTTACCATGACCTTTCTTAATAAAAAATCTCATTACTCAAAAAGTAAGAGGTTTTTCAACCTAATCTTGTACCATATGGTAGAAAACTATATGAAGCAAATATTCAAACCAGTTTGTTAAGGATATGGAAGTGAGAACCAAGAGTTATCACTGTTTGTATTTATTGCCCAAAAAGTGCTGCATATTTCTTTCCAACTATCACAGGTTTAACTTGACCCTGTTGGAGTGTAACTCTTTCCTACATTCTGATACTTTACTTATTTCAATAGTCCCTCTAGTTTCTGAATAAGAGACATTTGAATGTCAAAAATCTACCAGTTTCCCTCCGTTACCACTTGACCGGACCCTTCCTACTATGATTTATCAAACAAGATGAGATTTCCAGGATAAAACGATCAGCTAAATATAACATTTATACATGGACAATACAAAATCTTTGGTTAGACTCTCAGACCCTCAAGACTCTCACAAACCCTCTCCTATACGCTTCTCTGCTACATTTATGGATATGTCACCTGACGCTGTGAATCCTGCTGTAACATCATTAAAGGCGCCGTAGAACGATCTCTGTGCCTTTGAGCCTGTTTCTTTTCTTCTCTTTTTTACAACAGAAATCAACAGTAACAATCTGTATTAATGATAAAACAGACAGAAGTAAGTGTGTTGACGTTGCCGTGTTTGTTTTGGTTCATTTGGACTCTGTGCCTTTGACTTAATGCAGCGACGTGATTGGTCACCAGCGGGCTCATGGGAGGATTCTCGTGACTTTGTGAACTCAAAATATCGAGAATCCATCTCACTGTGTTATATAAACTCAATGTGGTGAATAATGAAGATGGCCTGAAAGCATAAGGTAAGTGAGGAAGAACTTCAGACACCTGCAAACCTTTTAAATTCTGTTTTTCATGTCTGACAGTGAAAATGAGCTACAGCGTCTTGAACATTTGAGAAAAATATGAAGTGCTAAACTAAGAAAAGAATTACATAAATCTCTCCAGGTTTAAGGCATAAGACCCCATGCAGACAAGAAACGTGTGCGCAGCAGGGGACATTTTATTACCCAAATATAACTGCGGCTTTTGTCATGTGTAAATTGCAACAGATTTCAGATTGCAATTTCACTCTGATTAATCCTGTAACCCAGGGGTGAGCAATTCTTTTTTCCATGGGGCCACACGAGAAACAGAAAATATTGTGGAGGGCCAGGCCAAAATGCTTAACTCAGTTCTGCATAATATTAATTGTATTTCTTGATAAAAATCTGTAAATATCATAGTTTTGACGCCCTGGTCAGACTGTTAAGAGTTTATGTTATGACTAAGCAATGAAAGAGTGAGGTTGCCTTACAAAAAATGTCATTAAAAACACCTCTAAAATAAAAATAATCCATCTTAAGTCCATGCAGAGGTAAAATTATAAAATATCTTTATTTTGTGATACTAAAGTATCTTAAACGGGCCGGTCAGAGTCAACCAAAGGGCCGTATGTGGCCCGGGAGCTGGACAATGCCCAGGTCTGCTACAACCTTAAGAACTGGAGAAACTTTTGCTGTGAGCTTTGGTGTGCATGATATTATACCGTATATTCTCTGTCACCTCCTCTGTACCCAGTGTTGGGAAGGTCACTTTTAAAATGTATATGTAAAATGTAGTTTGTAACGTAATCCAATAAATTACTTAAAGTGATATTGTCATTCTTTTTTAAAAACGACATGAATGCAGTGACCACATCCTGAAAAATTCATGTTTGTTCTGTAAAGAAGCAAAGACGAGGAAATCTTAACATGAGAAGTTTTATCTGCTTAAAGAAAATAAAAAGCCCAAACTTTACTTAACCTTATTAAAAATATTACTGATAGAGAAATGATTTCTGTATGAGATCACTGCTGCTTTAAATTATGTCCACCTACTGTTAGTGTCATATTGTTTAGACCTAATTTAGTCTTGGTTTAGTCCTGGTTTAGACCTGGTTTAGACCTGGTTTAATCCTTGATTAGTCCTGGTTTAGACCTGGTTTAGACCTGATTTAGTACTGGTTTAGACCTGGTTTAGTTCTGGTTTAGACCTGGTTTAGTCCTGGATTAGTCCTGGTTTAGTCCTGGTTTAGTACTGGTTTAGTCCTGGTTTAGTACTGGTTTAGACCTGGTTTAGTCCTGGTTTAGACCTGGTTTAGACCTGATTTAGTACTGGTTTAGACCTGGTTTCAGTCCTGGTTTAGACCTGGTTTAGTCCTGGTTTAGTCCTGGTTTAGTCCTGGTTTAGTCCTGGATTAGTCCTGGTTTAGTCCTGGTTTAGTCCTGGTTTAGACCTGGTTTAGTCCTGGATTAGTCCTGGTTTAGTCCTGGTTTAGTCCTGGTTTAGACCTGGTTTAGCCCTGGATTAGTCCTGGTTTAGTCCTGGTTTAGACCTGGTTTAGCCCAAAATGAGAAAACAGGAAAATACCGCCATGTAATCCATTTCTTTCGACAAAGTAACCAATTAGTATCCAATAACCACTCACTGAAACAGTAACTGTAACTGAATACAGTAACTCATAATTTGTACTCTGATTCCATAACACTGGTACATGTAATCTGTTACTCCCCAACACTGTCTGTACCGTATATTCATTCACACACTCTGTATTCTGCCTCTAACCTTCATTATATAGATATAATGACTTAAACAGCCATTTGAATCAGTGCTGTCATTTGGGAGCTTTGGGCCATGCTAAGAACACACTGAAAATATCTGCTCTCTCATACTAACTGGGGCAAACAGATTGATATCAAGATATGCACAATTCAGTATATTGTTTAAAATAAAAAATGATTCAAAATGATTCAAAGGTGCACTGCTTAAGTTTTTTGCAAGAGGATCCACTATCTGCTTGTTTCCATGAGATTTTAATACTTTGATTGATTGTTCCACAGCATGGCATTAAGCATATGTATCCTGCATGTGTATGTTTGTGCTCAATAACACATCAAAAACATGTATTCTTCCTGTGAGTGGGGTTGCCTCTCCCCAGATTTAGGCTGCATTTAAATGATAAACATGAACAGAAGACGCAAAAGTGGCGTCGCGTCTTCACTTTTTATTCTGCGTTTAGACGAGTGTTTTCAGGAGGAAATCTGTGTGCATACGGTGACGCAAAAGTGTGTGGAATTCGATTGGGTATGCATGCCAGGCGGCTCGGTGGTGACACTCGGTGGTGATGTATGTGACATAAACGCGTACGCGACGTGAGCAGATCTGACCTGAGTTTTGCGTCTTGGGCAGTGTAGACGAAAGGCTACGGTGGAGTGTATATCAACCTTTCCAGTCTGGAGGGTGGTTTCAGATTTTTGAGTTTTAAAGCCCCAAAAACACCGCCACCGTCTAAATAAAAGGCACTTCCAATCAAATGTTTTGTCGTTTTTACCCACAAGTGTTCTCCTGTAAACAGGCCCTTAGTCTGTAATATTACTGTCATTAGATTGTCTCCATGAATACAGACAAGTTTAATGCTGTGGAACTTTCAGGACCAAGTAATCATCTCCATGGAGACAAGCAACCCTCCACCAGAAAAAAACCCATATCTAAACGAGTGATAATTCTGCTTTTTAGTGGTTAATCTTATATTCCATTTACAGCTTCTGCACTGATTTTTAGTGCAGTCACTCGTAGTATGTATTTTATTGAATATTTTAGTTTCAATTCCAGTTTTACTACTCTTTATTAAAATATAGATAAGATAAATCTCCCTGTTAATTCCTTGTTAAACAGAGCCTCTGGTGTCTCTAAACTGTAGCAGATGCTCTGGGATTATGGGATTAGGTCCTGTGAGAAAACAAAAATGCACAAATCTCCAGAACAAAGAGGAGGAATTGCCTTGCATGTACGAGTATACTTTAATCTGAAATCTGCACTTTTAATCCTAAATCCTACATTTAATCCCAAAACACTGGGAATTAATCAACAATGAAACCAACTATGACACCATTATAAAGGAGTAAAAGCCTGTTTAAATGAAGTAACATTCTGCAACAGATTACATCTCCAAAATGTGGATTAAGCTCTTGTAAATGTGCAAACTACACACAGAATTTAAATTTTGGAGAAAAACACTGAAGGAAATTGCAATTGTGTGTGCGGTTGAGGAGAATTAGAACATAAGACAAAACCTTTTTCAAGGTTATTTTAAACATACAAACTTATTATTTGGAACAAAGAGGTTTCATCTTTGCTGTTCTGAATCAAATATAAAATAGAAATGCAAAATACAGTTCCTCACGAAAACAATTAAATCAAGTAATGAGGAACATGCAGAGACATGGTGATGAATGTGATCTGACAGCAGAAACGCTTATAGGGCCCATATTACACTATTTCTGATCTCTGTTCTCATGTTTCCTCATCACAGACAGACCTGTGGTTGTGTTTTGTTTCATTCACACACGTTTGACACACAAATTCATCATATTTAGCCTGAGTTCTTCAGTTAATACAGGAAGTGCTCCACAGTGTCTGTAAACTCCACACACCTTCACTACAATCATTTGGATGAGTTCAGATCTGGGATTGCCAATCTCTGCTGAACTACAGATAAAAAGGTGGCAGTTAACTTGAAAACTACCACTACATGACATCACAAGGTGGGACAGAGCATTCTGAGCTTTGGAGATGTAGATAGAGTAATTACTCAAACATGTGTGAAGGAAACACAACTCCAGGTTTGATCAGGTAACAACATTCTAACACAGGTAAAAGCTCAAAAGAGTACATGTTGTCTAATATAGGACCTTTAAATGATTCATTTTAAAATGAGTGTTTTGTGGATTTAAAAACTGCACAGGCTCTCTATCTGTGACATCACAGTCCCAGGAATTCAAAGAGTGTTTTGTGGAGCGCAGAGGCAAAGGAGTTTTTACAGTGGATTAATAAAACCATTAAGTGTGAACACAGCGAAATACAGCAATATTCTAACATAATTAAAAGCTCCCCCTCCTTGAACCGTCACCTTATCGTGGTGGAGGGGTTTGAGTGCCCGAATGATCCCGGGAGCTATGTTGTCGGGGGCTTCGTGCCCCTGGTAGGGTCACCCAAGGCAAACAGGTCCGGGGGGATGGGTCAGACGAAGAACGGTTCAGAAGCCCCTATGATGAGTACACCAACAAGGCCAGTTACGTCGCCCGGATTGGCGTCACCGGGGCCTCACCCTGGAGCCAGGCCTGGGGTGGGTGCTCGCCAGCGAGCGCCTGGTGGCCGAGCCTCCCCCCACGGGGCTCGGCCGGGCTCAGCCCGAAGGAGCGACGTGGGGCCGTCCTCACGTGGGCCCACCACCCGCGGGAGGATCCATATGGGGCCGGTGCAGAGAGATCTGGGCAGCAGTCGACGGCGGGGGCCTTGGCGACCAGATCTCCGGACATGGAGACTAGCTCTGGGGACATGGAATGTCACCTCGCTGGGGGGGAAGGAGCCTGAGCTTGTGCGGGAGGTTGAGCGTTACCGACTAGATATAGTCGGCCTCACCTCCACGCACAGTTTGGGCTCTGGAACCCAACTGCCTCAAGTGGAGGAGTTCAAGTATCTGGGGGTCTTGTTCACGAGTGAGGGGAGGACGGAACGTGAGATTGACAGGCGGATCGGTGCAGCTTCGGCAGTGATGCGGTCGCTGTATCGGACCGTTGTGGTGAAGAGGGAGCTGAGTCGAAAGGCGAAGCTCTCGATTTACCGCTCAGTCTTCGTTCCTACTCTCACCTATGGTCATGAGCTCTGGGTAGTGACCGAAAGGACGAGATCGCGGATACAAGCGCTCGAAATGAGTTTCCTCCGCAGGGTGGCTGGGCGCTCCCTTAGAGATAGGGTGAGGAGCTCAGTCACACGGGAGGAGCTCGGAGTAGAGCCGCTGCTCCTTCACGTCGAGAGGAGCCAGTTGAGGTGGCTCGGGCATCTGTTCCGGATGCCTCCTGGGCGCCTCCCTCGGGAGGTGTTCCGGGCATGTCCCGCCGGGAGGAGGCCCCGGGGAAGACCCAGGACACGCTGGAGGGACTATGTCTCTCGGCTGGCCTGGGAACGCCTCGGGGTCCCCCCGGAGGAGCTGGAGGACGTGTCTGGGGTGAAGGAAGTCTGGGAGTCCCTGCTTAGGCTGCTCCCCCCGCGACCCGGCCCCGGATAAGCGGACGAAAATGGATGGATGGATGGAATTAAAAGCTCAAAAAAGACAATTTTGAAGGAGAATCTTGCTTAAATATTCAATTTGACACCACCTTTTTTAACTGTACCTGTCCACTTTGTCTCCTGTATAGACATTATATATCGATTTAAGCGACTCAGTCAAAATGTTGATACATTTTGTCATTTGATTGCTTTAGTAATTTGAAACAAGCTCAATATTTACTAGTTAAAATATTCCTTTTATCTGTTATCCTGCTGTCAAAGTTAAAAGATGCATGAATGTGTATTGTTGTATCAATTTACCCAACTAGGGTTAAATGACGAATATTGAATTAAATATCCGAATTGCAGTCTATGTTGTCATGATTTCCTCTGGTGACAATGTATGAAATCACACTTATTTGCACAGGTTTTTCTTTGGAGTTTGCAGTCTCCTGATTGGCTTGTGCTCTTTAGGATCCTGACAGAGCGTTTCATCACCGCTGCCTCAAAACAACACCGTAAAAAACATCACAATTTCCACTGTGACGCGACATAAAAGATTCAACATTTCCCCATTTCTGTAATAATGATCTGGTTTGTAAACTGTGTGCGCCGCTTGATTTTGTCTCTACTTCTCTCTTCACCTGGAAATCAACAAACTGTTTATGATTCTGCAGATTTCCAAAACAAAAGTGTAAATGAATAGTTAAAGAGCCTGTACACAATTTTTTTACCCATGTGTTTGCGCACATTTGTCTTAGACTGTATATAGGAATGGACATAGTTAACCCACGAGCTGCTGGTTAGATTTACCATCACAGCTCCACAGTCCCACAGTTGTGAAAAGTGCTTATAAACTCATCACAGAGTGTGTATACATGCACATCAGGATCCCGGTTATTATCCACGTCCTGTTATGGCAGTATTCAGGATACTGTGTATACATGCACGCTGAGAAACCGGGATACTCATATCCCTGTATACATGATCAAATGGAGTATCCTGGTTTCTTGACACAGTCTTACAAATGCACAAACGCAAAAATGATATACTTAGTAAACAACCATGAGCTTCTTTAGCATAGGAAACTCGGGACGCTCCTTACCAGCGGGAAGGAGCTCTGATCCACTACGCAGATCAAACCAAACATTTCCAAACACATTGCAACAGCGTTTAATTAAAATCTTCTGCATAAATAAACCGAACTTTACAACATATAAACCATAACCACAGTAGAGCCACGTCAGCTCGTTGAATAATATAATGCAGCTTTACGCACATTTGTTTATGTTTTACAGAAACAAAACTTAAAACTGTATGGCTAATTAGCATAAACCGTAAGCACTGAAAAAAAAAGAAAAAAAGAAAAAGAAAAAATGTGCCCTGATGCATTCTGATTCTGTCATATTAAAGGACACAACTCAGTGGAATATGTGTGTTTTTTCTGTGACAGAGATAGTGCTTATATCGTATCGGAGATGGTTCATGTTGAACTTTTCAGAGATCAGACGTGTGCAGGATTTGCATTTCACTCACTTTATTTATGTTGGTCACTTTATTTATGTTGGTCACTTTATTTATGTCGCTACTGTTATGATAAAAAGACTGAAACGTGTTTGTGTTTTGCATGTGCACTCAACTTTATGTTGCAGTATTCAGGATACTGCGTGTACATGCCACAGTATCCTGGTTACTATTGGAATATACCAGCTACAGTATCCCGGTTTCTAATAACCAGGATACTGCCATAACCGGGATACTGAAACTGGGGTACTGCGTGTACATGCACCATGAAGAAACTGGGATACTCAAAAAACCCGATCATAACTGGGATACTGATGTGATACTGATGTAAACACACTCACAGTGAATAATTAGAATGCTCAAAATGCATAAGGTAAGACAGGAATAACTTTGGACCACTGCAAACTGTTTCAAATGAACTCGTTCTGTTTTTTGCCTTTTTAAAAATGTATAAATCAGGTTAAAGAGAAGGTTGGTACATTTCAAGAGAGAGTTGCCGCTTGTGGGATGAAAAACAAAATGGTGGCAGATTGCAGCTCCCCGTGGTTTCCTTCTGCTCGTATTGTGAACGCCTCACTAACCTCCGACACAGAAAAGGAGTCACTGCAACTATGAAATCACAACCAGGAAGACAGCTCCAGCTTTGATCAAATGTACCAGTGATCCACAGTCTGTCTCTCATTTCTGCACATGTAACTCTCGTTTAATGAGACTCAAAGTTGACAGAACAAAATCTGTCAAGTTTAAGTTCTTCCGTCACAATAACAAAAGTCAAAGTACTCAAAAAAGTTGTTAATTGAAAAAAGTTCGACTGTATTAAAGGGCTCATATTACACTATTTCTGATCTATGTTATAATGTTTCGTCATCACAAACATCCCTGGAGTTGTGTTTTGTTTCATTCACACGTTTAACACACTAAGAGTTAATTTTGTGTAATATGAGACCTTTAACTACCACTCTATCCTCACAAGACAATACAGCTAATACAACTATTACTACTACAGTACAACTATTATACCACAAATATTAAAACTTTCACACGCAAAAAAAAATGCTTTCCACAAACTGTAATTCCAGGCGTTGGTAGATTTCATATTGAATAACCTTAGCAGCTTGTTGAATCCCTCAGTGCTCCCCTCAGAGCAGCTTCATCCATCTCCAGCTAAAGAGACGTGAGCGCTGGAATAATAAATGAACGGGTCATTTTTAGGAGGAACAATCGAGGAGAGTCCCAGAGCCCGTCTCAAGGTGAAACCGGTCACTGCACTATAAAAATATACACTGGTTTTACAGTAGCATGGAAGGGTAATTATGTGTCACTCTTTGGCAAATTCTATCATATTTTCTCATTTCTCCTGCTGTAGTAAAAGTAACTACAGTTGCTGTCTTGGTCTATTATGAAACAACTATTTGAGAAGAAAACTACACACAAAAAGTAAAATATTGACTTTTAAAAGGTCTTATATTACCGTATTTTCCGTACTATAGGGCACACTCTTAAGCCTCCAACCCCTTCAAAAAACGACGGCGCGCCCCACAATCCAGAGCGCTCTATACATGAATCCACTCGGGTGTCCCAGGACGACTTCAATAAACTACAAAGCCGCACCACCTGCAGTGCACACAAACACACACAGAGCAGACAGCGACCGCACAGCAACAAACACCCGCAGACGCACTGCCGGCTTTCCTAGACGTGACTTACGAGTGACTTAAGAAAGAACTCCAGGAGATGGAAAGGTCTACGTATAGAATCCGTGTATCATTCGTTCATTTGTTTTTCAATATACAACCAAAAACAAGAAAACAAAAAAACAACAGTTTTCTTCATTATTTGTCTCCAAAACCAAAATGAAAAACAGATAACGATTTGTTTTTTCAGTTTTCGATTTTGTGTTTAAATGAAGAATGGAAAAAACAGATAACGGCCGTTTCCCGTTTACGTGACTTCCATGACTGCGATGCCGGACTTTTGCACCACGTATGGACTGAACCAGGACTGATCCAGGTCCGGGACCAGACCGGGACCAGAGTGGGACTGAGACCGGGACCAGACCGGGACCAGACCGAGACTGAGATCAGAACTGAAACCGGGACCAGACCGAGACCAGACCGGGACCAGAGAGGGACTGAGACCGAGATCAGACCAGGACCAGGCCAGGACCAGACCGGACCTGAGACCGGACCTGAGACCGAGATCAGGCCGGGACCAGACCGGAGCTCTGAGCCTTCGTCAGGCAAACCCTAGAAGGCCTAGTGCCGAAACGTTGCACAGTTTGTCCTAATAAATCTCACAATTTGCAAGTAAGACAGTGTGCGGGATTTTTCTCCATGTTCTTGGGCTGCTCCCTCTCCTCCAACGCACCTGTATCAAGTAATTGATGTGCAAAGTTCTCATTCTTTTAAATCGAGTGTACAATTTAAAGGGCGTTTTTAACTGGAGTTCATTTTTTACAGCACAGAATATATTATACAAAAGTCAAAGGGATCGTTGTTACCGTGACCCAAAATGAAATCATATTTGTCACTAAAACATCAAATGGAGATAAAAGTAATATAAACACACGTTAAATGATTGTGTTATGTCATCTTTTCCCTTTGATTATGACATGATGATCCAGCGTTAGTAATCCAATTTAACTCTATGCATTCAATTAACATTTGAGTTGATTGATCTTATTTCAAGCTCATGACAGAAAATATGACTTTCACCTTTAGTTTATAACATTTACAGATTGGTTGCAGTAGAGAATACAAGTACATCTTATTTATATTCCCTTATTTACACACTACACATTATAATATTTAGATAGATAAGTGTTGGCATAATTCTTTTATTTTTATTTAGTTTAAAAGGTCCATATTGTATTATTATTGTGTTCTGATCTATGTTATAATATTTCCTCACACGTTTAATTCACAAATCCTACATATTTAAGCTTCAGTAGGCTCTCAGACTGAAAACACTCTGTTCCACCTTGTGATGTCATGTGGAAATACAGGAAGTGCTCCACTGTGTTTTTAAACTTTTTGATCACCTTCACTGGGATCATTTGGATCATTTCAGCCCTGGAATTGCACATCTCCACTGAACAAAAAGTAAAACGTAGCTGTTAACTTCAAAACTACCAGTGCATGACATGACAAAGTGGAACAGAACATTTTACAGCGGTGAAACTGAGGGAGCTGAACTCTTTGTGGGAGGAGCAAGTGCTGAGCAAAGCCAAGTGTCTCCTGGCTCAGCCCCTCCATCCTCTGGCTCCTGATTTTTATCTTGATGCTTTATGCTCCGATACAAAAGACTAACCGGTTCTCTAATTCTTTTGTGCCCTCTGCTATTAAAGTGTTAAATTCTAAGGGTACAGTTTTCTGAATGTTGTGCACTGTAATTTGTAGTTTATTACTGAGTTCCAATTGTGGACTGTAATGGACTGACCCACTGTGTTTGTTTGTGTTTGTGAGAAGTGAGAACTGCTCTGAGATGCTGCTAATGAATTGCCTTATGGGATCAATAAAGTTTTCTGAATCTGAATCTTAAACACTGGAGATGTAGACAGACTAATAATGGAGGATTACTCAAACATGTTAGTGATGAGCAAATGAGACGGAGCTCCGGAGCACGTCTTGTTCTTTCTGAAACAAATTGCTCTGTCTCGGAGTTCGTCTCGCAGCAGCCGCTCACGTGACCAAAGTGTGGAAGTGTGGGTCCCTCCCCCTACTGCTTCGCTCTGCGTGTCAATCGCTTCAGTGTATCGAAGTGTTTCATTGGCTCAGCGAATGTTCCGCTCTGTGATTGGTTCAGATGCTTCAGAGTGTTCAGCGCACTTCTGTGGTTTGACAAGCGCTAAACTGCTACAGTATAAAAGATGCACCAGTATTTCTTAAAAAATGTTGGTAGTGAGGAGGATTGTGTGACGTTAGTGGTGATTTTGGCGACTTTTGGCATTTGTTTCATTTTCGATGGCATCTACAAGTGGAAAAAAGTGATCCATGGTTTGGGATCACTTTGATCTAATTCCACCGAACAAGGTAACACCTATTTACTTATTTACAGCTGCTATTTATGTTGCTCTTTACACATTATTTGAAATCATCATCATTTTTATTGTTGTTGTTAGGTATGGTGTTTGCTCTGCACTAACAATACTTCATCGATGCTGAGACACCTGTCTGCCAATGGTTAAATTTGTCCACTAGAGGTCAGTGTTTCTCCAAGGCCTCAGACACGTCCAACCATTTGAGACAATATTGCGACTGAGGTGTCAATGCTTCACGAGGCTCCATTTCACCCATCACTAACATGTGTGAATGAAACAAAACACAACTCTAAGTATGTTTTTGAGGAGGTAACAACATTACAGTACCGTATTTTCCAGACTATTGAGCGCACCTGAATATAAGCCGCATCAACTAAATTTTAACACAACTTTAAAATTGTACATCTATAGGCCGCACCTGAATAAAAGCTGCAGATGTCCACGTCTTCAAGAACATTTTCAAGTTCGGGTCATCTGCTTTTATTGCCTTTGAAAGTTTTTGTCGTTTTTTGTGTTGAGTCAGTTCGTCACACTGCGTCTCACCATCGACTCAGTGATGTCAAGCTCATGTGCAGCAGCTCTGTTTCCTTTTTCCAGATCACCTTTCACTTAAAAGCTGCATCATCTGCATTTCGTCATGTTTTCCATGAAGAGTGTGTGTGTGAAGCGCAAAATAACTGTTCAAAACACAATCAAACGAGCATCTTCCTCGGCGCATCACACCGTCTCTCCCCACGCTCTGTTGCGCATGTCTCCTGCAGAAAGAGCTGCAGATTTCAGGACTCTCTCGGGGGCGGGGTTAGTTCTATCAATCAGGTATGTGTGGATGTCCGGCTACTGAAGTTTGAGACGTTTCTTCTCGTCATTTACGCATACGGGTAAGACGTATCCCTGTCACTAAGGTTAATTCAGCATCATAACTTATTTTATCACACGGCGAGAAATTATTTGAGTGCGCTGACAATATCGCTTAGTGTCGCAACTTCATGTTTAACCCTAGATCTGCACAGACAGCGGCATTTTCTGCAAACCATTTCCAAACCATAGACCGTATATATATGAATGGACAATGTGCTGGACAAAGAATCCGTACATATATTCGCTGCATCGTTTTATTAGCCGCAGGGTTCAAAGTGTGACAAAAAAGTAGTGGCTTATAGTTCGGAATTTATGGTACGTTTTGCATAATATTGGACCTTTAATGTGTTTAAGTTAACATTTCATTATTTTGAGTGTGTCATTTAAAATGTTCAGGGATGACATTTAAAGTTTTTTTTTACAGTGCAGAGTATGTTTGCCCTTTATGGTCACCCTGAGGTCCCTAAACTCCTCCTCCTCCACCACCTCCTCCTCCTCAGAGACCCTCATCATCATCATCATCATCATCAGTCCAATAAATTACCGCCTGAGAGACCTCCAAACACCAACACTTTTAATTTTTAATCAGGGTTTTGTCCAGACCTGCTGCTTCTCTGCAAGGCCACCTTCCTCTCACCTTCACTCCAGTGCCCCCTCCTCTCTCTCTCTCTCTCTCTTTCTCTTTTCTCTCTCTCTCATCCCTTACTTTATCTTCTTTCCATCCTCGTTCTTTATCTTTTTCTCTTGGCCTTTCCTCTCCTCCTCTGTCTCTTTCTTGCTCCACCTTATCCCCATGTCTCTCCCTCTCCCTCACACTGAAAGAGTCTCTCACTACCCTTTTCTCTTGCTCTCCATCTCCTTTCTTCCTTCTCTCTTTCGTGCTCTTATTTGTCTCCCCATTCTCTCTCTCTCTCTCTCTCTCTCCTTCCCTTTCTCTCTCTCTCTATCCTTCCCTTTTCTCTCTCCCTCTCCTTTTTTCTTCTTTCCCTTCTCTCTCTCTTTCTCTCTCTCTCCTTCCTTCCATTTTCTCTCTCTCTCCTTCCCTTTTCTCTCTCCCTCTTCTTCTTTCCCTTCTTTCTCTCACTTTCTCTCTCCTTCTTTCCCTTTTCTCTTTCTCCTTCCTTCCCTTTTCTCTCTCTCTCCTTCTTTCTCTTTTCTCTCGCTCTCTATCCTTCCCTTTTCTCTCTCCCTCTCCTTCTTTCCCTTCTCTCTCTCTCTCTCTCTCTCTCTCTCTCTCTCCTTCCTTCCATTTTCTCTCTCTCTCCTTCCCTTTTCTCTCTCTCCTTCTTTCTCTTTTCTCTCTCTCTCTATCCTTCCCTTTTCTCTCTCTCCTTCTTTCTCTTTTCTCTCTCTCTCTATCCTTCCCTTTTCTCTCTCCCTCTCCTTCTTTCCCTTCTCTCTCTCTCTCTCCTTCCTTACATTTTCTTTCTCCGTCTTTCCCTGTTCTCTCTCTCATTCCTTCCCTTTTCTCTCTCTCTCCTTCCCTTCTCTTTCCCTCTCCTTCTTTCTTCTCTCTCTCTCTCTCTATCCTTCCCTTTTCTCTCTCCCTCTCCTTCTTTCTTCTTTCCCTTCTCTCTCTCTCCTTCCTTCCCTTTTCTCTCTCCTTCTTTCCCTGTTCTCTCTCTCATTCCTTCCCCCTTCTCTCTTCCTCTCCTTCTTTCTTCTTTCCCTTCTTTCTCTCTCTCTCTCTCTAATTCCTTCCCTTTTCTCTCTCTCAGTCTCTCTCTACAAAACCTCTCTCCCTCCCTCTCTTCCCTCTAATCTCAATAACTCTCTCTCTCTCTTCCCCCTCTTTCTCCCTCTCTACCCCTCACTCCTCCCTCCCCGTCATCCCTCTCTCCTTCTCTCATCATCCCTCTCTCCCCTCTATCCTCCCTCTCCCCCTCCCCTCCACTTTTCTCCCAAATCCCAATCGCTCTCTCTGTTCCTCCTCTTTCTAAATCTCTCCTTTCTCTCTCCTCTCTGCCCTCTCTCCTTCCTCTCCATCATCCCTCTCTCCTTCTCTCTCCTTCTCTCTCCTCTGGTCGCACAGTCAGGTTGATAAATGCCCCTCTCGTCTGCCTGTGTGCCCAGCGGTGAGTGGGTAGTCGGGGATGGGGGGGGCAGAGGGCGGCTCAGAGCAGCTCAGACTCTGCTGGGAGGGTGGCTCGCACTCGGGTCATTAATCCAGGCCTGATGGGGACTGCAGCTTTAAGGACGACACCGTGTCAATATGAAGGAAACAGGAGCAAACGCGACACGCCGGACCGGTCTACGCGCCCAGATGAACGGGACGGGCTCCGTTCTCTCACGTCAGCTCAAAACGTGGCCGCCGTACTGCGTCTAATTACGAAGCGCGTTATCGTCTGAGAGCCAGGAAGTGCGTTGTTAGCATGACCGTGAACTAAGGTAGGATGCTGAGAATGCGTTTGGAAAATGAGGTGGACAGCTGCAAACAAATCAAAATTCGCTATAGTTCTCGTAAATTAAGATCCATGTGCTCCGATTAAGGCATTGCTCGCTGATTGTAGGTTGTTTTATTTATTTATTATTTTTTTACAGTAAAAATACAATCTGCCAATCTGTGCTACTGGTCCTTCCAACAAATCACTCACACAAACATGACAGAACTTGGCAAGGTGTTTGAAGAGTTTTGTCCAAGGACACAACGGTAATATGTAGTGATGGGCAAATGGAGCCTCGTGAAGCATTGACACCTCAGTCGCAATATTGTCTCAAATGGTTGGACGTGTCTGAGGCCTTGGAGAAACACTGACCTCTAGTGGACAAATTTAACCATTGGCAGACAGGTGTCTCAGCATCGATGAAGTATTGTTAGTGCAGAGCAAACACCGTACCTAACAACAACAATAATAATGATGATTTAAAATAATATGTCAAGAGTATCATAAACAGCAGCTGTAAATAAGAAAATAGGTGTTACCTTGTTCGGTGGAATTAGATCAAAGTGATCCCAAACCATGGATCACTTTTTTTCACTTGTAGATGCCATCGAAAATGAAACAAATGCCAAAAGTCGCCAAAATCACCACTAACGTCACACAATCCTCCTCACTACTCAACATTTTTAAGATATATTGGTGCATCTTTTATACTGTAGCAGTTTAGCGCTTGTCAAACCACGGAAGTGCACTGAACACTCTGAAGCATCTGAACCAATCACAGAGCGGAACATTCACTGAGCCAATGAAACGCTTCGATACACTGAAGCGATTGACACGCAGAGTGAAGCAGTAGGGGGAGGGACCCACACTTTGGTCACGTGAGCGGCTGCTGCGAGACGAACTCTGAGGCAGTGTTTCGGAGCAATTTGTTTCAGAAAGAACAAGACGAGCTCCGGAGCTCCGTCTCATTTGCCCATCACTAGTTATATGTATATGGTCTACTGGTCCAAGCTGGTTTGAACTTGAAAAAGTATAGAAATTCAGATACTATCAAATAGCGATACTATAAAAGCCACATCAACAGAACAAAAATGACCCTTTTAGAATGATCTTGAGCTTTATCAGAACAAGTATAAAAGCACACAGACTAGTATTAAAGCATGGAAACCCGATCGAAGTCCAACAGTTCAGGTGGGTTCGGACAAATATTTAGAGGGTCGGACTCGGACACATCAGCCCGTCAGTTGTTTCCTGTCTACAGTAAAACCATTCACTTTGAGACTCTTAAAGAAGAAGAAGAGACTCTTCAAAGATCAGAGCTCTGTACTTCTAGTTTCGATACAAGTCAAAACTGTGTTATTATTATTTGTGAAATGTGGTGCAATACTTCAGATACGCAATTTGTGAAGTATAATAGGTTGGCGATAAAGTACACAGGAAGTAAAGTCACTATCACTAATCTGCAGCTTCACCTCAATCTGCGCACTGTGTGGATGTAAACAGGCACACGTGAACTACTCTCACCTTTTCACTTTTAAAGAACACCTCAAACTGGATTCACAGCGTGGTTTTGTGGACTGAGTTTCATTATTTGCAGAGGACAATTTCTATGGAAAATGTGGATGAGATGCTGGATTTGCTGCAGTTTAAATTTACCACTTTACAAGAGTAATAAAGTCTTCTCATTATTTTTCCTATATCCCGATTTTGTATTTTCCATCTCTGTGTCCGTTGGAAGCCACACAAACAATATACTATGTGTGTCATTATCCTTCTATTTTTATTAATAGGCCTGTGAAAATAGTGTGAGTTTAACTGTGTCGGGTTCGGACCCAAATATCTTAATACCTATCGGGCTCAGGTCGGATTCGATCACTGCTCTGTCGGACACAGGCCGGGCTCAGACAGAAAAATTTGGCCTGATCCACACTCTAACAGTTAGAGTGTGGATCAGGCATGTCCAAACTGTGGCCCGTGGGCCAAATACGGCCCTCAGACTATTTTTTCTTGGCCCTCAAGCTTCCAGGTGATTTGGCCCAAATTACCTTGCATCAAATAAAAAATTAACTTTTTACTGCAAGTTTTTTGAAAATCTGCCTTGATAAAGCTAATATTTAATATTTAGTGTGTGGTTTTAAGGATCTCAGCATGAATAAAGACTGATGGATCATTCTAAAGTGTTAAACATTTCAACTATTCCCTGTATTAAGCACCAGTCTATAACCCTCGATCTGCCCTCTCCTTCGTCTGCGTTTAGATATGTGGCCCTTGATGAAAAAAGTTTGACCATCCCTGCTCTAACTAGTATGTGCCCATGGACCACCATGGAACCTACCTGGACCACTGAGGGATTACACAGATATAAGACCACATGGGAATATAAAAATGCAGTATTATTTTAAGTTGAAAATGACATTCTACTGTCTAAATCAAGAGAACTTTTATTATTATTGCAGTATCAGAATCAGTATTGAGTGTCAACTGTATTCCTTTTAGCACTGTCGCAACACCAGCTGGTACCGCCAATCTAGCGAAAAGTAAGTTGTATAGCTGTCGATGAAAAGCCTTTTCATATGATCTTATATAGAATCTGATAACATTGAGTTCATGTCTTAGAAGTATATGGGGTTAGATAGCGCGGCTGAGAGTTACACAGAGGGTGAATGGGCTCTTTAAATATACACTCTTGGGTTTAGCCTCAGAGCTCCAGGCAGCTCACAGCTCTCTGTCCTTGAACCACAGGTCAGAACAAGCCACCACTACACACATGCTACACAAAGAGACCGGGCGCTTTCTCAAATAGGAAACCAGACATTATGACTTTATTTATTCATGGTTTATTTGATCGAAACGCCACACGGAACATTTCAAACCATCAAAGATAACCTGCTTCGTGAGCTAGTAGAAATTTATAGCCAGAGAAAATTAATTTGCACAGTGAGGTGTAATCGATCAATACGGGAATGGGCACGAAGCTGGAAAATGGTATTTATTTGTAGCTGAAATCTGCAAGCAATAATCAAAAACATGGTCAGTGTGTGCAAATCCATATGAAATAGTATATTACTTATTAATAATGCAACACAGGGGACAATGGAATATGTGCGACTCCTTTGTGAGTTGAAGATTTATAATGGAGAAGATGGGGAAATTGTAAAGAAAGAAGCCATTATGTTTTGTATTAGTATTAGTCTAGTCTCTGTGGGTTTGAGTCGGGTTTTGTGAGTGTAACAATACCGTGAAAAGAAGATACAGCTAATGTACAAACTATAGCCTGATCTCCATTTAAAGTCCATTTAACGATGTAAAGTGAAAACAGACCCTAACTCCCATCCAGCTGCAGGTTTGAGCCTATTGTGCAGGTTTGTGTTGATCTGCTAATACCTCTAGTTCATATTCCTTCACTACACTCTTATAATTATTGTAAAATGACATGTTTTCTATTAAAGGTGCACTATGGAACTTTTTTGGTGGAATACTTGCTTTATTTATTTCCATAAAGACAATCTGGTGATGCCAGCAGGTTTCATTACAGTTCAGATCTGTGGAGATGAGACTCCATTTATAATAAAGAAGAAGAGATCATTTTTAAGGTATTTTGAGCCAGCTGTACTGGAATAAATGGGAGAATTTAATGAAGAAAATTCCAGGAATAACCATGACATCTCCATGGTAATGTACTTCCGTGGTAATGTACTTCCATGTTAATGTACTTCCATGGTAGCGTACTTAAATGGTAATGTACTTCCATCGTAATGTACTTCCATGGTAGCCCATTTCCTATGGTAGTGTACTTCCATGGTAATGTACTTCCATCGTAATGTACTTCCATGGTAGCCCACTTCCATGGTAGCGTACTTCCATGGTAATATACTTCCATGGTAGCATACTTCCATGGTAGCCCACTTCCATGGTAGAGTACTTCCATGGTAATGTACTTCCATGGTAGCGTACTTCCATGGTAATGTACTTCCATGGTAGCGTACTTCCATCGTAATGTACTTTCATGGCAGCGTACTTCCATTGTAATGTACTTCCATGGTAACTTACTTCTGTGGTAATGTACTTCTCTGGTATAGTACTTCTGTGGTAATGTACTTCCATGGTAACTTACTTCTGTGGTACTGTACTTCTCTGGTATAGCACTTCTGTGGTAATGTACTTCCATGGTAACTTACTTCTGTGGTACTGTACTTCTCTGGTATAGCACTTCTGTGGTAATGTACTTCCATGGTAACTTACTTCTGTGGTAATGTACTTCTCTGGTATAGTACTTCTGTGGTAATGTACTTCCATGGTAACTTACTTCTGTGGTAATGTACTTCTCTGGTATAGTACTTCTGTGGTAATGTACTTCCATGGTAACTTACTTCTGTGGTAATGTACTTCTCTGGTATAGTACTTCCGTGGTAATGTACTTCCATGGTAACTTACTTCTGTGGTAATGTACTTCTCTGGTATAGTACTTCTGTGGTAATGTACTTCCATGGTAACTTACTTCTGTGGTAATGTACTTCTCTGGTATAGTACTTTCGTGGTAATGTACTTCCATGGTAACTTACTTCTGTGGTAATGTACTTCTCTGGTATAGTACTTCTGTGGTAATGTACTTCCATGGTAACTTACTTCTGTGGTAATGTACTTCTCTGGTATAGTACTTCCGTGGTAATGTACTTCCATGGTAACTTACTTCTGTGGTAATGTACTTCTCTGGTATAGTACTTTCGTGGTAGTGTATGAATGAGTAGGTGGTCAGAGTGTGAACAGGAGAAATAGCTGTTAAAGGTAATTCAAATTGATGGCATTATTCTCAATTTAGATCTAAAAAAATCACAATGAAATACCCTTTTGGGCCTTTTGGGTCCAATTTTATTCCACAAACATTAAGCTTAGCAGAGACATATTTCTCCTCTGGTTTCATTAAAATGGTAATTTCATTGTTAAGTACACACTTTATAAGCTGTAATTTACTATAGACTTTAACTACTGGCTGTTTGACATGATATTTATGTTAGCACTACCTCCACACTCTCTCATTTGTCTTGTGTCCAGGCCTCCTGACTGCACAGGACCACCCACGCACCGCTGCTTAGAGAGTGACTGATGACTGGACTATTCATGTGAAAGGAGAAGCTAAAATTAGGCATCAAATTAAACAGCTTTCACCTTGATAACGACTCCTACATTTTTCAGGAGGAAAGATAAAAACATGCATCAAAATATACTTTATAAATGTTTTCATATGAATTATTTAATTAATATTACTATGTAGTGCTAATAATATTTTGGAATTATTAGCACTGGGTTTATGGTACATGGTCATATTTTTATACAACCTTCAAGGCACTTAAAGAGCTTTACATCAAGGAACCACTCACCCATTCACACAGACATTCACACATGAGTGTACACAGACACTGGAAGCAAGGTAGGTTAAGTGTCTTGCCCAAGGACACGACGACAGTATTCATCTGTGGGAGCTGGAATCACACTGCTGTGGGTCAGTGTTTCTGTTTCTTCCTACCAGTGATGTTTATGTCGAGAAGAGGAGAGATGGGTTTATGTTAGGCTGACCAGACTTTCAAAATCAAAAACTGTGACAACCTCAGTTTTTTTGTGGTTGGTAATAATACAATGGTGAAATGATTAAGCATAATTAAGAAAAATTCATGACTAACATGTGAGTCAGTACAATCACGTTTTCATTTTGTTTTGGTCATTTTTAAGCAGCTTTTCTGTATTTTACTTACACGAAATGACAATTTGTGCCTCTTTACCATTAGCGGGGATCAAATTGGTCAAAACAGAGACACCAGGGACATCTCTTAAACGTATTAAACTGGGACAAATTATTGGCTTTGGATAAATCTGCTGGGACAGGGGATACAGGGCTCAGAACTGGGACTGTCCAGGGTAAATGGGGACGTCTGGTCACCGTAGTTATGTTGACTGGTGACTTTCTAAAACATCTCATTCAGCATATCAGTAACATCATGAAAATATGTAAAGCTTTTACGCAAAATCGACTTTTTTTAACCTTCAACCCCGTTACGGTTGTTTTCTTTTCTCATTTACCCTCTTGAAGCTGTATTTAGTTCTATTTGCACAAGGCGCAATACGTCCAATTACATATTTATGTTGAACAAAATCCTCCAACAAAACTTCCCATTTGTCCATAACGTAGTCCTTCATCACTAATGTCTCAGAGAAAGAGCCATTAACCAACTCGAAATGCCTGGGACGCACCTGGCCACAAGCTAACACGTCGCGGATCATTAGCTTAGCCCTTAGCATCATTAGCCTAGCCCTTAGCAGCAGAGCGATCACATGTCCCTGAGCACAGCGCACAGGAAGCAGAGGAGACCATCGGAAAGCACTCCTGTGTTTGGTGTACGTTTTAATGGACAAGGATGGAACAATTATGGAGCAAATGAGAGCAAATGGAAAAGCTCCAACCTTCTGGGATTTTGTGGAGAACATAAAACAAAAGTGAAGGCTGGAATTGATGTGTTTGTACATTGGAGTAGACGGTGTAATTTCATTTTATGCATTTTTGATTTTCCATATAAAGTAAGTCCAGAATATAAACTGTGATGTGACTTGACCTCAATAAACCAAACGTATTTTCTTCTCGATTGAATCTTGAGATGGGCCCCCATATGCTGCTGTGTGTCTCCCACTGCTCCTGATATTGAGGTTATATTGAGGCACTTTGTTGTCCTCATGGGGAAATAAGTCCTCTGCATTTGACCCAGCATTCAAGGGGCAACCTGTCAGGAGCAGTGGAGACCCATCTCGATATTGAGCGAGGTTATTTCCACTGCATATTTTAAGTTAATGGGGGAAACTAGAGGAAACCTACCCAGACACAGGGAGAATATACAAACTCTGGCCTAGGAACCTTGTGAAATGAGAGCTAGTTCCACTCACCCACTGTGGCCCATGCTTTGGCTACAGAAGTATTAACAATGTTCACATAAAAGATAAAACAAGCTTCAAATACTGTCCTCTGTTGAAAGGGGCATTGTGTAACTTTTCTGGAGAGTTTGCAACTTGTTCGTCTCCATCGAAATGTTAATGCTTTGGTTTCGATTGTCCACAGTAGGGATGGGCATGATTAGTCGATTAATCGATAATCAATCATTAAGAATTTCATCGATTACGTTAATTTTAATCGACAACCCGAATGCAGGTTGTTGTGTGTAGCGTGACCAAACGGGCGTCCGTACAAGTAGCTCTGCACTCAGAAGGAGCGAGACACAACAGTCAGTCCACCTGCAACGTACCAAAGTGCATATGCGTGTTTAACGATGACTTGTACAAGAAATTCCACGCTTTCCGTTCCAGTCGGGACAAGTGTGAGTCCATGTGTACAGTGTACAAAGCAGCGCATATGTGTCGGTGTCCAGTGGGAAAAAGCTTTGCCAGGTGTGAGTCGCTCAATGTCGATGACGAGTCCCCACCTACCGACCCCGTACAGTGTCCTGGTTTTGACAAACGCAAATATGGTCACACTAACCTGTATTCCACTGAGTCATGTCTTTTAATCTGACAGAAGTTGACCGCATCAGCGCACAAGAGCTGGAGTTTTATCTTTGCTTAGTTTCTGCAAATTAGCGATGCGGTTTTAAGTTTTGTTTCTGTGAGAGTTGTGCAAAACTGAATTAAACACGTTATAATAAACGGGCTGATGTGGCTCTAGAGTCGTTACGGTTTATATGTCGTAAAGTTGAATTTATTTATGCAGATTAGTAGTGCAGATAGTAATAATAATGATGATCATTTTAATATAAAAACGTTAATGATTAATCGATAATCGATTGTTAATTCTTCCGACGATCAATTAAGAACATTTCATTGAATGCCCATCCCTAGTCCACACCATGGCATTAAAATAATAAATCTTACATTTAATCAACAACAATTTATTTATTGCTCAAAACTATCTTAAAAAACATACATTCTTAAGACTGTTTTAAAGTTCTGCATTGACTCAACACACACTGCCACCGTCGCCTTGTTGCTGTTGCTTTTGATTTATGGATCTGCGTCCAGGTCTATGTGCCGCGAAGTAATGCTCCACCACAACGCTAGGGGGCTAGGATTTAAAACTGGTAGTCGTGTATACAAAATGAAGCGGGAAAGCAGAGTGGCGCAAATGTATGTAGAGCGGACCAATCACAGCCCTTATTGTTGGCATCACTTTCCCTTGCTGTCTGCGTCAGTTCGATTATAGAATTTCAGAGGTGCATGTCAGTCGATGCAGACACAGACGGGTTCAAGGCGACGTAGACTCTCTGCATTATGACGCAGACAATTTGATGCACAACCATAAATTGTCTGCGAGTGGGGTCGTCTCCAAACAAATCTAACCTGTAATTTGGCTTGCAAGTCTCGTACGTTTATGGCTTGGCACTTCTGCAAGGAGACAAGCAGACGACGGACTCTCCACCGGACCAGTTACACAGTGCACCTCTCAATTAAATGTTGACATGAGCTTTTTTCATCTTATTTCACTGTTAAAATCTGGTAGCGCTGGTCCAGGCCTCCACCTCTGCATTAGGGTGTACAAATGTTTCTATATATAAAAGAGAACATTCACTGCGGTAAGCCTTCACACATCACATTATTATAGTGTTTCAAAGCCTCGGTTCAGATATCTGCATTCGTCTGGGACTTTGTTTTGTAACTCGAGATGTAAGCGTACAAATTTCTGTGCATTATGTCAAAGTGTCCTCAGAAAAATGCTGCTTTAAACACTGAGTGCGTCAGTGTGAGGAGGAGGAAGCGTCTGGGGAGTGGAATGAGCTCTATGTTAAACTTTCATGTTTCCTGTCAAACTGCAGCAGGGGGCTCACTCGCTACACTTTTATTTAAAGTTAAGGAACAAAAAAGCCCCGTGCTTCCATGTGGCGTTCAGACACAGCAATGAGGGACTGTCCCGAATACACAGGTAGAAGCAGCAGCAGCAGCAGCGGCAGCCCACATAATGTGACCCAATTCTGTGGAAAAGGAGGAGCAATCATCCCAATAGCCGAGGGGGGTGAGAGACAGCGCCCCCCGGGGACTCGTGCTATTAACGCAACAGTAACACAATCAGAAGCAGCCCAGGGCGAAAGAGAGGAGTGAGAGGAGAGCGTCCCAGAGAGATAGAGACATGTGTATACTCAGAGGAGGGGGTACTTCAGTGCAACAGCAGGGGTTTAAATTAGAGAAGCATTCAGAGAGGAGCGAACTCAATATGTTTCAGCCATGTGGGGTAAAAATTTAGACTGTGCTTTGTGTCATTCCCAAGCCAGGATAATAACAAAGGTTAAAAGAACACAAATTACTACATACATGTGTGGTTTTGAATTGTGATTCCAGTAACGTTTGGATGTAAGGATGTAACTTTCCCACAGTGAGGAGTAGGACTGCAACAATATCCAAATCTCACGGTACAATATTATCATGATTTGCATCTCACGGTACGATATTTATTGCAGTATTTTCAAGAGGTTAATATAATTGTAGATGGGACACTTTTTTGCTTTTAAAATACCTTGACAAGATTTTGCTGTGAATTATTACAGTAATAAGCCCAAGAATTCAAGTCAAAAATATATATTTTCATGTTGTCTGCACTGAAATGAATCATGGGATATGTAGTTCCCTTTGTTTATAAGCTGCTGCTACTATAAAACCATGCATTTAAGCAAAGGAACTTGTGATTCGATATATTGTGACAGCCCACGATATTATTATGAGACTTTTGACAATACGATATCACAATATTTCTGTTATTGTTACATCCCTAGTGAGGAGTCTGTAGTCTCCTCATCCCCATGGCGATGTTAATGCTTTGATTTCAATGTTCCGCAGGATGGTTTTAAACTCATTTACCTTGCATATTATCATTAAAAAGCATTAAAGTGAATTGATACATCCATTTAAGACAGTCAGCTGAAGTAACATTTTGAGAATTGTTTCACATTCAAAAGATATAATATTTGTTTTTTGTTTTGTTTATTTATTGTCATTTGCTATGGGAACGGTCCTAATTTTTTGTCATCCATGAAACCCATGGATAGACAGCATGTGTGGTATTTATGTTTGAGAATAGAGCTGCAATATTGAATCACAATTTAAATAGCAATCTCTTTTATGGCATACTGTCTTTTTATTTTATTTTATACACTGCCCTTTATGGGAAAAGCAAGCTTTAAATTTGAAAGGTTAAGACGATTTATGGCTATTGATGTTACGATATTGGATTTTGGATAAAACCAGGACTAAACCAGAAGAGGAACCATGATTAAACCAGTGATAACTCCAGGAATCGTCTGCTGCTCTCCCCACTTCAGAAGAGCTGGTTGATTTATTAAAGCACATTTTGAACCTCCAGGACCCCTCCCCAGTCTCCTCTGTGTTATTTTCCCCTTGAAGCGCGCCCTGCTGCTGGTGGTTCCCAGTTTGTGGAGCCATGGGACCCTCTCAGATGAAACAGGCGAGTGGAGGTCAGAGAGGAGAGTGACAGATATGGAAATGTATTCAGATCTCAACTTTAGCATGGCTTCCTCTTTGTATTTACCCTTCAGAAAGACAGAGTCAGAGATACAAGGCTTATGAAATATTAATCAACACAGGAAGCCATATTAAAGACCAAAAATGATGGAGAGACACATGAAACGATGAGTGGAGAATGAAGAGCTTGTTGGATGAATTGAGATGCAGCGGAGAGACGCATAACACGGATCAGACAAAAGATGAGAACATCTTCAGTCCTCTGGGTTATTGGGATTGAAGCATTGTTGGACAATATGGAAGCAACTATATGAGGAAATTAGACATGAATACCAAGGAACACAGGGCTCACCACTCTGCTATGCACCCACCTTTTTCAGCTGGTCAATATTCAATATCATGGAGTACTTATGGGTCCACCATGTAACTTTCCCAGTGAGCAGACTGACACCTGTTTGTCTACATGGAGATTATTTTGCTTTGCCTACAATGTTCTACAGTATGGGAATAAATTTAACTTGATCTGGAGTGAGGTTGTTGAAGGTAACTGTTTAGCAGGGAGCAGGTCCTTAGCAACACTGTCAAACAAACCTGCTGCTAACACTCCTCAAGGAATGAAGGCACCTAATTTGGTAAAATCACATCTTTATATAGCATCTTTTCTGCTTCAAGGCACTCAAAGTTGGTCTGATTCATCAGCCGGTTTCGCTTCGTGGAAAACCGAAGGGAACTTTCTTTTATTTAACCAATCGTTGGTATTTGGTCTTGATGTATGTAATGCTCCAAATCCCGTAGAAAGAAGAACAATAACGTCTTTCCCCTTGATAAAATTCACCAAACATTCTCTTTGTTCCAGCTTTAAATCCTTGATCTCGGGAATCGTTGCCAACACAGAATGTCTGTCTTCGTCTACATCCATCTCGACCGCTTTGTTTACTGTTGTGTTGTACCCACAAAAGGGACACAGACAGACGCGACGAGTTTGTCATCATGGCTTCACAGCTCTTTGCTGATTGGCCAGTGCACGGTCTACAACTTCCGGAGTTCTTGGAAACCGTCTAGTGTATTCCAATTTCTGACCTAGTCGCTGGAGAGAAATTAAATTGAGCGGAGGCACAAAGGCTACGTTCAGACTGCAGGGCTTACTGCTCAATTCCAATTTTTTTGTGAAATCCGATGTTTTTGCAAGGTCGTTCACATTTCCAATTAAATCCGACTTGTATGTGATCTCCAGTGTGAACACCCGAAAGTGTCCCGCATGTGCACTACAGGACATGATGACGTCAACCAGCAGCGAGCGTGCTCTGTGTTTACGGAAGTTGTCCAAACATGGACGCAGCATTGAGCACCTGGCGAGTTTCTCTCATACCGGAGCCCAGTGTTGGGGAGTAACAGATTACATGTACCGGAGTTATGTGATCAGAGTACAAATTTCGAGTAACTGTATCCATTTACAGTTACTGTTTCAGTGAGTGGTAATTGGATTACAGTTACTTTGTTGAAATAAATGGATTACATGGTGGTATTTTCCTATTTTTACATTTTGGGCTGTATCCCTTTTTTTTCCTTTGCTGGACACTAAACCAGGACTAAAACCATGTCTAACCTAGATCTAAACCAGATCTAAACCAGGTCTAAACCAGGACTAAACCAGGATTAAAACCAGGACTAAAAGCAGGACTAAACCAGGACTAAAACCAGGTCTAAACCAGGACTAAACCAGGTCTAAACAGGATTTAACAGGACAAAACTATTCTCTCAATTCTCTCATTAACAATTTTCACCTACTTCAGCGCAGAATAGTGACGTTTGTGGCTTGTTGATAACGTGTAGGTGGATGAATGCACTTTGACCGTTCACACTGAAGTCGCATGTCAAAAAATCGGATATGTATCGGTCTCAGGACCAAATTTCCAAGTGGCCTGGGTCGCATTTGAAAAAATCAGATGTGTGTCATTAAAAGATCAGATACAGGTCACATAGGGCCCAAAAAATTGGATTTGGGTCACTCCAGGCTGCAGTGTGAACGTAGCCAAGGTAGCACTAACCTGGCTAACTCAAAGCACTTTACAACAAGGAACCACTCGCTCATTCACACACACATTCATACACGAGTGTACACACACACTGGGGGTGAGGTGGGTTAAGTGTCTTGCCCAAGGACACAACAACAGCATGCATCTGTAGGAGCTGGAATCACACCTCCGACATGTAGGTCAGTGGATCTAACGGCTCAACCGATGATGTTTTTAAAGGTAAGAGCTTGATTCAAATCACCAACCTGGACAAACGCTCTTACCAACTGAGCTACTGCCGCCCGTCTGTTATAAATGTTCATATCTTGATTTATGCACAAAATGACAAAACAAGAACACCAGGATCATGTAGAGTGAACGTTTTAAGATCAAAATGACAACTCTAGCAGCAGCAGCAATTACAGAGAGAGGCGACGTGTTTTTTTTAAATAGAAAATGAACTGGAGTTGATCGAACCAATTTGGAAGAAAATCAATTTAACATTCCAAACATTTCAGCTAATGCTTTACATGAAATTTACCCACAGTGAGTTTCATCTGTTTTCTCATTCAACTTTCTTAAGACAAAATCCTGTTATTTCTGATTGGACGTTACCGAAGTGTTAACGTTGGTAGAGAGTGACATTTTGTTCATCTTTTTACGGCATTCTGGTGCTTGAAAACAAAGTCGGTTCAACATGACGATGGTGCTTGAGCTCAGAGGAAATGAGTTTGGACATAGTTTAAAGCTTATGCACAGTAATTCTCTGGTTATAATAGGACTGGCTATGCATGGGTTTCAGCGTGATGAAAAATTAGGACTGCTGCCATAGCAATTAACAACTTAAAACAAAATATTATGTCTTTGAATGTGAAAAAAAAAAATCTGAAAATGTTGCAGGAGTTATAACAGGAAGCTACGACTAGTGATACTGATACTTTGCAGTAACATCAGGGGCTGTTCTACATGTATCTCTAATGGTGGAATGTTTTGGAGTTACCATGGTGACACACACTTGCAAAAACTGTCAGAAAAGTTTTAAGATTGTCTGAAAACTTAAGAAAAAATACAAAATGGATTGAAAGCAGCACATTTTCAGGAGCTTGTGATCAATACGAGCGTTCAAGGTTCTGTTTAAGTGTTGAGCTGAAAAAAACTGAAAAAGTGTTGATTTGTGCTGCTGCTGGTTTGTGACTGTAATGTTATTTGAGAGGGACTTGTTTAACAACACAAATCAGCTCTCGTGTTGTAGTTTCAGCTAAATCAGTTCTTTCTGGTCAGATTTTGTTAAAGTGAAGCTCTGGTTAAAGTTTAATGTGAGCAACAGAGGAGAAGTATCTAAAGGAGCTATACTTAGTTCAAATGATGGAGATGATACGGACTATATGGGAGACATGAATAATGTATTGGAATAAAGCAGCTACATATTCCACTTTCTGATCTGTTATAATCTTATTACCTCATCAAAAACAGACCTGGAGTTGTGTTTTGTTTCATTCACACATGTTTAACACACAAATCCTGCACATTTAGGTTGAGTTTTTCTCTCAAATGGAAAAAACTTTGTTCCTCGTTGTGATGTGATCATACAGGAAATGTTCCACTGTGTTTTTAAACTCTATACACCAGACCTGGGCATTGTCCAGCTCCCGGGCCACATACGGCCGGTTGGTTGACTCTGAAAGGCCCGTTTAAACTCATTTGGAATTACAAAATAAACATATTTTATAATTTTACCTCATTCATGGACTAAAGCTGCATTGCTTTTATTTTAGACCAGGGCTGGATCCGGACCTACAAAACCTTTAATCTGGCCCTCAGCTGATTTTCTACTAAAATATTTTAATTGTATTTTCTATTAAAATATTGGTAATTTTCTGCGTCACTCAGCATAGCAGCGTCTCCAGTGTCTCCAGCACCTCTGTGCGTGGCCCCTCCCACCAGAGCAGCACAAACGAAGACTTGTCTCTTTCCAAACGCTCTTAAAGGACGATCATTTTGACCTCATCAGCAAAATGTCCAAAATGATAAAGGTGGACACTGAGTGCAGGATTCTCCAAGAAAAAATGACTTATTCCTATTTGCATAAAAGTTCATGTTAAACATTGTGTTGAAATTGCATTTTTCTTAAAGTTTCAGGTTGTTCATAATATTATAATATTTTGTAAATGAAAGAGTTCATCATTTAAAAAAGATTTCTATAATAGGTTTGTGTTTCTCTGCACAAATATTTGAACTTATTGTTATTTTTGGGGTTTATATGACATAAGTTTTCTGATCCGGCCCCTTTGGGATCAAAGTAGGTTGGATACGGCCCCCGGACCAAAATGAGTTTGACACCCCTGATTTAGAGTGTTTTTTTTTTAATGACATTTTTGTAAGGTGACCTCACTTTTTCATTGCTTTCACTCCAGTCTCACCAGCTCGTCAAAACAATGCTATTTACTGCTTTTTATAAAGAAATACAATTAATATTATGCAGAATTGAGTTTTGGTCTGGCCCTGTACGATATTTTCTCTTTTTCATGTGGCATGTGGAAAAAATAATTGCCACCTCTGCGATACACCTTCACTAGAATCATTTGGATCATTTCAGCTCTGCAATTCCCAATCTCTGCTGGTGAAAAACTAAAAGGCAGCTGGTAAGAGAACATTTTTCGCTTTGGAGATGTAGACAGACTAATAATAAAGAGTTACTCAAACATGTGTGAATGCAACAAAATGCAACTCCAGGTCTGTTTTGGAGAAGCGAAATATGGGCCCTTTAAGGAAAGAAGCTTGTGTTCAAATGGAGATGATATGGGTTAAGGCCGTGAATAATGTATCCAAATAAAGCATCTATTTTAATATGAGCACTTTTCACTCATTTATGCTGTCCCTCGAACTCAAAAGTGATGCATAAAATCAGCAGTGTTCTAGGGTTTGGTGGACAAAGAAAATGAGTTTTTCATCAAACAGAAACCCCAAGGTCTTCTCTGAGTCTTTTTGAACGGGCTCTTCAAAGTTAGTTAGTTTTGTGTGAGTTGTACATTTCGCTCTGGTGCCTTTGCTCCCTCTGAAATCTAAAGAGACGTGAGCGATGGAGGAGGCAGCCATTTGACAGAAAAAAAAATAGGAAAAACAGGAGTATGGGAGACAAAACCAGACTTACTCAAGGATTAAAGTCCCTGTACGTGATTTTTTTCCTGTGTATTTGAGCAAAATTTGTCTTGCCCTGGTACAGATATATTGTATAAGCAGCTCTTAAAGGTGCACTGTGCAACTTTGCTGGTAGGGGGTCCGTCACAAACTTGCCTGAGAGGTTTCACAGTACGGCATTAAACCCATCTATATTGCATTTATTCAATTCCAGCTGTTTTACTGTTCAAAAACATGCATTTCTACAGTGACTGAGCGCGCCTTTCCACATATCTGACCTGTAACTTGGCCTGGAGGCACTGTGGGCATCTCCATGGAAATAGATGAGTTTAATGCCATACTGCGGGACTTTCTAGACAAAGTAATAACATTTCTATGAAGACAAGCGGGTGGAGGATGTTACAAAATGCACATTTAAAGTCAAAATAAGGCTACGTTCAGACTGCAGGGCTTAATGCTCAATTCCGATTTTTTTTGTGAAATTCTCTGTTTTTGCGAAGTCGTTCACATTTACAATTAAATGCGACTTGTATGTGATCTCCAGTGTCACGAGTAAATGGCCCGAAAGTGTCCCGCATGTGCACTGGAGACACGACGACGTCAACCGCAGCGAGCGTGCTCTGTGTTTACAGAAGTTGTCCAACCATGGACGCGAGCATTGAGCACCTGGAGATTTTAAAGTTCCTCTCGTACCGGAGCCAGAACATGAACAATTTACTTGTTTTAAGGAGGAGATTGAGAAGGAGAAGGACGAGGTTTTTGGTCGTGGTGTTTTGTGGGACAGTGACAGCGACGTCCATTGAAAGGAACATGTGGATGCGCAGACGGAGCCAAGAGTGGTGATAACATGTAGGTGGATGAATGCGCTTTGGCCGTTCAGACTGAAGTCGCATGTCAGAAGATCGGATATGTATCGGTTTCAGGAGCACATATCCAAGTGGCCTGGGTCACATTTGAAAAAACTGGATCTGTGTGGTTCAGACTGTCATTAAAAGATCAGATACAGGTCACATAGGGGCCAAAAAATCTGATTTGGGTCACTTCAGGCTGCAGTCTGAACGCAGCCTTAGTCAGCTGTGTACTGTCTGCATCTGTGCTTAAAAAGCGCATTGTGTCTGTGTATCAGGAAGTGCACATTAGCATGCTAGCTGTTAATAGCTTTAGAATGATAGCAAATCTTGGTGAATAATTAGGATGTTCAGAATGCACAAGGTAAGTGAGGAATAACTTTGGACCACAGCAAATTAAAGTTTAAAGTGCGCATGACAGGTCTTGACTTCATTCGGTGAGATAAAATAAATGCTGTAAATAAAAAGGATAGTTTTACACAAATCAAGAAGCAATTTGTGAAGTAAAGTTGAAAAATATGATGCAATTTAAAGGAAGGAATTTAAAGGAAGGTTCCACATCACACTTGGGAGAATTCTGTCCAAAAGTTCAGCACAATTTAAACGCAAGAAACACATTTTTCTGATACTGTAAACATTATTTGAAAAAAGAAATAATAAAAGGAGTATGGAGTAAGAAAGCTGTCAAAAATATTTTCGTGCGCATAAAATAGAAATCCGTGCGTAGTTGGGAAATCCGTGCATATTTGGCTGTAGTTGCGCATAAAATAAATATTTGTAAACTCTCAAATGAGTCCAGTCGTACATAAAATATATTGTGTGTATTTTATCCATCAGAATACGAATTGAAAAATTACGACGTCATGAATTACAATCACCAAATGAAAATTTACGATTACGCTTTCATCAGTACGAATACGAGTTCACAGACGGAACTTTACTGTCAAAAATACATCATCACTTCACAGACATTATCCATCGAGCAGAAGAAACATCGATCAAGATCAAGACTGCGCAGCTCAAGTCTGTAGCAGAGGGTAAAAACAGAGTAATAGCACAAGAAGCTACAACAGCGACCAACAAGTGGGTTCATTAAAATCTATTGTAAAAATGTCTTGAATTCGGGAACTGAACGCTGCTGTATAATATTGTGTAGAAACACCTCCTTTGAACGGGAAATTGCACCTATATGTTAGAAAACATAGTGGAGCCAGTTGGCAACATCCGACGTAATGTTATCCCAGGGCTAATTAACAAATATCAGGTTCTCTGTATGTTTAGATTAAAACATTCACGGCTACAGCCACAGTGAGCATCAGTCAGTCTTCATCTCAGCTGCATTTCAGACAATGGGTTATACATGAGTTATAATGGGTTATACATGAGTTATAATGGGTTATAATGAGCAAATCCATCCACGTCACGGTGACGTTATACTTACCGGTAAATACTGTAAACATACCAAGGTGTTGCCTGTAAACACCAACATTAATTGTTGCTGGAAGCTGCATTAAACTGTAATGTGTAACATTTCATTAGCTGTGACGTCTGTAACCAGGACAGTTTGGTGTTTGGTGTAAACTGGGACATTTCAGCGTCCCGAGGAACTTTTGGTGGCATTTCATGCGAGAAATGCAGCTGAAGTGAAGACTGACTGATGCTCACTGTGGCTGTAGTCGTGAATGTTTTAATCTAAACCTACAGAGAACCTGATATTTGCTAATTAGCCCTGGGATAACGTTACGTCGGATGTTCGCCAACTGGCTCCACTATGTTTTCTAACATATAGGTGCAATTTCCCGTTCAAAGGAGGTGTTTCTACACAATATTATACAGCAGCGTTCGGTTCCCGAATTCAAGACATTTTTACAATAGATTTTAATGAACCCACTTGTTGGTCGCTGTTGTAGCTTCTTGTGTCATTACTCTGTTTTTACCCTCTGCTACAAACTTGAGCTGCGCAGTCTTGATCTTGATCGATGTTTCTTCTGCTCGATGAATAATGTCTGTGAAGTGATGATGTATTTTTGACAGTAAAGTTCCGTCTGTGAATTCGTATTCGTACTGATGAAAGCGTAATCGTAAATTTTCATTTGGTGATTGTAATTCATGACGTCGTAATTTTTCAATTCGTATTCTGATGGATAAAATACACACAATATATTTTATGTACGACTGGACTCATTTGAGAGTTTACAAATATTTATTTTATGCGCAACTACAGCCAAATATGCACGGATTTCCCAAATACGCACGGATTTCTATTTTATGCGCACGAATATTTTTTGACAGCTTTCTTACTCCATAAAGGAGATTTCTTATATTTTTATTTGTTAAATTATAATTCATGTGACATTAGAGGAGTTTTGGCCCAGTGTACAGGTTGGTTGTTAGGGAACAGTTATGGAATTCATGAGATCCAACTTGGAAGTAAAATTTTAAACCAAAAAAATGGCCAAACTGGGAAAAGATTTTGAAGGTTTTTTTTAGCAAAATCTTAAATCAAGTGATCGTTACTGTGTTTTAGTGAAATGCATAGTCCAACCTGTTTTTCCAAATTTTAAGACAGTAAAAAAAAAAAATCTACTACGGCTCCTTTAATGAAATGAGACGTGACAATGCAAGAACAACCCAAACTCACAGCTCATCATTCAAAACAAAACATGTGAAATATGGCATTAGATAACTCTGGTTTAGTGTTATATTTTGAACTTGAGGATTACGGCAGCGTCTGTGAACGACTCTGAAAATGACTCTGAAAATGACAGGCTGAAGCCAATTAGGAGGAAAGTGTCTGAAGTGGAGATGTGTGAGAGATTTCACATTCATATACAGTCTGGGAGCTACTCTTCACCTGTGCTTTACCTGTTCACTGGATCTGATTTAAATAGAAAGTGAAGGTGCACATAAATACAACTGAAAAGCAGCTTTAGACCAATTTGCTTTAATAGTAACACTGACAGTTTAAAGGGCTCATGTTATAATGTTGTTTCCTCATCACAAACAGACCTGGAGTTGTGTTTTATTTCATTCACACATGTTTAACACACAAACCCTGCACATTTAGGCTGAATTCTTCTCTCAAACTGAAAAAACTCTGTTCCACCTTGTGATGTGGTAATAGAGGAAGTGTATTTTTAAACTCCATACACCTTTACTACAAACATTTGGATAACTTGAACCCTGGAAACTCCACTGTACAAATGAAAAACTTACGTCCAGGTACCGTATTTTCCGCACTATTTGGCGCTCTGGATTATAAGACGCACTGTCATTGAATGGTCTATTTTCGAACTTTTTTCACAAATAAACGCACCGGACTTTAAACGAAACATAACAGTTGGATGGGTCAGTGGGTCTTTGTTTGGCGTGGATTGTCGGCGCAGTGACTCAGTTGTTCAGTTGTGTCTAGAAGTGGCACATTGGACTCATTTTTTCGGTTCGTTCCTCCGTTCCGTTCCTCGTCGGCGTGGAGTGATGAGTGTGTCTGCGGGTGTTTTTCGCTGTGCGGTCGCTGTCTGCTCCGTGTGTGTTTGCATGTTCTGCGGGTGGTGCGGCTTTGTAGTTTACTGAAGTCGTGCTGGAACACCTGAGTGGATTCATGTATAGGGCGCTCTGGACTGTTGTTTTTTGATGGGGTTGGAGGGCGCCCTATGGTGTGGAAAATACGGTATATTTTTGAAATGGTAATAGCATTATAACATGACTTAAAGTTCATAGTTTTATACTGTATAGGACCTTTAATATAATGAATAACTCCTTGTTAATTCTCATTTTAAGTCATTTTATTTTAAACACACACTACGTAACTTTTCTGGTGGAGGTTCTGCTACTTTCTTGTATTGCTTTGTCTGGAATGTTCAGAAGTATGACCTAAACCTATATAACATTTATTCAGTTACAGATGTCATATTACAAAAAATACCTTGAAAAACATGGTATCTTAGAGATTTGTAACTTAGGCTATATTCAGACTGCAGCCTGAAGTGACCCAAATCCAATTTTTTGGCCCCTATGTGACCTGTATCTGATCTTTTAATGACAGTCTGAACGACACAGATCTGATTTTTTCAAATGTGACCCAGGCCACTTTGATATGTGCTCCTGAAACCGATACATATTCAATCTTTTGACATGCGACTTCAGTGTGAACGGTCAAAGCGCATTCATCCGACCTACACGTTATCAACAAGCCACAAACGTCACTATTCTGCGCTGACGTAGGTGAAAATTGTTAATGAACTCCGTGTCACTGAAGTGAAGCACATCACCACTCACCACTCTTGGCTCCGTCTGCGCATCCACACGTTCCTTTCAACGGACGTCGCTGCCACTGCCCCACAAAACACCACGACCAAAAACCTCGTCCTTCTCCTTCTCAATCTCCTCCTTAAAACAAGTAAGTTGTTCATGTTCTGGCTCCGGTACGAGAGGAACTTTAAAATCTCCAGGTGCTCAATGCTCGTGTCCATGTTTGGACAACTTCCGTAAACACAGAGCACGCTCGCTGTGGTTGACGTCATCGTGTCTCCAGTGCACATGCGGGACACTTTCAGGCCATTTAATGTTCACACAGGGGATCGAATACAAGTCAGATTTAATTGGAAATGTGAACGACCTCGCAAAAACATCGGATTTCACAAAAAAATCCAAATTGAGCGTTAAGCCCTGCAGTCTGAACGTAGCCTTAGTCCGCTTGTATAGGTTTGGCAGTGCAATAACATCGCCATGGAGACAAGAAAATAACATAGTGTACCTGTACATGATTGGAACTCATTGAAACTCTTTGTCTTCCACCATAAAACTTTACAGAGGCGAATAAGACTTGAACCACAAGGGAAACTGTGGCTGCAGGGAGTGTGAAGGAGCCAGTCTCAGAAATCACTCAGCAAATAAATGAGGTTCACTGAAGTTTGAAAAACATGCCAAATCTACATGATTTGAAATGCATTTTACCAAATTACATTTGACAGAGCCGAAACAAAAACCACAAGTCCAGATCTGAACACAATTTGAATATTCTTCTCACAAAGAAGCACCATCTTCTCTCAGACATACATTTTCTACAGTAAATGATCTATTCATTATAATAGGCCGTGCTTTTTCAGCAGTGAGGTCTGAGATGTACAAAGTGTATTAAAATCAACACTATCTTGGCAGAGGCTGGCATAAAGGAGATTAATATAGATTTGTGTTCATTTAATGGGAGAGTCTTTGTTCATGAAGTCCGCCTCCTGCTGCAGACCTGAATGGACCTGATGGATTCAATCCAGACTCTGTGAGGTTTTGACCTATTTATGAATGACTATATGTACATGACTAAAATAAAATGTGATATCTAAAGAAAAGACTGTCATAAAAAATGGTAATGGCAAATGTTTTTTATACAGCGCTTTTGCATCTTCAGTGCGCTTTATATGAAGGAAACACTCACCTGTTCATACACACATTCATACAACAGTGTACACAGACACTAGGGGTCAAGTGGATTAAGTGTCATGCCCAAGGACACAATAACAACAGTCAAAAGATGGGTAAACTAATGCTAAACTAATAAAAACATGCCTGAATTTTGAGCTTAATCTAACCATTCAGCTCCACCTAGTGATGTCATTACTTTAATTTCTTTTAAGTCAGTAACACATTTGTTTAGAGGCCACACATTAGTGACATGCTAAGTAGTAGGTTAGTAAATATTTTACTCTGTATGACTGTATTTAACACCTATTTAACCATAAACCAATTTTTTTACATCATTCATAATGTATATTAATGACATAATTATGTAAAAATATCTAAGCTAATGAAATGTGCACTTTTTGCTGATGACACTAATACTAGTAGTAACCCCAGTAGTATTAGTAGTACGAGCCTACAGGAGTGTGCATACGTGAGAGGGCCACACATGCACACCCAGCCAGTTCTGTGACGACCCATCCAAAACTCTATAATCCTGTCACCTCAACTGGTGCATACTAAGGCCATGGGGCTCTGGAGGTGTTTCTTGTACCCATATTTTTATTTTTATTTTTTTCCCCTTTTCATCACACCCTCTTTGCTGCCTGGTGATGAGACAAAGACTACAGACATTACCCACACAGGCAGTGCTTTTAAATGCTACAGTGGTCACAGATTGGTTCAGATGCAATCAACATACAGTATATGTTCTTTAACTTCCTGGGTTCTTTTTAAAGACTATGCAGTAAAGTGTATTTACCTTGTTGACATGTTTCGGCTGCTAGCTGCAACAACAGCTGATACACGACACGTCACCACCAACACCGGGGACAGTTCTGAAGACGGACTTGCAGCAGCAGCCGAAACATGCCAACAAGGTAAATACACTTTACTGCATTGTCTTTAAAAAGAACCCAAGAAGTTAAAGTATATAAGAAGACAAAATGAACATCTTTTGCTTAGTATATGTTCTTGTACTGTCCCACTCCAGCCTCCAGCCTCCACCGTTAACACTAGTGCTTGTGCAAAGACCAGTGCCAAGATAGGGCTCTATATGTTCAGGGGATGATCTGAAGCAGGTTTTGGCTCAAGTAACTATGGAAATGAAGAACTTTTAAAAAATGGTTTGATAAAAATAAATTATCACGGAATTTAAAAGAACAAAACTCCTGTTATATGGAAATCATAAAAGTCCCAAATCAGTGCAAATAACCATTGCTAACACAGAGTTGAACAAAATGTATGTTATAATAATTTAATGGAAATCTCATATAAGTTACTTGCAGACAAAAGTTGCTAAATGTGTGGAAGTGATAAAAAAAAAGTCATTTACTCAACCAGAACGGCCTTAATTTCACTGCAAAAAAGTTCATTCTACGCATCCAACAACCCACTGTTTTTAAACTGATCAGACTTAAAACTTTATGATTTCTGATTATGAGGGAGGTGTAGGGTCAGAGAGTGTTGGGCCAGTGTTGTGTCTGGATGACAGTGTGAATGTTTGTCTGTATAACGCATGAAGTCTAATGAGTAGTTAGAAGAGATAGAAAATGTTGTTGTGTGAAGTGTAGGAGGAGATTGAAAATGTAAACACTTTGCTTCATCTATCCCCTTTTCAAAGCATGCGTGTTTGTATCTGTGTCTGTACTATTATGTATTTATATGAATTATATGTGCAAGTTTGAAAGAAATGTTCTGACATAATATAACCATAGCGCTAAATAGGAAAAAATTCCTTCAATCTCGCAAATTACCAGTGGATAGAAGTTCATTAAAGTAGCCAGTCTGTATGCCTCTTATGTCTATATCCTACCTGTGAATAATGTCATTGGAAAACAGTCTGATTAAAGGTAAATGCGCAGACTAGAGACCGATTTAGTTTGAATTGCAGTCTGAGCGCTGTAATAATCTGGCCATAACTGCCACTTTATTACAATGCTAATGCATATAGACACTTTTACCGCCTCGAGATGGCTGGCTGTTATGGTAAGTGTCAATTTGACCATAAAGAGGTTATACTAGCACTCAACCTGGGCTCACGCGGCGGGGCCAGTGACTTAACAGAAATGAAATACAGTGAGGGCTTAACAGGGGGCTGCATATACACACCATCTTTACAGAAACAAGAGGCTCTTTCTGTCAATATACACGGTTTTAATAGAGCAGGTACGAGAGAGGGGGGAGAGGGGGTGAGAGATGGAGAATAGACAGAGGGAGAGACAGAAAGAGAGGAGAGAGGAAGAGAGAGACAGTAGAGTTGAATTAGAGAAAGAGAATGAGATGAAGAAAGAGAGAGAGCAGGTGAGAAGGGGGCTGAGAGGGGGGAGAGGAAGGAGAAAACAGAGTGGGGGAGTGGGAGAGAAAAAGAGATGTAGAGAGAAGAGGAGAGGTGTAGAGCAGAGTTGGGAGTAACGCGTTATAAAAGTAGCCAATTACTGTAATGCGTTGCTTTTTGCTTTAACACAGTCATGTAAGGCATTACAGGGGAAAAAACTGTAATATTTTACTCGGTACAAATGTCAGTAAGTCACAATGCTTTTTTAACCTGGATTGAATTGGTGGGTTTTTCTTCATACAAATTCGCTAAAATCACTGCGATATCAGCAGCGGTGAAACGCCGGAGATGCACCCGCGTAGACTGTGAGGTAAGCGCGAGCGAAAGGACCGGCGCAGAACTCCTCGCTCCACGGGGCTAAACGCAGCTGACGCCCGATCGCACTTTGCGGAAACCCTGTCTGCAAAGCGCTTCCAAGGTCTAGTAGTCCCGGATTAGTCCTGGTTTTGTCCTGGTTTAGTCCTGGTTCAGTTCTGGTTCAGTCCTAGTTCAGTCCTGGTTCAGTCTATATACGGCCCAAAAGTTCAGCATCTTCGCTCAGTTATTTTGGTGAGAGTAACTTAAAAGTGCTTACATTTTAAATGCAGTAATATTGTAATGTAACGAATTACTTTGAAATGACAGTAATGAGTCATAAATAACGCATTACAGTTTTAAAGTAACTTGCCCAACAGTGGTGTAGAGAGAGTGAGGGGAGAAAGAAAAACGGAGGGAGAGGGCGGGGATGTAACAGAGAGTGGCTGAGAGGAAGAGGAAGAGAGAGAGAGTGAGGAAGGAAGAGGGACAGAGAAATAATGGGAGGAGGTGGAGAGAGAAAGAGATAGAGAGGGAAGAAGTTATACAGAGAGGGGAAAGAGGGAGGTAGGGAGAGAGATATTTGGTGAGAGTGAGACACAGTGGAAAGAAGAAGTTGAGAGAGGGAAAAGAGAAGCAAGAGGGATGAGAGAAAAGAGAAACAGAGAGTGGGAGGAAGATGACAGTAATGTGGAGAGAGAGAGAGAGAGAACTGAGTGAGATGACAACAAATAGATAAAGGAAGAGGGTGAAAAAAGGAGGCAGAGAGACAAGAGGGAGGACAGAGTGAGATGTTCAAAGAGAGAGAAAGGGAGAGAGAGAAAGAGAGAGATGAGGCTTGTATTATCTTTGTATGCATTTCTTCAAAATCTGTAACAACAGAGATACCGATGAAGAAAAACGGAACAAGGAGCTTTGTGTTGGTGTCTGGAGAAGGATGCTTTTCTTGTGTAGATGAAAAAGATTCACCTACAAACAAACACACATCTATATTTAACATCTGCATACAATAATAACATCGCCATGGAGACAAGCAGGTGGCAGGCACAAGAAAATTCCATAGTGTACCTAGTGTGTCTTCTACCATAAAACTTTACAGAGATTACCCTATTTTCTGCACTATAGAGCGCTCTGGATTATAAGGCGCACTGTCACTGAATGGTCTATTTTCAAACTTTTTGCACATATAAACCACATCGGACTATAAGGCGCATTAAACGAAACACAACAGTTAGATAAGTCAGTCAGACTTTATTTAACGCGTTCACAATAACTCTCAACTTTGTTCAATTGTAACACGTAAAAAAATACTGTCTGAGAGCACTAAATTGTTAGAGTATTCACAATAACTCATAATTATTGAAACAGTTGGGTGATTACGGCGTCCAGCTCGCCCGCATCCCTCTCGTCATTATCCGAGTTAGTGTTGTTACTGTTACCTTCAGCAGTTCAGTGATGATTGGTCTTGGTGAAAGCTCGGACCACAGTTGATACTGATCCTTAGTCCGGGCGTCCACGATCCATTTGCAGATCATGGCGCAAGTCGCTCAGCGCTGTCTCTCTGTCTTGGTGAATGTGTGTTTTCCTTCTCTCATCGACTGCTCCCACGCAGCTCGCACTTTCACTATATAACAGCCTTGAGTGTAAAGTTGATGTTGTAAGCGGGTCTCTTGAAAAGTGGCATTTTGATATTAAAAGGAATCACAGTATGTATTATTCCACGATGCTCCTGACTACAGGAGCCGTAACGTTGCAAGGGGTGCGACTTTGTAGTTTACTAAAGTCGTACTAAGACACCCCAATAAATTCATATATAAGGCGCTCTGGATTATAAGGCGCACAGTTGTTTTTTGATCAAATTAAAGACTTTTAAGTGCGCCTTATAGTGCAGAAAATACGGTATATATCAGTAACAGTGACAGCCAAAGATGAAAATTAAATTAAAATAAAATATGTCCTGCGTACACTTGCAAAAATAACTCAATAATAACTCAAGATACTGTAATATTACTATCTGAAAGCACAGTGCACATTAACAGTCTTCCAAGTATCAGAAGTGATGTAAAAGACAGCGTACCATCATTTATTCATAGCATGTTTTTCCTGTTTTTTATGTTTTGTTTTTTAGATTTGCATACTGGTTAGAGTCTGCACTTTTCAAATAATTGCAAGTGTGAGGAGGCTGAGATAGGGGGTAGGTGAAAACAGGGATTTTCTAAGCACTTGAATGCAGGGCAATGTAGGATTACTCAAACATGCATGAATCAAGACAGAAACTCTGAGTGTGCGAATGATGAGGGGAAAACCATTCAAACAGCTTTAAAAGTAAGGCAAGGCAAGGCAAGTTTATTTGTATAGCACAATTCATACACAAAGTAATTCAAAGTGCTTTACAGAATAAGAAATACATTAAAATCATAATAAAAACAAATCAAAACATAAATAATCATGAAGATTAAAATTAAAAAAGAGAGACATAAATTAGAGAGAAGAGTGCGGAATGAAAACCTTTCAGTTATATGCACAGTTAAACAGAAATGTTTTGAGTCTGGATTTAAACAGCGTCACAGAAGAGTCTGTCTCACATGTTCAGACTGTTCCAGGTTTTAGCTGCATGAACCTGAAACGCTGACTCCCCTTGTTTAGTCGTGACTCTGGGCACCAGCAGGAGGCCGGTCCCTGAGCTCCTCAGAGTGCGAGATGGTTCATATGACACTAACATGTCACAGATGGACTTTTGTGCTCGGCCATGGAGAGACTTGTACACAAGCAGAGCTGCTTTAAAGTCTATTCTCTGAGGCACAGGAAGCCAGTGCAGAGACCTGAGCACAGGACGCATGTGCTCGTACTTCCTAGTTCGAGTAAGGACCCGAGCTGCAGCGTTCTGGATGTTCTGCAGCGTCTCACAGCTCGTTTGGAGAGACCAGTGAGCAGATCATTACAGTATCTAACCTACTGGAGACAAATGCATGGATAAGTCTCTTCAAGTCTGATCTAGATGGTAAACCTTTGATTTTTGCTGTTTTTTAGAGGCTGCAGATGTTATTGATTTGATGTGGCTGTTAAAGTTCAAGTCTGAGTCCATTATTACCCCTAGATTTCTTGCCTGATTTGAAGGTTTTAGAGAGAGAGACTGGAGGTGACTGCTGACACTGTCCCTTTGTTTCTGTGGACCAAACACTATGACTTCAGTCTTGCCAGAGTTTAGCTGGAGAAAGTTGTTTTGCATCCACACACTGATCTGTTGGATGCAGTGACCAAGTGAGTCCACTGGTCCATAGTCTCCTGCTGCCAGAGAGACGTAGATCTGAGTGTCGTCTGCATAGTTGTGGTAGGACACGTTATTGCTGCTTATTAACTGGCCTAATGGCAGCATGTACAGATTGAACAACAGGGGGCCCAGGATTGACCCCTGAGGCACCCCACAGGTCAGGGCCATGTGATCTGAGACACAGTTTCCAATTTCAACAAAATACTTCCTGTCTTCTAGATAGGACTTGAACCAGTTTAGTACAGTACCAGAGATGCCCACCCAGTCCTCTAGTCTCTGTAAGAGGATCCCATGATCGACAGTGTCAAAAGCAGCACTCAGATCTAACAGGATCAAGACTGAGACTTTGCCTGCATCAGTGTTCAGGCGGATGTCATTTGTCACCTTGATAAGAGCAGTCTCAGTGCTGTGGTGGGCTCTAAAACCTGACTGGAAAACATCAAAGGAGTTGTTCATTTGGAGAAAGTTCGTAAGCTGTTGGTAAACAGCTTTTTCAAGGACTTTGCCAAAAAACGGCAGATTTGAGATGGGTCGGAAATTGTTCAGTACTGTGGCATCAAGACTGCTCTTCTTTAGGAGAGGCTTAATGACCGCAGTTTTCAACGCGTTTGGGAATGTTCCAGATTGAAGTGACATGTTAACTATGTGAGTGAGTGGTGAAAGTAAACTGTTGAGGATGGACTTTAGAAATCTAGTGGGTAACATGTCCAGGCAGCAAGTAGATGAACTCAGACTGGTGACGATCTCTAAAACAGTTTTGTCAGTTACAGGTGCAAAGTGATTCCATACGATACCAACTTTATTTATAAAGCACTGGCAGGCATTGCAGATTTGCAACAGCTAAATGCCAATTACCTACTTACTCCACGTCCATATTTTTTTAGCCTTTTTTACTCAGGAGCCTTTTCTCCCATCCATGCTGATAAACATGGACGATGCAGACTGTGCAAGAATGGCTTCATGCAAACGGCCTGTCAGAATTGCAAAGTACTTTTGTTGTTTACAAAGGATAAAAATTGTTTCTTGGAGAACCACACGAAAAGGTGATGTTGTTCTGCCACTGTAAAGCTGTTACACTGTGCTTTATGTTTTCACTGTTATGAAAAGTGGTATACACATAAAGTTAGAATTCATATCATTTTCAGTCTTCAGTGTTAATTTACCACACTGGACCAATGTTGCAAATCTGCAACATCCCAGAATGCACTGGATGTGAAGGTCTCTCTCAAAAAAAAGTCAGGATTGTATATTACTGCCCCATATGATCATTTTCCCCAAATATCCGATTTTTCCTGATACTAAAAATTTATTTGAGCCTGAATGGGTTAAAAACATTACAGCTGGCCAAAACACAGGACAGACAATGACAATTGCAGTAGAAGAAAACACGAAGTACAAACACAATACAACTACGAAAAACATAGAAAACATTAAGATACTCAACAAGAAATATACATGTCACTTGTTAAAAGCCAGTGAAAAAAGTTAGTTAGTTTAAGGAGTGATTTAAAAACAGGTTCAGATTCAAGTTGCTCTGTCTGAAGCTCTGTGTGTCAAGTCTCTTCTCAAATAACATTACAGTCACAAGCTGCAGCCACATTTTTTTTTGTTCATCATTCTCACCTTTTTGTTGAAAATCAAACCCCTAAACAGACCATGAATACTCATATTGACCACAGGCTCCTGAAAATGTGTTTAGATCCTTTTTGTATTTTTTCTTGAATTTTCAGACAAGCTTAAAACTTTTGTGTCTGTTTGCTGATGCATTTGTTCGTGTCACCATGGTAGCTGCTGAACATTACACCAAACAGAGATACATGTACATCACCCCCAGCCTGATGTCACTGCAAAGTATCACTATAAGGCCAGAGACCTTCAGTCCCACCTGTATAACCTTCAGTGTGTACCACAAACTGTATCTCGTGACTCTATGTGACGTGAGACCATGTGATCAGGGGACAGGGGACCACGATGCACCTCTGTGGGCGTCTTGTCAGATCAGAGCTTGTGTAAAGTGGCTCCGACTCCTCCTTTGTGTGTTCAGACAGACACAGGGTCACTCGTATCAACACTGAGGGCTGCTGCCTGTCACATACGAGTCTAACACCCCAGAGAAGAGGGAGAGGGGACGAAGAAAAGGGGACAAAAAAGTGACGCATAGAGTGTGCATGGAAGACAGTGGTGCTATTAGAATATACTGACCTATTTAAAGGAATTGATGATTTATTTATTTATTCTTGGTTTGACTCCTGTTAAATGTTAATTTATTAATTTCTATAATAAAAAGATACATAAGTTTAGACATACTACACTGGGATAGAACCTAAAGCAATACTCGTATATTTACTTAGAAGAAGACAATGGTGGCATTAGAATATACTGACCCATTTAAACAATACTTGAATATTGTTCAATTTCAGTTATTTTGTGTTTTTTTTTTTACTTTTTTAAAATATATATATATATATATATATATATATATATATATATATATATATATATATATATGATAATATTGAAACTTCTTAATATCATTGACACAATAACCCCAAAGCAGATTATTATTATTATTATTATTATTATTATTATTATTATTATTATTATTATTATTATTATTATTATTAGTAGTAGTAGTAGTAGTAGTAGTAGTAGTAGTAGTAGTAGTAGTATTACTGTAAAAAATGTGGCCAGCAATAAATTACTGGCACCCTTATGTAACAGATAATACTCCCTACAACTGTATAACAACTCACCCTTATGTAACAGATAATACTCCCTACAACTGTATAACAACTCACCCTTATGTAACAGATAATACTCCCTACAACTGCACAACAACTCACTCTTATGTAACAGACAATCCAATGTCCTGTCAATCATCATATCATTGTTGCACTGTATTCCTATGACCTTTTGTACGAAGTTGTTTTTTTTATATATTAATACTTATCTTTCCATTTTATTTTTACTTGTACATTTACATTTATATAATTATGTCTTATTTGACACGTGTCTCTTGCCATCTTTTTTGCTACTTATTTAGAATTTATTTTACCATTTATATATTTTTATAGTTATATTTTTCTCTTTGTTATTATTATATTATAATGTGATGTGTGAGCTACTGTGTCCAAATAATTTCCCTTGTGGATCAATAAAGTTTGTCTAAGTCTAAATGTTATCAAAGAGGCTGAATACTACAAAAAGTAATCAGGAGAAAAGTATTGCATCTGAAAAAACATTGTTCTTTCATTGATATATGGAACATTAGGTTGATATGGTAATTACTGTGACAGGCCTACAGTACAGAAACCCATATGAGGGAATAATTACACATTATCTTACACAGATGTGAAGTGGTCTGTGTTCATTTTACATTTGAATAGTTTATCTATGCATCCTTGTCTTTTAGCAGGCACTCATCCAAAATTAAACATTACTGTCCTGTGCTGGAGATTTAAAATCAATAGCCGGTATGTCAAAAAGTGCAATTATTGACCCCAAATTGGATTAAAATTTGATGAATTGCACAGCCCCAGAGACATCAGTCAGTCCATTAAATATTACATAAATAATTCAATGTATTGAGAGATATTGACTTTTTAGCTGGCCACTATTACTGTTGTTCCATCTGCTAATAACACTACTGCTTTACTGCTATTGCTGCTACACCAAAATAATGGGTACAAGTTAGACCTGTCGTGATAATTAATATATTGACTTTTCGTTCAATACATGACAGATAGAACTATAATCTTTTGGGCTCAATATTTATCATGAGGACTTTTTCTTTGTACTAGTGGAGAACTTTTTGTTATTTTCTGAACTACAATAAGATTTGAGCTGACTCATCTATATTGAGTCATAGATATTAACTAATTACATGTTTTATTAAAGTTTAAAGAGTTTTATTGAGCTATTTATTTCGGCACATGTTTATACTTTTTACTTCATACTTTTTGGGGGATAATTTTGCTTTATGATTTGGCTTCAGTGTTATCATTTATCATCTAAATTTACTTCTAATGTTGTTATGGCCCAGCTAAGTACTTCCAGTGGCTGTGGGCCGATCGAGCATGCGCAGTAGTGCTCTTTTCTCCCACGGGCACATGGAGCGCGGGCTCATGTATCACATGATCGCTTTGACCAATCGTAGCGAGAGGAGCTAGACATAAAGCGCTAGATAAATATAGACCTATCGATTATAAAACGTTTTTTTAAGACAACTGAAGGGTTTATGAGCTGAGAAAAACTTTATGATCTAGAAATAGGTAAAAATCGCCAACAAATCTGACATTTTTGAACATTGTAAGTGGCCTGTCAGCTGAACATGAGCAGTTTGTGATTACATTGCAATGCTCTATGAGAAAAATCCTCTCTCAGCCCATGGGATTTTTTTCTGCTGAAGTTCCAGTGAGTGACCACTACTTCAACTAGAGGCAGCTACAAGCAGCAACACCCTATCAAATTATTTTAATGGATCCATGTGACAAGTGAACTGTAACTTGGAAAACGGTTTAAAGCTGCGCTGTGTCACTTTTCTTATGGAGGTGTGAAAAGGGGGGATAACTACTTGCTTATGTCTCCATGCATGTGTGGTTTGTCTTGAATGTTCCAGAGTATGGCATTACACATCTCAGTGGAAAGGGAGGGGGTGCCGTCAGATCTGTGGAGATGCAAGATAAGTTTAATGCCACACTGTGGAGCATTTCAGGTAAAGCTGTTTACATTAAAGGGTCTGTATTACACTGTTTTCTGACCGATGCTATAATGTAGTTGATCATGAACGTAACTGGAGTTGTGTTTTGTATTATTCACACATGTTTAACACATCATCTTCTCTTAATCAGAAAACACTCTGTTCCACCTTGTGATGTCATGTGGTAATACAGGAAGTGCTCCACTGTGCTTTCAATCTCCATACACCTTCATTAGAATCATTTGGATAATTTCCCATCTTTACTGAACTAAAGATAAAAGGAGTTGTTAAAGGGATAGTTCTTTTTTTTTTACATGAATCTGTATGGCCTCCCCATCAGCACTGTCACGCATCAACACTGATTTACCCCAAACAGCACCCGGGGAGCCGAGATCCTGCCCGGTTTTGGAGCTGATGAAAGTAGCACAAAGTTGGCTGGAGTCAGGAAAATAAAGCATTTTTCTTCTCAAAACAATATGTGATCAAAAGAGTGATATATTTGTAGCTAGGCTGGTGCCACGTAGTACCTCCACTCAATTTCATTTCTCTCCAGCGACTAGGGCAGGAATCAGAATACACTAGACCCCCAGAGAGAACCCCCGGAAGTGCGAGTTTGGGCACCAGCCAATCAGCAAACATTCTGTGTTGGCAACGATTCCCGAAATCAAGGATTTAAAGCCGGTATAAAGAGAATGTTTGGTGAATTTCTTCAGGGGGAAAGACGTTATTCTTCTTCTTCCTACGGGATTTGGGAAAAGCTTAATATACCAGTTAGCCCTGTTAGCGGCGCATTACATATGTCATGACCAAATAGCAGCAACTGGTAAAATTTTTTAAAAAGTGTACCACCTACCATCGAACCAACAAATCCTAATGCTGCAAGGTCAGACGCTTTCTACAAAGTGAAACCGGCTGATGAATCAGGCCAATACATTTGCATCACAAAACCAAAAAGTCACACCTCATAACTGTTTGTATTACTGCGCGCTGCTGACAGCCGCGCACAAATGCAACACTTTTTTCAGTTGTTTGGCAGTGTTTATGTGCTCAAATCAATGACCGCCCTGACATGAGAGAGCTAAAGTGAGAGCAAGAGTGATAAGTATATAAACATAGATTCATGTCAAAAGACCCAAACTATCCAATTAACTTGAAAACTACCAGTACATGACATCGGAGCATTTTGAGCTTTGGAGATGTAGACAGACTAATAATGCAGGATTACTCAAACATGTGTGAATGAACCAAACCACAACTCCGGGTATGTTTTTGATGAGATACATTATAACATGTCTTAAAGCTCACAAGAGTCAAATTAGTGTAATATAGCACGTTTAAAGCCCTCGTTAGCAGTGTGGGTTATTGGATGGTAAAAGCAGGGGTGAGCCTCTGTACGGAGGTTGCTTCAGTTCATCCTGGCACCGAGCTCTTCGCTGTTCTTTGAAAAATAATAGGCAGCCTTGGGAATGCAGCGAATGAAAGGACAAGACCATGTCAGGAAATTACTTTGGCACAAATTATTATTTCTTCTTTCTTCAAGGCAACATCTCCTCCCACTGACCAAGCTCCCATTGAGTTGCACGCATCACCAAAAACCTACATACATGTACATACACATGATTCCCTAAACCTTAAAGGTGCATTGTGAAACTTTTCTGGTGGAGCATCCATCAAAAGGTTTTCTCCGTGGAGATGTTATTGCTTGGTCTGGAATGGTTCACAGTATGGTATTAAAGGGACAGTTTGGACTTTTGGACATAGGGCCTCATTTCCTAGTGAACCAGAGTGTTGGAGACGTGTGGAGACACTTTTTAAAATATTCCATCCAGTCCTTGTATTTGCAGAGGTCGCTGGTGCTAGACTAGTGCATGTCAGTGGTGATAGTTATCCTGCCACTAAAAACAGTCTTACCCACTCCACAACAAAACAAACAAAATTATTATTACATAAGACTGTCGATGTAAGAGTTTGTGTTGATAGAATAATGTTTGAAATAAAACAAACCTTGCATCGCATGAATCGTCACATGTTGAGGGACTATTTTCTCATATATCAATCCGCCGCTGTCAAGTTTTCTATCAGGAAGTACAACTCACTGCTGCTCAGACATAAATCCTTCAAATGCAAAGTTGGTTTTACTTCTAAAATTATTCCATTGACACAGACATTCACATCGACAGTCTGGCGTAATAATAGATTTGCTTCAGGTGTTTTGTGGAGTGGGTAAGACTGTTTTTAGTGGCAGGATAACTATGGCCATTGACATGCACTAGTCTAGCACCAGTGACCTCTGCAAATACAAGGACTGGATGGATTATTTATAAAAGAGTCTCCACACGTCTCCAACACTCTGACTCACTAGGAAATGAGGCCCTATGTCCAAAATTCCAAACTGTCCCTTTAAACCTTTCCATCTTCCTAGAGACCAAGTTATAGGTCAGACCTATGGAGAGGCGACCCCGCTCACAGTCAGAATGTCTGTCTTTCTAGGTATTTTTGAGCTATAAAACCAGCTGTAATTGAATAAATGTAAGGTGAAGTTGTTTAATGTCATATTGTGGAACATTCCAGGCAGAGCAATGACATATCCATATTCATAGAAACAAGCAGGTGATGGACCAACCAAAAAGTTCCACATTGCACCTTAAAATGAAACAGTGAAGTGGGTTTTCTTGTTTGAATACGGCGAGGATCAGCGGGGAGGGCGTCATTTGAAAGCGTGCAGAGTGTGAGTGACAGAGGAGAGCGCGAGGCTTTGAGGAGCACAGCCAGGCGCCAGCACCAAGAACAAAAGTGAAATTAAATTTCCGACATAAATCTACCACATGTGAGAGCGCACTCTGGAGGGGCTGACACTTCTTTTGAACAGATGTGACTCCACGAAGACACCAGAGGAAGAAGAGGAGAAGGAATAGAAGGAGGAGGATGAAGAGGAGAAGAGGGGGAGATGAGGAGCAGGAAGCAGAATGTTCACCGTGTTAGATATGACTTCATGAGGTCTCAAAAACTCACACGTTCTACTCAGAAAAACATAAAATGACAAGCCAAAATACAATTGATACTTTACAGCTGATGCAATCCCTGGGAGTGTGATGCTAACTGAAGCACTACTCTGTCAGAAGATCTGCTACTCAAGTTAGACTTTATCTGAGCTTTGGTTTAACACAATCTGACTTGGTTGAAACTACGACAAGATTTTAACCGGCCATTGTGTACAACTGATTCACAAGAAGGTTTTTCAAGAATTCCGAGCTCTGCATGGACTAAAAATGTAAGAATAAAGTACCGTATTTTCCGCACTATTAGGCGCGCTGGATTATAAGGCGCACTGTCGTTGAATGGTCTATTTTCAAACTTTTTTTCACAAATAAACCTTTAAACAAAACACAACAGTTGGATGGGTCAGTGGGACTTTGTTTGGCGCATTCACGGTGACTCTGGGCTTTGTTCAGTTGTGGCGTGTTGGGAGGGTGCTGTCTGGGACCAACGGATTGTTGTTCGCAGTGACTCAGTTGTTCAGTTGTGGCTAGAAGTGGCACATTTGCACTCGAATCCGTGAATCATTCGTTCATTCGTGTTTCATTATAAAACCAAAAATAAGAAAATGAAAAAAACAACAATTTTTTTCATTATTTGTCTCCAAAACCGAAATGAAAAAAAAGGATAATGATTTGTTTTTTTCAGTTTTCGATTTTGTGTTTAAATGAAGAATGGAAAAAACGGATAATGGCCGTTTCCCGTTTACGTGACTTCCTTGACTGCGATGTTGAAATTTTGCACAGCATACAGACTGAACCAGGACTGATCCAGGTCCAGGACCAGACCAGGACCAGAGCAGGACCAGAGCAGGACCAGAGTAGGACCAGAGCAGGACCAGAGCAGGACCAGAGCAGGACCAGAGCGGACTCCAAGGTTTGACTCCGAGCCTCCGCAGGGTTCGAGCCTCAGCTTCGAGCTCCGGCCCTGCCGTGGGCTCTGAGCCTCCGGTCTCATCCCGGCCTGATCTCGGTCTAGTCTCGGTCTCAGTCCCGGTCTCAGTCCCGGTCTGGTCTCAGTCTCAGTCCCAGTCTGGTCTCAGTCTCAGTCCCAGTCTGGTCTCGCTCTGATCTCGGTCTCAGTCCCGGTCTGGTCCCAATCTGGTCCCGGTCCCTGGTCCCGGTCTGGTCCCGGTCTGGTCCCGGTCTGGTCCCAGTCTGATCTCGGTCTCAGTCCCGGTCCGGTCCCAATCTGGTCCGGTCTGGTCCCGGTCTGGTCCCGGCTCTGGTCCCGGTCTGGTCCCAGTCTGGTCCCAGTCTGATCTCGGTCTCAGTCCGTGTCTGGTCCCGGTCTGGTCTCAGTCTCAGTCCCGGTCTGGTCCCGGTCTGATCTCAGTCCTGGATCAGTCCTGGTTCTGTCCGTATGTGGCGCAAAAGTCCGGCATCGCAGTCACGGAAGTCACGTAAACAGGAAACAAGCCGTTATCTGTTTTTTTCATTCTTCATTTAAACACAAAATCAAAATTTGAAAAATCTAATCCTTATCTGTTTTTTTCATTTTGGTTTTGGAGACAAATAATGAAGAAAACAGAATGAACGAATGATACACGGATTCACTCGCTTTTTCAGTTCGTTCCTCCGTTCCATTCCTCGTCAGCGTGGAGTGATGAGTGCGGCTGCGGGTGTTTTTCACTGTGGATTTTTTTTTTTTTTGTGGATTCGTGTATGGGGCGCTCTGGATTGTGGGACGCGGAGTCGTTTTTTGATGGGGTTGGAGGTTTATGAGCGCGTCCTATAGTGTGGAAAGTACGGTCAAGTATTAGATCATAAACAACATTATGACGAAGTTGAAGCTGCATTAGAAGAAGCCCTTTAATCCTGTGTGTGCGTGATTGTTCTGGTCTAATGCCGTGAGGGGCTCGGAGTCGTGTCTGTGCTGATGTGGTGTACACTTGTAATTATCTCTGTCTGAAGGAGCCCCAAGACAACAGGTGTCAGAGGAGAGAGAGGGAGAGAGAAGACGGAGAAAGAGTGATACAGAGAGTGTGTGAGAGAGAGAAAGGGAAAGATGGACGGAGATAGAGAAAGGAAGAGAGAGAGACAGAGGGAGACAGTTAAAGAAGAGGAGAGAGGAAAAGACAGACAGAGAAAAAGTGAAAGAGAAAAAGAGAGAAAGAGTGAGAGACAGAGAGAACAAGAGAGAGTTCTGGATTAAAGCCAGGCCAAATAATTATACAGGCTCCAGTCGCACTGATAACACTAACTGCTGCTGGCCTAGACACACACACACACACACACACACACAACACACACGCACGCACACACACACACATGCACACACACACACATTCACACACACGCGCGTACAGACACACGCGCGCGCACATTCACACACACTCACACATTCACACATGCACACACAGACACACACACACTCACACACACACATGCACACACAGACACACACCACACTCACACAGACACGCACACACACACATTCACACACACACACACGCACGCACACACATGCACAACACACGACACACGCACATTCACACATGCAGACATTCACACACACACATGCACACACACACACACATTCACACACGCGCGCACATTCACACACACTCACACATTCACACATGCACACACAGACACACACACACACGCGCGCACAGACACGCACACACACACATTCACGCGCACACACACACACATTCACACATGCACACACAGACACACACACACATTTACACACACACACACACAGACACTCACTCACCTGTGCTGCTCTGAGACACATACACCCAGGCTCAGAGGAGATTATGAGATCAGAATACTGAGAAATAACAATATTAAAAGGTGCGTTATGTAACTTTTCTTGTGTCTCCACGGAAACATTATTGCTTTGCCTGGAACTCAGAGACAAGACAAATTAGTAAGCTTGTGTTGTGTCTGTTTTAGTAAGAATTTTAGTAAGAAGTTTTATAAATGAGACCAGTGACCTGTAACTTGGCCTTGATGCGTCTTCTGCTCGTTTCCGTGGAGATAGCCGGCTTAAATCCCATATTGTGGAACTTTCCAGCATGGACTAAAGCAGCAGAAGTGAAACAGGTCTAAACCAGGTCCAAACGGAGCTTTTACAATGGGAAACACGTTAAAATGGACAAAGGCTCACACAGGGAGGTGTGAGTGTGCAGGTGGTCGTAATGTTCTGGCTCTTTGCTGTACAGAGAAACTCCATATGTGCCAAATACAAAGCAACATGTGACGGGGAACGGAACGCTTCAATATTTGATCATTCATCATTAACACAGACACACACACACACACACTTTAAACAGGCACAGGGAGGAGAGAGGGAGAGAGAGACAGAGGGAGAGGAGAGAGAGGACAGAGAGAGAGAGAGAGAGAGACAGGGACATGGGAGAGAAAGAGAGAGGGGGGGAGAGAGAAAGAGAGAGAGGGAGAGAGAGAGAAAGAGAGAGAGGGGCAGGGAGAGACAGGGGCAGGAGAGAGAGAGGGGGAGAGCAGAAGAGAGAGAGGGAGAGAGTGGGAGAAAAAGAGAGAAGAGAGGGAAATGAGAAAGAGGGAGGGAGAGAGAGGGGAAAGGAGACAGAGAGGAGAGAGGGAGGAGAGAGAGAGGGAGAGAGGAGAGGAGAGAGAGGGAGAGAGGAGGAGAGGGATAGGAGAGAGAGAGAGGAGAGAGGGACAGAGTGGGAGAGAAAAAGAGAGAGATAAGAGAGGAAAAGGGAGAGAGAGAGGGAAAGGGAGAAAGGGAGAGAAAGAGAGGGAAAGAGAGAAGAGAGGGAAAGGGAGAGAGGGAGGGAGTAGTGGTGTGAGATGGGAATGGTGGAGAGAGAGAGGGAGGGAGTGGTGGAGAGAGAGAAAGACTGAGAGGGGACGACAGAGAGAGAGAGAAAAGGAGGGAGAGATGAGAGAGAAAAGGAGGGAGCGATGAGAGACTTTCATCTGAAAACCATCTTTTCAAGTGACATACGTGGAGAATCTCATGTGTCTAAACCTGGGAGCAGTGATAACAGTGATATCTCAATCAGAGAGAGCTTTGATTGGATTTGTGGACTGTGCGGTGAGACGACTGTAACCTTGAATCATTTCTATTCATTTTGTTCAAAGGAAAGATTCACCATTAGAGGATTTTAATCAAAAGAATGCATTAATTGCACAATTGAAATCACAGAAATGAAAAGTGAATGTGAGATGGAAGTTGACTGAGTCAAAACTCAGTCAAGCACACCCACCTCTTGTACAGCCTATATATTCCAGACTATATTTTACTTGGACATATACAAATTTAAGAGAATACTTGAGGATATTTAGATTTCTCTTGCTACTTTAAAACGCCTATATTACGCAAAACCGTCTCTTGTGAACTTTAAGTCATATTATAATGTTGTTTCCTCATCAAAAACAGACCTGGAGTTGTGTTGTTTCATTCACACGTGTCTGATTATTCGTCTACATCTCCAGAGCTCATAACGCTCTGTTCCACTTTGTGATGTCACGAAGTAGTTTGCAAGTTAAGAGCTACCTTTTACGTTTAGTTCAGTAGAGATTACAAATCCAGCGCTGAAAAGATCCAAATGATTCTAGTGAAGGTGTAAGGAGTTTGAAAACATAGTGGAGCTCTTCCTGTATTACCACATGACATCACAAGGTGGAACAAAGTGTTTTCTATTTAAGAGAAGAATTCAGTCTAAATATGCAGGATTTGTGTGTTAAACACGTGTGAATGAAACAAAACACAACTCCAGGTCTTACATTACAACATTATAAATTAGAAAATAATGTAAAATGGGCCCTTTTCTTATTTAGTAGTGCATTATTTCCTTCGTAAAAACATCTAAGTTCCATATATCTCCAACAAGTCCCTTATCTCGCAATTGCAGAAAGATATAAGGACTACTTTAGGATAATTTATGGGTTTTAGATAAGCCTTCATAAATATAATAGATTACATGGTTTAGCAAATCTATGATAATTTATTCTGACCTTTTTCTTTATCTTGGTCTAATAAATGATGACAGATTATTTAAAGCTACTGTCTGTAAGTTTGCAGGTCAGTCGATGGCAGACGTGAATCCTGTTCTCCCTTCCCCTCACCTGGACTTTGTTCAGACCATAGACTGTATAAAGAAGTGGACGCCATATTAGAATGTTGTTTCCTCATCAAAAACAGACCTGGAGTTGTGTTTTGTTTCATTCATGTCTAAGTGACAACATCTAAGTTTCATATACCTCCAACAAGTCCCTTATCTCGCAATGGCAAAAAGATATAGGGACTACTTTAGGATCGCTCATAAGCCTCCAACCCCATCAAAAAACGACTGCGCGCCCCGCAATCCAGAGCACCCTATACATGAATCCACTCGAGTGTCCCAGTACGACTTCAGTAAACTACAAAGCCGCACCACCCGCAGAACATGCAAACACACACGGAGCAGACAGCGACCGCGCGGCGACAAACACCCGCAGCCACACTCATCACTGCACACGGACGAGGAACAGAACGGAGGAATGAACCGAAAAAGTGAGTGCAATCTATGGAGTAAGAAAGCTGTCAAAAATATTCGTGCGTATAAAATAGAAATCCGTGCGTATTTGGGAAATCCGTGCATATTTGGCTGTAGTTGCGCATAAAATAAATATTTGTAAACTCTCAAATGAGTCCAGTCGTACATAAAATATAATGTGTGTATTTTATCCATCAGAATATGAATTGAAAAATTACGACGTCATAAATTACAGTCACGAAATGAAAATTTACGATTACGCTTTCATCAGTACGAATACGAATTCACAGACGGAACTTTACTGTCAAAAATACATCATCACTTCACAGACATTATTCATCGAGCAGAAGAAACATCGATCAAGATCAAGACTGCGCAGCTCAAGTTTGTAACAGAGGGTAAAAACAGAGTAATAGCACAAGAAGCTACAACAGCGACCAACAAGTGGGTTCATTAAAATCTATTGTAAAAATGTCTTGAATTCGGGAACGTTATCCCAGGGCTAATTAGCAAATATCAGGTTCTCTGTGTGTTTAGATTAAAACAGTCACGGCTACAGCCACAGCGAGCATCAGTCAGTCTTCACTTATGCGTTACGTCGGATGTTGGCCAACTGGCTCCACTATGTTATCTAACATATAGGTGCAATTTCCCGTTCAGAGGAGGTGTTTCTACACAATATTATACAGCAGCGTTCGGTTCCCGAATTCAAGACATTTTTACAATAGATTTTAATTAACTCACTTGTTGGTCGCTGTTGTAGCTTCTTGTGCTATTACTCTGTTTTTACCCTCTGCTACAAACTTGAGCTGCACAGTCTTGATCTTGATCGATGTTTCTTCTGCTCGATGGATAATGTCTGTGAAGTGATGACGTATTTTTGACAGTAAAGTTCCGTCTGTGAACTCGTATTCGTACTGATGAAAGCGTAATCGTAAATTTTCATTTCGTGATTGTAATTCATGACGTCGTAATTTTTCAATTCGTATTCTGATGGATAAAATACACACATTATATTTTATGTACGACTGGACTCATTTGAGAGTTTACAAATATTTATTTTATGCGCAACTACAGCCAAATATGCACGGATTTCCCAAATACGCATGGATTTCTATTTTATGCGCACGAATATTTTTGACAGCTTTCTTACTCCATAGCAATGTGCCACTCTGAGCCACAACTGAACAACTGAATCACTGCGAACACGCCAATAATCCGTTGGTCCCAGACAGCACCCTCCCTACACGCCACAACTGAACAAAGCCCAGAGTCAACGTGAACGCGCCAAACAAAGTCCCACTGACCCATCCAACTGTTGTGTTTCGTTTAAAGTCCGGTGCAATTTATTTGTGAAAAAAGTTCGAAAATATTCCATTTAATGACAGTGCGCCTTATAATCCAGAGAAGAGAGCGGAAAACACAGTATGGTTTTGTAAATCTATGATAATTTATTCTGACCTTTCTCTTTATCTTGATCTAATAAATGATGACAGATACTATTTAATGCTACAGTCTGTAAGTTTGTGAGTCAGTCGATGGCAGATGTGAAACCTGTTCCCCCCTCCCCTCACCTGGTCTTTATTCAGACCATAGACTGTATAAAGAAGTGGACTAAGAGTGTGTGACATCACCCATAACGTTTGGATCCAGTCAAATGAAGCTCATGGGTGGTGATATGTGATAATACAGCACGGGGATCAGCCAATCTAAATACAAATAAATAGCTTTAAAAACACACATTTAAAACTCTCTGTATCTTTCACATAGTCCTTCTCTACCTGGCTCTATACTCCTTTAAATTACAATTAAACCTGCATCCTTGACTGAGTTGATGAGAAAGGGTCCAATCTTTATTTCTTTGTGAATGAAGTCTTTCTGTTTGTACGAACAAAAGAAGCGCACCCGAGACTTTCATCTTTTCACTTCTCACCTCAAAAGCCCATACTGTAAGACAAGGCCGAAGCTTTACAAATGAATAGAAAAGGTGTATTTCATTTGCTTCAGTATGTTTATGGTGGATGGTGAAGTGTTGGGGAAAAATATTCAAACAGTTCAAATCACCATAGGGACAATAACAACCATAAAAGATGTATGTATTTGAGTAAAATTTGAAGTGTATAAGCAGCTCTTGGGGTTATCATAAGTCCACTGTGTACTGTCTGTATCTAATTATAAAGTGTTTTATTGTATGATAATCAGGAAGTCTGTGTTACCATGCTAGTTGTTGTTAACTTTATTGTCATGGCAAAAGTCCGTTCTGAACTCGTCGTGGTAAATAACTAGGATGCTCATAATGCACCAGGTAAGTGACGAATAACCTTGGGTAGTTCAGTTTTTACGTTTTTAAGAGAGAAAGAAACAACGGCAAATTTCTGTTCTAAATAAATAATAAATTGATAGATAATGTGAATACAATGAACAGTTTTGATCTTTTTCTGAAGTAGTCTCAACACAATTATTCTGTGTTCAAAAAAATACATTATATTGTCAGATTATAGTTTTATATATTGTAGAGTATATAGATATGGTAAAAAAAAAAAAAAAAAAAGTCAGGAGTGGTATAAGACCAGTACATGAATGCAATTATGTTCAAAGAGTGTTTACAGTGGAGATGATTTTAGTATTTGTGACTAACCTAGAATCTAACCCAGTGCTTATTCTGCAACACCCATTTCTTGTGAATCACAGTTGTTTGATTTTAATATTGTATTTTTCCTCTTAAACAGAGACACTGTTTATTTGCTGCGCAGCTGCTTACTGTTATTGCAGATTTCACTGACCTGAGAAAGACACATTTCACATTTTGTGCTCCAAATACCTGGAACAAATTGGGACACGCGCCGCTGAGACTGAAACTGGTGAAAAACAGAGGAAACAGGTGAATGAGATGAGAGAGCACTGTTTGAACAAAGCATTGATTTATTTAGAATACATTACAGATTAACAAACAATACTTATATGCATGACTGTGTTTTTGTTTTACTCTAGTAAAAAGTACCTGAGACCTCACTTGACCTCATCATCACTTTTAAATAATGCTGATGTGAAATATTTTATGGAGCTCTTCTCTTAATATTTGTGAGTTACAAACTCACACATTTTCATGTTGAGATACTCCTGCTTAGGCCTGTTACATTAACACTTTTTAAAGCATGATAGACCACTACAGAGAAATAGTGCGATGAACGATAATATCAAAAAGACTATGCCACTGACAAAGCCGGATAATTCCAGTGAAGCCAGTTTTATATCATGTATCATAAAAAAAAAAGTCTGAACTTCAACAAATAAATAACAGAATGAATCAATAATTTGCCACAGAAGTTATATTTTCTACTCTCTAGAGATCAAATCTTATGTTATTAAATAAAAATAGCAAAGCTCTCCTCACTACAGTCCCTGACAAAAGTCTTGTCGCTTATCCATTTTGTAGAAACAAAAGCTTATAACCTGACTTTAAATTAATCGATTGGTTTTAGAAATGTCTCATATGAAAGCTAAAACCCTCCCAAATTATGCTCAATAAACTAAAATAAATTTGCTTCACTGAAGAAAGATTGATCATTTAATGAACACAGAAAGGTCAGATTTTGGCAAGACAAAAGTCTTGTCGCCTTGTCTTATGATGCACCCAATCCTAGATTACAGCCTCACCTGTGATCAGTTACTGATCAATCAAGTTAGTGGGTGTGTATAAAAAGAACCCCAGCACACCAGACCTTCACATCAACTGCAACTTGACCTCTGACAACATGCCTAAGATCCACCCTGAGACCAAAGCCTTAATTATCAAGAGGCTGAAGACCAGATCCACTGCTGAGGTGGCTGACACCTTCAATGTGTCTCAGCGTCAAGTACAAAGAATAAGAAAAAGATCTGAAATGACTGGAGATGTTTTTGACAAGCCCAGGTCCGGCAGACCCCGCAAGACAACTGCTCGGGAGGACCGTTTGTTGATTCAAAAATCCAAGGCCCCTTTTCCACTGCAGCAGACTCCACCAGGCCTGGTCACCTCAAGTCCCTGTGTCAACCACAACAGTTTGTAGAATTCTGTCTCGAAATGGCCTCCATGGTCAAACCAGTGCACAGAAACCAGCACTAAACAAAAGGCAATTAAAAAACGTGTGGCATTTGCCAAGGCCCACAGCCTGCTAAAAGGATGGACACTGGAAAAGTGCAGAAGGTGGATTTCTCAGATGAATCCTCGGTTGAATTACATCACAGCCGCAACAAATATTGCAGGAGACCTACTGGAGCCGCATGGATCCAAGATTCACCCAGAAAACAGTTAAGGTTTGGTGGCGGAAAAATCATGGTCTGGGGTTACATCCAGTATGGGGTGTGTGAGACATTTGCAGGGTGGAAGGCAATATCAATAACCTAAAATATCAAGAAGTATTAGCTCCTCTTACATTCCCAACCATAAAAGGGGTCAAATTTTGCAGCAGGATGGTGCTCCATCGCATACTTCTATCTCGACATCAAAGTTTCTCAAGGCGAAGAAGATCAAGGTGCTCCAGGACTGGCCAGCCCAGTCACCAGACATGAACATCATTGAGCATGTCTGGGGTAGAATGAAAGAGGAAGCATGGAAGGAAAACCAAAGAATCTTGATGAACTCTGGGAGGCATGTAAGACGCTTTCTTTGCTATTCCTGATGACTTCATCAACAAATTGTATGAATCATTGTCGAACCGCATGGATGCAGTCCTTTAAGCTCATGGAGTCATACAAGATATTAAATATGGATCTCACAGCACCACTACTTCATTCACTGACGTTATGCAACATATTTTTGTATTTGAAGTAAATTATTTGTTCAATTTTCTGTAGGCGACAAAACTTTTGTCTTGCCAAAATCTGACCTTTCTGTGTTCATTAAATGATCAATCTTTCTTCAGTGAAGCAAATTTATTTTAGTATATTGAACATAATTTGGGAGGGTTTTAGCTTTCATATGAGACATTTCTAAAACCAATCGATTAATTTAAAGTCAGGTTATAAGCTTTTGTTTCTACAAAATGGATAAGCGACAAGACTTTTGTCAGGGACTGTATTTCAAAGAAAAAGTAACCATGATAAATATTGATTCCCAAAATATATTGTTCCAGCTTTCACATACTGAATGCTAAGTCGACAGAGTAATGACCATGACAGGCCTCCTGCTGGTGCCGTGGATTTGGACCAATCACAGAGCAGCTTTGTGGATCGGGAGGAAGCCAAATGTGAGGCACTTAAACCAAAGCAAACATGGCATCACCAACAGCTGTAGTTCTTTAGCAAAAATACAGACTATTCTGTTTGTGAAAAATGTGCTTTTCTCTGAATTGGATGTAACAAAACGTTGACTTCAACTTGTTCAACTGTTTTTCTTTAAAACTACACGGTATCTAACGCAATTCTGTGAAATTCATATCCTGTGCAATGCAATCCTACCTGTACCCTACCAACTTGTAATATAAAACTAACCTCAAATGTTTTGTATTGTTTTGCTGGCAGTTTACAACTTCCCAAATGATAGAAACTTTATAGCTAACTTTATAGCTACAGGCACTTTTTACAGAAATGTTCATTATTGTCCCTAATAATGAAAATTAAACTAAATTGGCCCTGTCAAATATAAGCACACAGCCTGAAGCCGTCAGCTTCCACCCCGAACAGGGCCCATTACATTAAGTGTTTGGAGTCTTTGAATGAAAACTGCAGCAGCAACTTCACAGACAGTTCCAGACAGCAGAGTGCACAATGGACCCACAGGGTGATCATAATGGACTCAACGCTACAATATAGTGATTGGGTCTGCACAGTTGTCATCACAGTCAGTCCTCTTTCTAATCACGCTCTCTCTCTCTCTCTCCCCTTCACTTCCTCCTCTCTTCTCTCTAACTCTCAGAACCCCCTCCCCTTCTCTCCCTTTCATTCTTTCTGTTTCTCCCTCCTCTCTACCACCCTCTTTCTCCTCCTCTCTCCCTCTCCTTTCTTCTGCCTTGCTGTCAATGTTCCTCTCTCTCCTCTCTGTCAGTCTCACTCTCCTCCCACACTCTCTCTCTCTCGGTCTCATCACCCTCTCTCTGTCCTTCCCTCTCTATCTCTCTACATTTATATCCTGTTCCTCTCCTATCTCTCTCTCTTCCCCATCCAATTTTTTATGTACTTGATAAAAATCGTTCTTCCTCCAGTACAGATATATTGTATAAGCAGCTCTTGAGGTCAGAATAAGTCACCTGTGTATCGTCTGCATCTATTCTAAAGCGTTTTATTCTCCAATAACCAGGAAGTGTGTGTTAGCATACTAGTTATTGTTGCTCATGTCAAAAGTCCGCTCTGGTCCCTGAGAGTTGAGATAAGTGCTTATAAAGTTATTAGGATGTTTGAAATGCATGAGGCAGAGTCATTTTAAACGTGTAACTTTTCTGGTGGAGGGTCCGTCAAACGCTTGTCTCCATGGAGATGTTACTGCTTTGTCTGGTATGTTTCACAGTATGGCATTAAACCTTCATGTAGACCAAAACAGACCAGTCAGATCTAAGGAGAGGCGACCACGTTCACAGTCAGAATGCCTGTTTTTCTAGGCATTTTTGAGCTATAAAACCGCCTGTAACTTAATAAATGTAAGTTAATGTCACACTGTGGAACATTCCAAGCAGAGCAGCGACATATCCATAGAAACAAGCAGGTGACGGACCCCCAACCATAAGTCTCTCTCTGTGTCCCTCTCTCTTTTCTCAGTTCCCCCTCTCCAGAGCTGCTCTAAATGCATTCCCCCTCCAGTGGGTCATTAGTGCTGCACACTGTTCTAATTTTTTGTCTCTTAACCTGGGGCGTCCAACTGGCCCCCTCTCTCTCCTTCTCCCCCTCTTCTGCCCTCTCTCCTCCTCTCCATCTCCCGCTCTCTTTCAATCTCCCTTTCTCTCCTTCTCCCTCTCTCTACCTCCTCCTCCTCATCTCTCTCTCTCTCTCTTTCCTACTTACTCACTCACTTACTCTCTGTCCCTTCCCTCTCCTCCTTCTCTCTCTCTCTGTCTCTCTCCCTCTCTCCCCTTCCTTCTTCTTGTCTCCCTGTCTCTCCCTGCTTCCTTCTCTCGACTGCTCTCTCTCTCCCGCCTTCCCTCTGTCCCCATGTCTCTCTCTCTCTCTCTCCTTCTCTCTCGCCTTCCCTCTGTCCCCCTGTCTCTCTCTCCCTCTCTCTCTCCTTCCCTCTGTCCCCCTGTCTCTCTCTCTCTCTCTCTCTCGCCTCTCCCTCTCTCTCACCTTCCCTCTGTCCCCTGTCTCTCTGTCCCTCTCTCTTGCCTTCCTCTCTCTCGCCTTTCTGTCCCAGTCTCTCTCGCCCTCTCTCTCACCTTCCCTCTGTCCCCCTCTCTCTCTCTCTTTCTCTCTCTCGACTTCCCTCTCTCTCCTTCTCTCTCGCCTTCCCTCTGTCCCCCTGTCTCTCTCTCCCTCTCTCTCTTCCCTCTGTCTGCCTTCTCTCTCTCTCCCTCTCTCTCTCTCCTCCTCTCTCTCTCTGTCCCTCTGTCTCTCTCTCCTCTCTCTCGCCTTCCTCTCTCTCACCTTCCCTCTGTCCCACTGTCTCTCTCTCTCCCTCTCTCTCCTTCCCTCTCTCTCACCTTCCCTCTGTCCCACTGTCTCTCTCTCCCTCTCTCTCTCGACTGCTCTCTCTCTCTCTGCCTTCCTCTCTGTCCCCCTGTCTCTCTCTCTCTCCTCTCTCTCTCCCCTTCCTCTCTCTCTCGCCTTTCTGTCCCTCTGTCTCTCTCTCCTCTCTCTCTCTCTCCTCTCTCTCACCTTCCCTCTGTCCCCCTGTCTCTCTCTCCCTCTCTCTTGCCTTCCCTCTCTCTCGCCTTTCTGTCCCAGTCTCTCTCTCCCTCTCTCTCACCTTCCCTCTGTTCCCCTGTCTCTCTCCTCTCCCTCTCTCTTGCCCATCCTCTCTCTCGCCTTCCTTCTCTCTCTCTCTCTCTCTCTGTCCCCCCTCCCTCTCTCTCCCCTTCTCTCACCCCTCCTTCTGTCCCTCCCCCTCTCCCTCTCTCTTTCTCTCTCTCAGTAGTGTAAGCAGATCCAGTGCTCGCTCGCCCCTCGGGTCTTGTCTGGTGCTTGCTCCGAAATGTCGTGGTTAAACCGGATCTGTCTCCTGGGCTTTGGGGCAGGACTCGGACAGTGGAGGGTGGTGCAGTCACTTTTACTAAGCACACTCTCAGACTCTGTCCTTGTAAAAAATGCATGAGTAACAGAGACGCCATTTAGTCATCTGTGCCCGGGTCACAGTGAGAGTTATCAGAGGGAGGAGAGGAGAGAGGATGTGAGGACTCATCTAGCACTTAAGACAAGTCACAACACTGTGTTTTCACCGTCGGGGGCAACCATCAGGTAGTGCGAAACATGGGAAAAACTGCTGTAAACACCAACTATAATGGCTGACAATTTGGACAATCTTACAAGTAAAAATGTAAAAATAATACAACTGTCTTCGTACTGATACTTTGCAGTGACATCACGGCGGGCACTGTTGGGCTACTTGGGTGACTTTAAACCTCTAGTGTGTTATTTATGACGTGTTACTGTCATTTTAAAGTAATTTGTTACATTACAATATTACTGTATTTAAAATGTAAGACATTACACGACTAATGCAGCACTTTTAACTTACTCTCACCAGAATAATTGCGAAGACGCTGAACTTTTGTTACGTGTATGGACTGAACCAGGACTAAACCAGGAGGATTGAATCAGGGCTAAACCAGGACTAAACCAGGACTGAACCAAAACTGATCCAGAGCTGAACCAGGACTGAACCAGGTCTTAACCAGGACTGAACCGAGGACTAAACCAGGACTAAACCAGAACTCTCCCAGGTCTAAACCAGGTCTAAACAAGGACTAAACCAGGTCTAAACCAGGACTAATCTTGGACTAGAATTTGGAATCTAGGATCGCCCCTGAGAGTACCCCAAGTCCGTGGAACAGGATGTCTGCAAGGCGCGATCGGGCGTCAACTGCGGTCTACGCGGGCGCGTCTCCGGTGTTTCATCGCTGTTGATATCACAGTGATTTTAGTGAATTTGTATGAAGAAAAACCCACTACTTCAATCCAGGTTAAAAAAGCATTGTGACGTGCCTTACTGACATTTGTACAGAGTAAAATATTACTATTTTTTTTCCCTGTAATGCCTTACATTACTGCATTACGGCAAAAAGCAATGCAGCCAGTCGTCCCTATTTCCCTGGGACAGTCCCAGTTTTGAGCCCTGTGTCCCCTGTCCCATCAGATTTATCCAAAACCAGTGATTTGTCCCAGTTTTATACAAGAAATGTCCCTGGTGTCTCAATTTTTGACTAAACTGAAACCTGCCAATAGTAAAGACAGGCATCAATTGTAATTTGTTAAGGTAAAATACAGAAAAGCTGCTTTAAAATGACCAAAACACAAAGAAAATTTACTATACTAACTCTCCAAGTGTCTTAATTACGCACTTGTTTCACAATTTTATTATTACCAACCAACGCAAACCGGGACTGTCCCAGCTTTTGATTTTGAAATTCTGGTCACCCTAAGTTACCATGAAGACACAATGCACACATTAGAAAACCCTGCCAAAAAAGTCTTACATTTTCAGGAGCCTGTGATCAATACGAGTGTTATGGTCCTGTTTAGAAAAAAGTGAAAGTGACTAACTAATGCTAAAGCTTGAGACGGTCATTTTACAAGTGAGAGGGGCTTGTTGTAGTTCCAGTTAAATTTAGACTGTGTTAAAATAAAGTATAGATTAAAGTCAAATAAAGCGTCAGACAGAGCAGAGCCTACAATTATGGTGCATTCGATTATCCATCCGTCTCCTACTCGGATCTCGGATATGACCTCCAGTGTTTCCTGCAGCAAACTGGTTAGTCAAGGTGATGACTTTGCACAAAATAGCCTGATATTTTTGCCTGCCTTTTCCCATCCATGCCTGTACACTAGAGAAAACCCTGTGTAAACATCAAACATGCAAACACATCGGTATTTGTGATAAGAACCTAACAAGTATATATATCTTAATGACACAATATATGGGCAAGCAGTTGGTTGGACACTCAGTTCAAATGCTAAGTTTAGATGAATAATTATAATGAACTATCTTACCTTCACATGTCCTTACCACGACTATGACAGGTATACAGCTATCCAGATAATTCACTTCTATCCAGATAAAAAAGAAATGTTGGGTGCGTAGCATAGCAGATGATAAACGGCGCAATGACATATTTAACCAACAGATGCCGCCATTCAGCCTCATCGCATTGTAGCCTCACTGCCTATACATGCGGGGGTGCTGTGGGTTTTTCCGGAGGGACGTAGTCAAGGTGGGGGGAAACTGTTGTCAAGGCGGCCGCCCTAACTACAAAGCACTCACGTCACGTCCACACTTCGAGATTTATTATGTTTCGCGCATTGACCATATATATATGAATGGACCTAGCTACCGCGCTAGCCGTCCTGTTCCGGTTTCGCGTGTCTGACTTGGAGAAAAATGTGGACGCCAACCAGAAAGCTGTTATTGTTGTTGTTTATCTTCTGTTAGCAACACTAGGGATGTTTAGCATCACCCGTTTAAAACAAGTCTTTGTTCAATGGCCTCACCACAACAAGAACTACCACACCCACAGGCAGTACTACAGACGCAGTAAAGTACTGCAGTAATATAGATGCAGTAAGGTACTGCAAGTACCGTATTTTCCGGGCTATTAAGCTCTATTAAACTCTGGATTATAAGGCGCACTGTCATTGAATGGTCTATTTTCGAACTTTTTTCACAAATAAACCACACCGAATTTTAAACGAAACACAACAGTTGGATGGGTCAGTGGGACTTTGTTTGGCGCGTTCACAGTGACTCTTGGCTTTGTTTAGTTGTGGCGTGTAGGGAGGGTGCTGTCTGGGACCGCTGGATTGTTGGCGTGTTCGCAGTGACTCAGTTGTTCAGTTGTGGCTAGAAGTGGCACATTGCACTCACCTTTCCGTTCCTCGTCCGTGTGGAGTGATGGGTGCGGCTGTGGGTGTTTGTTGCTGTGCGGTCGCTGTCTGCTCCGTGTGTGTTTGCGTGCACTGTGGGTGGTGCGGCTTTGCAGTTTACTGAAGTCGTGCTGGGACACCAGAGAGGATTGGGCGCGCAGTCATTTTTTGATGGGGTTGGAGACTTAAGGGCGCATCTAATAGCCTGGAAAATACAGTAATACAGACGCAGTAAGGTATTGCAGTAATATAGACGCAGTAAGGTATTGCAGTAATATAGACGCAATAAGGTATTGCAGTAATATGGACGCAGTAAGGGATTGCAGTAATACGGAAGCAGTAAGGTATTGCAGTAATACGGACGCAGTAAGGTATTGCAGTGATACGGACGCAGTAATGTATTGCAGTAATACGGACGCAGTAATGTATTGCAGTGATACGGACGCAGTAATGTATTGCAGTGATACGGACGCAGTAAGGTATTGCAGTAATACGGACGCAGTAAGGGATTGCAGTAATACGGACGCAGTAAGGTATTGCAGAAATACGGACGCAGTAGGGTATTGCAGTAATACGGACGCAGTAAGGTATTGCAGTAATACGGACGCAGTAAGGTATTGCAGTGATACAAGTGATTGAAATTGTCATTTAAACCACCAAAGCTCCAAACACAGTGAAAACAGTTCATACTACAAGTGACACTGGGCGCGGCCATCTTAGATTCTATCTCTGAATCCTTGCTCGGTCTCCTCTGAGCTCTTCCGAGTTTTGAGTTGCGCCGTCCGAGGAAAAGGGACATGTCAGTGTGTGTCGCTAGGCAATGTCCTCGGACTTCTGAGTCGGAGGATAATCGAATGCACCATTAGCATCACACCCCCAGGGAATGTTGATGACATCAGCTACCTGCAACATTATAACACGACTTAAAGAGTCAATTTTAAGATGGTAAACTACAAAACTTAGCATTCATTTAGCGTGACAATAAACCAGTACACCATATACCAGTATCCCAGTAATTCTGACATTCAATCTAAGCTCTGTCATGTCGATACGTCATTACTTTACAACTCCTCAAAACAAACAGCCCATTAAGATCAATTAAAGCATGTTCCACAGTTTCCATTTACAGTTCAGTGCTTTCACATGGCTCTTACTATTAGCACTGCTTTGATTAGGCTCATTATGAAGTAGACATTAACACGTGCTCCTGAGGCCCATTAGCCTAGCTTGTTTTTACCTAAATGAACTCACAAAACCTCCCAGTGCCTCACGCTCCAGGCCTTTTATCTCACCTCAGTGCATTAAGCCAATCTGATCCAACCAACAATCCACTTAGACTGGCAAAACAACGGCTAGAAACAAAACACAACATGCTACACGGGCTAGCGGCGCGGCCTACGGTGTGCAAATTAGGACAAAGTACGTGAGGTGAATCCGAGAGGAACGGAGGGCGCTTGTTATTTCAATTACAGGAGTATTTGCACAAAAAACAGGTTTTATTTCGTGACCATGCGGTGTTACGATGAGTCAATTTATTCAAGCTGATATCGAGTTTAAAAGAGGACAGTGAAGGCTAATGAGACAGAAGGCTTTGTGACAAATCCTCTTACAAAAACACAATAACAAAATGGCCGGCCTAAATGCAGGAAAATACTGTAGAAAAGCTGCTCTCATGTGTTCACAACATTATAGCAACACATAATCAGACAGCCCTGACGAAGACCATCTTGCTGGTCCGAACAAGTTGGCGTCCCTCTGTTTAATAAAGGACTTTAAATATATTCAGTCGGTGTGAATCGGGTTTGTACCTTGCTCATTTTTACATTTTCCAGTGAGGGCTACATTCTGTTGAGACTTAGAGTGACCAAACAGTTTAGATCTCTGTGTCCCTTGTCCCGGCAGAATTATCCAAAACCAGTGATTTGTCCCAGTTTTATACAAAAAATGTCCCTGGTGTCCCTATTTTTGACCAATCTGATCCCTGCCAACAGTAAAGAGAGCCATAAATTCACTTTTGTTTAGGTAAAATACAGAAACACCACTTAATGACCAAAACACACACAATATGTGACTACACTGACTCACAAGAGAATAACAATTTAGCTTAATTACGCAATTTTATTATTTCCAAGTAACCCAAATCAGTTTTGGTGATTTGGCTGTTGCCGGACTACTTGTGTGTCATGTAGTGTTAACGCACGGTTATTGGACATATTAATCCTCACTGACCGTGGTATAAAGTATAGTGTCATTTTTAACTTGTCAAAAATTAGTTTAAAAATAAATGTTGTTGTTCATGCATTATAAAGGCTAATTAAGTTGGAGTAACTGTAAAAAGTTACCAAAATTGAATACAATAGTACAAATGGTACAAATAGTACAAATAGTACAAATAGTACAAATACAAGAGTGTGTTCATTTGACACAATAAAGTGGTACCTTGAATGAGGACAGACTAATGGGAGAAAGAGCTTTGCAAACCAGTGACAAATCCTCCTTCAAAGACGCAATACCAAAAAGGCTGACCTAAATGCAGGATAAAAATACTGTTTTAAAATCTGTTCTCATAATGGTGCAAGGCCCTGTCAGTGAAGTGAGTTATGAGTGAAAACAAGATGAGGAATAAGGTTAAGAGAGTTGGCTGTGATTAAAACTGCATGAAGAGGTGAACTGTGCATGACATCAGGAGCACATAACAAGACCAGGGGCAGAATCTGTGCCACTGTGTTCAAAGGCTGGCCTGGTTTATGTCAGGTTAAACAGGGCTGCAAGACACACCGTGGAAGCATCGTAGAATATATACATACGTACTATCTGAATGGTTGTAAGTGGCAAATTCAGTTCCATTTATTTTTGTATATTCACAACAACAGCCACCCTGTATTCATTTGAAGACAGAGTTCAAGTGTGTAGGCAGCGCTCAAGCCTCACAGCAAGAAGCTTCTGGATTCAGTTCTCTGTGGTGACGTTTGCATGCTCTCCTTCATCAACCCAAAACAAGCACAATAAGTAAAATCCTCCAGCTAATGTACATCTGACCAAAACTAACTCAAGATCTGGAGATGGGTCCTTGAGCGCTGCTCTGTGGCACCCACTGCCCCCGATGACATGCCCCAGCAGCACTGAAGGATGGGTCAAATTTGATTCAATTCCAGTTTATTCCAAGGCTGAGCTCAAAGCAGACCCATTATGCAAAATCATTTGGGTATAAATGAAAAAAAATCTGATACTTGCTGCATGGTCCAACAGCTGCACATCTCTTTGTTGTGATGAAGTTTACGGCATCGTCAGCTCCCATTGCAACACAGGAGTCAGCAGACTTGTTTCTTTTATTAAATCATTTTAGATGAACTCTGAGATTTAAAATGTGCAAATTATAACATAATGATGCACATGACTCAAAGATGATAACTATAGCAGACACAAGCACAAGGTCTTCTTAACAATAACAATTTTAATTCTGAAAACTATTTTCAACTCAAACATCACCAATCCTGTGTAATGTTATAGGTGGGTCTGGTCAAGCGGTAATGGAGGGAAACAGGGGCAGATTTTTTACATTCAAATGTCTCTTATCCAGAAACTAGAGGGACTATTGAAATAAGTAAAGTATCAGAATGTAGGAAAGAGTTACACTCCAACAGGGTAAAGTTAAACCTGTGATATTCTTTCAAGTTGTTGACAAAAAATTTAATAACTCATGTCTGTAACGGAGGGAATGAAATATGCAGCACTTTTCGGGCAATAAATTCTCACTTACATATCCTTAACAAATTGGTTTGAATATTTGTTCAATATAGTTTTCTACCATATGGTACAAGATTAGGCTCTTACTTTTTGAGTAATGAGATTTTTTATTAAGAAAGGTCATGGTAACAGAGGGAAAAGTAACGGAGGGAAAATTGTGCAAACAAGTAGAAGGTGCATGATTTTGCATAATTTGTCAGCTTTTTTCTTCTGAATACTTTAATATTACTTCAAAATCAAAGGAAACTATTTCTGTAAAATATGTCAGTCCTTCCAAGCAAATTTTTATCATTTTAAATAATTTTTTGGGGAAAAATCATGTACCTTCATCAACAGTTCAAAGATGGAATAACACAAGATATGATGAAATACATCCATTTATTTACATGATTTGCAGGTCTTTGAAATTTGGGAAATAATTTTTGTTCCATGTTTCATACATGGTCTGTTTAAAATGTATGGAACTTTAGAACCAAAAATGGTACAGAAAAAAGGTGAACAGTTTCATAAACTAGAGTACATATGTATCTGTTGAATACATTTTTACATCAGATGCATTAACTTGAATTTTTGGCCTTGCTGTTTACTTCTGCTTGACCGGGCCCAGGTGTTTATGAGTAATTATAAAAGTAAAGATCTGTCAAAATTGTACTGACTTTCATTCACCAAAGATTCTGAAATGTATTTGAACAATTTTATTTAACCTCAAATTACAGTTTCACAATGATTTCACTAATGAGCTAATAATACGTGTGTAGCCTGGGGTGTGTTTAAACTGCATTGGTCCAATAGGGACTGAGCTGACAGCCCTCACCACCGCCCTCTAAGTAGACTCTAACACACAGAGAGATGATAAAGTGACAACATTGCGAATCACAGTTACACGCTAACAAATCCAAACAGAACGCACCCGAACACAGCGCAGAGGGCCAGTGTCTGAGATGTGCACGATACGCTCGCACAAATGAAAAATAATGACAAGGTGACAGCCAGGAAGCAGCCGGAACAATGATGGATGGGACAGAGGAGACAGGTGACTCTACTGGGATGAGAGGGGCGGGAAAGAGGAGGAAGAAGAGGAGGAGAAGGAGAGGAGGGGTGAGGGCACTGTAAAAAAAGAAACATGACCTGCAAGATTAATCGCAATCAAACTGAAATCACAATTTGAAGGGACGCAATTAGGAAATCGCAAAGGCTGTAATTTTTTTGGTATTGTTTCCTCCGCAAACAACAAAATATTCTGCCATATTCTGCATAAAAACTGCTAACCCTGTAGTTTAGATCTGTACAAACATGTTGTGAAATGTGATTCTTGTATTAAATTAAATTGTTTTTCAACCTTTAAGGCACTCGAAGCACTTGACATCACACACATTCATACACCAGTGTACACAATATCACAAAGGTTATTGTTTCTTCCACATCTGTACAAACATATTATATACAGGCAGTGTTGGGAAGGTTACTTTTAAAATGTATTCCCCCACAGATTACAGATTACATACACCAAAATGTAGTTTGTAACGTAATCCATTAAATTACTATTACTAATTATAAAGTGAGTAATGTAATCTGAATACTCTGGATTACTTGGTTTGCTGTAGAGAAGCAAAGATGAGGAAATCTTCACATAAGATGTTTTGTCTGATAAAAGGAAAATAAAAAGCCCAAATTTTACTGAACCGTATTAAAAATATTATTGATAGAAGAGGAGGAGACATGGTCCGCACAGCATGGATTTAGTCCTGTTAAATCCTGTTTTAGACACAGTTTAAACCTGGTTTTAGTCCTGGTTTAGTCCTGGTTTAGATCTGGTTTTAGACCTGGTGTAGACCTGGTTTTAGACCTGGTTTGGGCCTGATTGAGACCTGTTTTAGACCTGGTTTTAGTCCTGGTTTAGTTCTAGTTTAGACCTAGTTTAGACCTATTTTAGACCTAGTTTTAGACCTAGTTTTAGACCTGGTTTTAGACCAGGTTTTAGTCCTGGTTTTAGTCCTGTTTTAGTCCTAGTTTAGACCTAGTTTAAACCTGGTTAGACCTGGTTTTAGACTGGGTTTTAGACCTGGTTTAGACCTGGTTTGGACCTGCGTTTAGTCCTGTTTTAGTCCTGGTTTAGACCTGGTTTAGTGTCCAGCAATGAGTGGAATTACTCAATAGCCCAAAATGTGAAAGCAGTAAAATACCGCTGTGTAATCCATTAATTTCAACAAAGTAACTGTAATCCAATTACCACTCATTAAAACAGTAACTGTAACTGAATACAGTTACTCACAATTTGTACTCTGATTACGTAACTCCAGTACATGTAATCTGTTACTCCCCAACACTGTAAACAGGCATAAAAAAGGGTCAGGGTTGAAAAAGATGTGAAGGGTGTGTGAGGGGTGATGTGGCCTCTGGTGTGTATGTTGGGGGGGGGGGCTTGATTATAGTGGCTTGAAAAGTTGGCTGGTTTGTATAAAAGTAAAGCTTCATAAGCCAATTTTCTCACAGGTTATTTTGACACTGCGGACACACACTTTACTAACGGCACGAGAAGAACATCGGAACGTGAAGCTTCAACATGACTGGAACGCCACTCAAACAGTTCGACATATGACTGGCTCTTGGCAGCGGAACAGGCGGGATATTTGCTGACACTCGTCATGTTGTTGTCCCTGTAGACGGATGACGCGTGCAGCCTGACTGCAGAAGGCGTCGCTGTCTGTGCGGTTAAAATTAAGCTGCAACATTACCTCGTGCTGTTGTCAGCGCACAAAAACTGTTTATTGCAGCATGATAAAATAAGTTATGATGCTAAATGAACATTAGTGAGTGGGATACGTCTTAATGATCCATATGCGTTAAATGCAGACGAGTGCGTAAATGACGAGAAGAAACGTCTCAAACTTCAGTAGCCGGACATTCACTCATATCTGTTTGATACAACTGTCCTCGCCCCCACCAGAGCCTGAAACCTGCTGAAATCCTACAAGACACAGACATGATATAAAACAGAAAAGCAGCTCTTTCTGCAGGAGACATGCGCAGCGCCAAGTGACGTAATCTGATAATCCCTCTATACATTTCAACGGGCGATTTCTTAAGTGCTCTGTCTCCTCGTGTTAGAAAGTCTCTGTTATACAATATAGGTCGCCTGCTTTGACTTCAAAACAGCGAATTCCAACAAAAGGTGAGAGATTTCCATGCCTGTGTATATGTGATTCTTGTATTAGTTGTGCTTTTCATATTTCAGTCTTTTACCTATTGGATATTTCATGGCAAAGTACAATGTAATCAATATGAAAAACTGTATTACCCTCCATCTGTGAGTATGATATCAACATCCAAAAATTTGTTCCATTTGTGATTAGACTGTAGCAGCTCTTTCACATTTTTCGCTTTGTTTTCAGCAGGAGAAAATTTCATTACTCACCACTGACACATAGAATTTTTGCATTATAAGAGTTAAAAAACAAAAACAACCGGACTTACTTTTTGAAGCCGTCCACCTCTACTTCTGGTGGGAGCAGCAGACACCTACACAAGCCCTGAAGAATCTGGTTGATAGATAGCAAAACAGTGGCTGCAAAAAGTGAACTAAGTCCACTTGTTTTTGTTTTAACTCGCTTAGAATAATATGTTATTTCTGGAAGTCTCAAAATTTGCCACTCATTGTTCACTCATCATTCTAGTAGTAATAATAGTAGTAGTTTTAGTTCAGACAAAAGTTTACTAGTCTGCAGTGTTGGGAAGGTTACTTTAAAACTGTATTCCCCTACAAATTACAGATTACATATCCCAAAATGTTTGTAACGGAATCCATTAAGTTACTTAAAGTGAGTAACGTAATCTGAATACTTTAGATTACTTGGTTTTCTGTAGAGAAGCAAAGACCAGGAAATCTTCACATAAGATGTTTTAGTCTGCTAAAAGAAAATAAAAAGCCCAGATTTTACTTAACCGTATTAAAAATATTATTGATAGAAGAGGAGGAGACACAGTCCGCACGGCATGATTTCATCCTGTTAAATCCTGTTTTAGACCTGGTTTAGTCCTGGTTTAGATCTAGTTTAGACCTGTTTAGTTTATCCTGGTTTAGACCTGGTTTAGAGTCCTGGTTTACTGGTTTAGATTTAGACCTGGTTTCTGTTTACCTGGTTTAGTCCTGGTTTTAGTCCTGTTTAGACCTGGTTTTAGTCCTGGTTTAGACCTGGTTTAGACCTGGTTTAGTCCTGGTTTACCTGTTTTAGTCCTGGTTTAGACCTGGTTTTAGTTTCTGGTTTAGCTGGTTTAGACCTGGTTTAGTCCTGGTTTAGACCTGGTTTTAGTCCTGGTTTAGACCTGGTTTTAGTCCTGGTTTAGTCCTGGTTTAGATCTGGTTTAGACCTGGTTTAGACCTGGTTTAGACTGGTTTAGACCTGGTTTAGATCTGGTTTAGTCCTGGTTTAGACCTGGTATTAGTCCTGGTTTAGATCTAATTTAGACCTGGGTTCAGTCCTGAATTAGTCCTGGTTTAGACTTGGTTAAAAGCAAAAAAAAGGGGGAAAAAAGGGATATAGTCCAAAATGTGAAAACAGAAAAATACCACCATGTAATTTCATTTATTTCAGCAAAGTAACTGTAATCCAATTACCACTTCATGGAAACAGTAACTGTAACTGAATACAGTTACTCATAATTTGTACTCTGATTACTTAACTCTGGTACATGTAATCTGTTATTCCCCAACACTGCTAGTCTGATACCTGATTTATTTGTAATGCTCCACAGTGCAGCATTAGACTCATCTCTCCATGGAGACGTGCAGGTGATCTGACATGTAACTTGATCTGCTGGCGTCACCTGCCTGTCTCCATGGACACAGATAAGACTAAAGCCAGACTGTGGAGCCTTCCAGTGAAATCAATAACGTGGAGACAAGCCGGTCAGTAAAGGTACAGAGTGAACCTTTAAATATTCTGCATAAATGTGAAGTCGATTTGTGTTTTACAGTGCAGGTAGAAGCAACATCGCCCTTGATTGATGGGACAAAGGAGACAGGTATAGTGCTGGGACAGGTTTAGAAAAAAGGGGGGAGATGATGGAGGGGCAGATCGGGGAAGGGGGGCAGATAGGGGAGTCACAGAGGGGGGAGGGGGAGTCACAGAGGGGGGAGGGGGAGGAGTGAGTGACAGGGAGCTGTTCTGACGACGAGCCCTGAAGCATGTTGGGTTAAGTAAACAGCTGCACCAACCACAGATACTCAAATATTAATAAACCCAGATTGTGTCACTTGGCTTGTGCAAACTGACGTACACCGCCCACAAATGGACTAGACCCTCACAGGAGCGACGCAGAGAGGGAATTCAACCGACAACTCTCGACATGTCAGACTGAAAGAGAGAGGGTTCAAAAAGTAGAGGGCATTTTCAGGCTAAACCTTACCGCACTGAACTACAGGTGGTAGTTACATAATCCACAAGACTATTGAAATTTCTCCCATGGAAGCCTGTGATAATAATGACTCATTGTTGAGTAAATGAGAAATTAAAACTTTCTTTTGTTTGTTGTATGTTGAGGTTTGAACTGTGGAGGGGTGAATAATTAACATTTAAACAATCAAAAGGATTTTAACTAATGTAATTTATTTATTAACATTGACATTAGGCTCCAGTCAAGTGGTAACGGAGGGAAACAGGCAGATTTTTTACATTCAAATAGTTCTTATTCAGAAACTAGAGGGACTATTGAAATAAGTAAAGTATCAGAATGTAGGAAAGAGTTACACTCCAACAGGGTCAAGTTAAACCTGTGATATTCTTTCAAGTTGTTGACAAAAAAATAAAAAACTCATGTCGGTAACGGAGGGAATGAAATATGCAGCACTTTTTGGGCAATAAATACAAACAGTGATAACTCTTGGTTCTCACTTACATATCCTTAACAAACTGGTTTGAATATTTGCTTCATATAGTTTTCTACCATATGGTACAAGATTAGGTTGAAAACCTCTTACTTTTTGAGTAATGAGATTTTTTTATTAAGAAAGGTCATGGAACGGAGGGAAAAGTAACAGAGGGAAAACTGTGCAAGGAAGTAGAAGGTGCAGGATTTTACATAATTTGTCAACATTTTTCTTCTGAATACTTTAATATTACTTCAAAATGAAAGAAAACTATTTCTGTAAAATATGTCAGTCCTTCCAAGCAAATTTTAAAAATTTTAAATACATTTTTTTTTTTTTAAATCATGTACCTTCATCAACAGTTCAAAGATGGAATAACACAATATGATGAAATACATCAGTTTATTGACATGATTTGCAGCTCTTTGAAATTTGGGAAATAATTTTTGTTCCATGTTTCATACATGGTCTGTTTAAAACATATGGAACTTTTAGAACCAAAAATGGTACAGAAAAAAGGTAAACAGTTTCATAAACTAGAGTACATATGTATCTGTTCAATACATTTTTATATCAGATGCATTAACTTGAATTTTTGGCCTTGCTGTTTACTTCTGCTTGACCGGGCCCATTAGTGCACATATGGCTGGACATGGACACATAAAAAAAGTGAATTAAGGGAGTGTGACATCACTCACAGCATTCAGCTCCAGTCAAATGAAACTCATGGGGCCAGCAGTTACAGGAGCATATTTGAAGCAGAGTTCCACGCCCCGTCCCACCCGCACCGCTGGTCTAACAAGGAGCAGGCGTTTAGCAACACTGTCAATCAAACCTGAGAAAGAAGGCCTGATTTGTCTGCTATTAATGTTCATGTCTTGATTTACTGATAAAGTGGTGAAGTATAAACACCGGGATCATGTAGAGTGGGTTAATAAGAACATTTTCATATCAAATAATGAGTCTGACAGCAGCAGTTACACAGAGAGGGGTTTTCAGTACAAAGTGAATTGGAGAGAGTCTATGTCCATTTATATATATACAGTCTATGGTCAGTGCCATAGTTTTAAAATTCTAAATTAGCCATAACAGTTTCTGTGGCAATGACTCACACTTTATTTGTTAACACAATAGACACAATAGGTTACCAGTGCGCTTGGAGCACATGCTTTAGTCCCTCCTTTTCTCTAAAAGATGATGTAAGTGAAATGAAATACAAAAACATTTACACACAAATCTGCATAAATTGACTCCTTTTAAGTACTACTCCCTTTTTTCCATGTTTCTTGTGTGTGTTTAATTTATGGTGTGAATTAAACTTGTTTTTGCAGTGTACAAATGTACCCGACCACAAATTAAAAGGCCCATATTAGGCTATTTTCTGATCTATGTTATAACCTGGAGTTGTGTTTTGTTTCATTCACACACGTTTAACACTGCATATTTAGGCTGAGTTCTTCTTTCAGACAGAAAACACACTGTTCCACCTTGTGATGTCATGTGTTTTTAAACTCCACTACATTTCATGACATCACAAGGTGGAACGGATCATTTTGAGCTTCGGAGATGTAGTTAGACTAATAACAGAGAATTACTCAAATGTGCGTGAATGAAACAAAACACAACTCTGAGTATGTTTCTGATGAAGTAAAAACAGTCCAACATGATTTATTAATTAATATAGGACCTTTAAAATCTGTAAGAGGAAAACACTGTATGGCTCTTGTCCATCCCGTCTGAGACTATGACATGACATCATCACATGGCAAAATCTGAAAAACACAAACACTATCAATGTTATAATCCAGAAATATTTAAACTAGGGATGGGCATTCGATTAAATTTTCTTAATTGATCATCGGGAGAATTAACGATTGATTATCGATTAATCATGCAACGTTTTTATATTAAATTTATCATCATTATTATTACTATCTGCACTACTAATCTGCATAAATAAATTCAACTTTATGACATATAAACCGTAACCACTCTAGAGCCACATCAGCCCGTTTGACATTATAATGTGTTTAATGTGCAACTCTCACAGAAACGAAACTTAAAATCACATGGCTAATTTGCATAAACTAAGCAAAGGAAAAAAATCAGCTCTTGTGCGCTGATGCGACACGACTCAGTGGAATACAGGTTAGTGTGACCATATTTGCATTTGTCAAAACCAGGACACCGTACAGGGGGTGGGAGGTGGGGCCTCGTCATCGACATTGAGCTACTCTCACCTGGCAAAGCTTTTTCATGTTTTCAGTGTCCTGGTGAAGTTTTTCCCACTGGACACCGTAACATATGTGCTGCTTTGTGCACTGTGCACATGGACTCACACTTGTCCTGACCGCAACGGAAAGCGTGGAATTTCTTGTATAAATCATCGTTAAATACGCATTTGAGCTTCAGCACGTTGCAGACTGACCGACTGTTTGTGTCTCGCTCCTTCTGAGTGCAGAGAGACACATGTACAGACCTGTTTGGTCACGCTACGCACAGCAACCTACATTCAGTTTGTCGATTAAAATGAACGTAATAGACGAAATTCTTAATGATCAATTATCGATTAATCAACCAATCATGCCCATCCCTAATTTAAACATATTTAATCTTTGACAAAATGCCGGGGCCTTTCCCTGAACCTGTTTCATGCAAAGTGGGATGTGGTATCACTTCATGTCCATGTTAAGGTTAAGAGAGTTTTAATATTGCACGAGGCTGGAGTCACTGCTTTGTTGTGCACATGTATAATTAAGAGTCTGTGTTGTCGTGTTGTCGTGATTTGGAGGGAAGATTAAACGAAAAAGCAGAAAGGCGGCTGTGATTGGTTTGTTAAGTGATCCATTTTTAGACACTGTGCCCCCATGGAAAAGAAAAATACTAATCAGCTCTAGAACAGGATTTTGTTATTGACCAAATCTAAGAGTTTGGACAGTTGAGAGCAAATATCATTTACAGAAGTATGAGGATGGGGTTATCTTTAAATCATGATGAAATGATAGAAAACTAAAGTTACACCACATAAGACAAGGAATAAACTGAGACTAAACACAGAACTAAACCTGGACTGAACTAGAACTAAACCACTAGAACAGAACTACAACAGAACTACAACAGGACTAAAGCAGGACTTGAACTAAACCAAGACTAGAACAAGACTAGACCAGGAATAGACCAGGACTAGACCAGGACTAGACCAGGACTAGATCAAGGACTAGACTAGGACTAGGATAGGACTAGAACAGAACTAGAAGAGGACAAGACCAGGACTACAACGGGACTAAACCATGACTTGATCTAAACTAAGACTAGAGCATGACTAGGACTAGACCACGACTAGACCAGGACTACAACAGTACCAGACCAAGACTACAACAGGACTAAACCAGGACTTGAACTAAACCAAGACTAGGACAAAACTAAAACAGAACTAGAACAACTAGAACAGGAATAGACCAGGACAAGACCAAGACTAGACCACAAAGAGACCATAACTAGACCACAAATATAACAGGACTAGACCAGGACTAGACCAGGACTAGGACTAAACCAGGACTTGGACTAAACCAGGACTGGACCAGGACTAGATCAGGACTAGACCAGAACTAGAACAGGTCAAGACCAGGACTAAACCAGGACTTTGACTAAACCAGGACTAGACCACGACTAGACCAGGTCTAACAGATCTAGAACAAAACTAGAACAAAACTAGAACAGAACTAAAACAGAACTAGACCAGGAGTAGACCAGGAGTAGATCGGGACTAGATAAGGACTAGACCAGGACTAGAACTAAACCAGGACTGGAACAAGACAAATCTATATCTAAAAATATAAAACAATTCCATTTCTCATTTCCCCACCAGCACCAGCACACGCCCTCGTCTCTGTACTATGTTCTCCATCTTTCTTAATCATTATCCTTTATATTTGTTGAATTAGTTTAATGTTGCTTTGCTTCATTTTGTATTCCGGTTTTAAATCCACTTTAGACATAAGCCTGATAGAGGTGTTCCGTGTTGATGGTTCTCGATGAGGTGGAGGTGTTATTCACAGTCTGTAGTACAATGGACCCTTGAGTCTGAAGTACTTCTATCTTCACTAAATGACTAGTCAAGTTCATGCTCCTCTATAAACTTGACGGCAACAGCACGCCAAACGCCACTGATGCAAATATATACAGATTCTATGTACATGTGTTGTGGCTTTCTGAAATCCTTTAGTAAATCTGACGTAATCTCAGACCATGAAGTGAGGAGGTAGTTTGAAATACTCTCTACTCTAACTTGTCCTTCTGCTGTTTTAGGTACATTTGCTCATGCATTAAAGGGCCGATATTACTCTATTTTTGGATCTATGTTATAATGTTGTAATGCACACGAGCCCATTTTAGGTCAATTTTCTAATCTAAATTCAGGTTCAATAACAAAGCAACCAAGATTAGACTAGACCAGGACCAGACCAGAACAAGAATAGGACTAAAACAGGGCTAAAACAGGACTAGACCAGGACTACAAAGGGTCTAAACCAAGACTAGAACATCACTAGAGCATAACTAGACCAGGGCTAGACCAGGACTAGAGGCCTAGACCAGGACTAGACCAGTACTAGACCAGAACTCGACCAGGACTAGACCAGGACTAGAACAGAACTAGACCAGGTCTAGAACAGGACTAGAACAGGACAAGACCTGGACTACAACGGGACTAAACCAAGACTAGACCAGGACCAGACCAGGACTTGACCAGGACTAAACCAGAACTAGAACAGGACTAGAACAGAACTAGACCAGGGCTAGAATAGGACTAGACTGGGACTAGACCAGGACTAGACCAGCACCAGACCAGGACTTGACCAGGACTAAACCAGAACTAGAACAGGACTACAACAGAACAAGACCAGGACAACAACGGGACTAAACCAAGACTAGAACATGACCAGGACTAGAACAGGACTAAACCAGGACTAGAACAGGACTAAACCAGGACTAGAACAGGACTAGAACAGGACTAAACCAGGACTAGAACAGGACTAGAACAGGACTAGACCAGGACTGTTTTAGGTACATTTGCTCATGCATTAAAGGGCTGATATTAGTCTATTTTTGGATCTATGTTATAATGTTGTAATGCTCACGAGAAAAAATAAATAAGTTTGGGCGCCCATTTTAGGTCAATTTTCTAATATAAATTCATCTTAAATAACAAAGCAACCGAAAAAAGAAACACATAGCAAATAAACTGACATCAATAAAAAAACTGCTGACCTCTCGTCTCGTGGGTAAAACCTGAGGGCGTTCTGACCTTGACCCCTACAGGTCAGGACATGAACTGCAGCCCCCAGAGACCTCCAACCCACACAGCCCTGAACTATTAACAATAAATTAAACAGATCACAGTGGAGAACATTTGGAGTGAAAAGGTTCTTCAAGTTCTTCAAGTTACTTCATGGTCAAAAGGAAATGTCAGTAATTAGATTTTTAATGACTAAAATTTATTATAGTGATTGTTGCAGTGCTTTTTAATTATTACATTTCATTTTGTTTTGTGGCATTGAGAATCTTGTAATTTACTTTTTCTTTTTCATTTGTGAAAGTAAAAGTTCTTGATTAAAATCGATACTCAGTTTTTTAATTAATATTTCTCATATTGTTTTTTTGTTTTTTGTTTTTTTAAATATGATTAATATTTCTGCTCAATTTTTGTTTTGAAAAACCAGAATTCCTACTTTTATATTTTGTATGTTTACTCCTGACAACAGTGCTAAAACCAAAAAAAGATCGGCTGAAACTGTTGAACAGAAAAAAATATATAAATAAATAAAAATTTTATTAAATTAAATGTGAATTTTAAAAAAGGTAATTCAACAAAATGTTTGAGAGATACTAAAAGAAACAAAAAAGCAAGACAACGTTGCTTTTGTATCAGAAGACAGGGTAACAGAAAGAAAGTACTACAATTTAGTGTTAAATTGTTAAATTAATAATAATAATAATAATAATAATAATAATAATAATATATATATATATATATATATAATATATATATATATATATATATATATATATATATATATATATATATATATATATATATATTATTTTTTTTTTTTTTTTTATCTGTGTTTTTTTATTTTCCTTGTGGTATTAAAATCTAGACATTTTTGTGTTGTGATAACTAATTTGTTTAATTTCATTTCATTAAAGAGCTCAAATTTTTCATATTTTCTCATCACAAACAGACCTGGAGTTGTGTTTTGTTTCATTCAAACATATTTAACACACAAACTCTGCATATTTAGTCTGAGTTCTTCTCTCAAATTGAAAACTTCAAACTCTGCTTTCACTAGAATCATTTGGGTAATTTCAGCCTTGTAATCGCCCATCTTTTCCGAATCAAAGGTAAAAGAAACTGTTCACTTGAAAATTACCTCTACATGACATCACAAGGTGGAATAGAGCATATTTGAGCTTTGGCGACAGGAACAAAACACAACTCCAGGTCTGTTTTTGAGGAGGTAAAAACATTATAACATGGCTTAAATCTCACAAGAGTCCGGTCTGTGTAATGTGCTCTCTCTAAACGCTTTGGGGCTCTTATCTGCTGTAGACCCTCTGTAAACCCCGCCCCCCCTCTGTGATGTATTATTTCCATGGCTTCAGTACAAAACATTTTAGGCCTTAATGAAAACGCGGCGCTCCCGTCTCCGTGGAGCTTCAGACGCACAGATGAATTATAAATGAAACTCCGCTCCAACAGACGATCGATCCAAACAAGGTCCAAGCCGCCATGACACTTCCCCTCACGGACCAGCTTCCCGCCAACCATTCAGAAACAGAAAAAAAACACAAAACTACAGACATAATAGACTCCCAAAGAGACAAAAATACAAATACAGACAATCGAGGGGCAGTTTTAAAGCAGACAAGAGCTTTTAACCACGTTGTATTTGGAGCTATTCAAGTGGAAGTCTGCTCAAACAATTACTACAAGCGGGGAAGGTACTGCCGAAATGAACTTCTCAGAATGTGTGCGTGGACAAGTGAAGACTTTAAAAACACAAAGGGGCTTCATGAAGAAATTAAAGAAGCAGAAAAGTCAAGATTGCGATATGAGTTTATATTGCTTAGCAGAGGTGGGGACGTGCAAGATGTGACTTGGACTCGAGTCAGATTTGAGCCACTATTTTAGGACTTGAGACTTGACTTGATAAAATGGACTAAGACTTGGGACTCGACTCGGACTTGAGGCCTTGTGACTTGAGAAGACTTGAGAAGCACTTTTAAATCTGAATTCTTTCTATTCTGACCGTAAGATCTTGTCAAGACATTTAAAGATGAAAAAAATTACATTTGAATGAATGAAAAAACAATTACACTTACATGCTCTATAAATATATCAATGTACTATGATTTTTTAAGAACAATTTATCTTAAAAGTCAAATAAATTGCAAAAATCTAAGATATATTTGGTACTATATTTGGTTTAAAGACTTGAAATGACTTGAAGCTCAATGCAGACAACTTGGACTTGACTTGGACTTGACTTGGACTTATGGGCCAGTGACTCGAGACTCGACTTGGACTTGCCTGTATTTGACTTGGGACTTGACTCGGACTTGAGGCCTGTGACTTAAGAAGACTTGAGAAGCACTTTTAAATCTATCTGACCGTAATGATTCACACTGAGATCTTGTCAAGATATTTAAAGATGAAAAAAAAAATAACAGTTACACTTACATACTCTACAAATACTTATACATAAATAATATTCTATGATTTTTTAAGTACAATTTATCTTTAAAGTCAAATAAATTGCAAAAATCTAAGATATATTTGGTACTGTATTTGGTTTAAAGACTTGAAATGACTTGAAGCTCAATGCAGACAGCTTGGACTTAACTTGGATTTACGGGCCAGTGACTCGAGCCTCGACTTGGACTTGCCTCTGTTTGACTTGGGACTTGACTCGGACTTGAGGTCAAAGACTTGAGACTTGCAAAACTATGACAGATATGTGGAGAAGTGGGCCCGCTCCGTAGTTTTGCGAAATAAAACACACTTGTAATATAATAAATGCAAGATGTATTTTAATGCCCTACTGTGGAACTTCCCAGGCAAAGCAATAACATCGCCATGGAGACAAGCAGACAGCTGACCCTCCATCAGAAAAGTTACACGGTGTTTCGGTAGTCGCTGCGTTGTGAATAAAGCATCTTTCTTTTCTCTCTCGTCTCATCGTGTAAAATCGCATTACTTGGATGTTTGTTTATTTATTTATTTGTTTGTTTATTTATTTGTTTGTGTCATTCACGAAGTATAAAAGGCCCAAAAGAGTGTCACAAGCATTAAACAAAGAAGAAATGACTGAAAAAGGTGCAGAAAGACGAGTAGTTTTATGTTTTCGTCTGCCCCATTTTCCTCTGGGTTAAGAAAAAAGGTGCTGTGAATTTGAGCTGGTGCCGCTCCTTTCTCCTATTCCTCTCTCCTCCTCTCCATCCCTTCCTCTCTTTCTTTCTCATCCTCCTCTCCTGCTATTCCTCCTCTTCTCTCCTCTCCTCTCCTCTTCCTCACCTCTCCCCTGACAGGACCGGACTGTGGGGTAATGGAGCCTGACGGAGAGCTGGAGAGCTGGGGGCTTCACAACACTTAGCCCCTGCTCAGTCCCACCCGCCCTGGGCTAAGAGAGAGAGAGTGTGTGTGTGTGAGAGAGAGAGAGAGAGAGAGAGAAAGAGGAGGATGGAGAGGGGGGTATATAGATGGGGCAGAGAGAGAGATGAGGGGGGGAGAGAGAAGAGAGCGTGTGGGGGTGGGGAAGAGAGAGACGGGGAGAGAGGATGGGGAGAGTAGAGAGAGAGGAAAGAAAGGAGGAGAATGAGAGATGAGGGAGAGGGAGGCAAGAGAGGGGATAGAAGAAGAGACAGAGGGAGAAGAGGAGAAGAGAGAGACTGGGAGAAGAGAGAGAGAGAGAGAGAGAGAGAGAGAGAGAGAGAGACTGGAGAGAGAGAGAGAGAGAGAGACTGAGAGAGAGAGAGAAGAGAGAGACTGGGAGAGAGAGAGAGAAGAGAGAGAGACTGGGAGAAGAGAGAGACTGGGAGAAGAGAGAGAGACTGGGAGAAGAGAGAGACTGGAGAGAAGAGAGAGACTGGGAGAGAGAGAGAGACTGGGAGAGAGAGAAGAGAGAGAGACTGAGAGAAGAAAGAGAGAGACTGGGAGAAGAGAAGAGAGAGACTGGGAGAGAGAAGAGAGAGACTGGGAGAAGAGAGAGACTGGGAGAAGAAAGAGAGAGACTGGGAGAAGAGAGAGAGACTGGGAGAGAGAGAGAAGAGAGAGACTGGAGAAGAAGAGAGAGACTGAGAGAAGAAAGAGAGAGACTGAGAGAAGAGAGAGAGAGAGAAGAAGAGAGAGAGAGAGAAGAAGAGAGAGACTGAGAGAAGAAAGAGAGAGACTGGAGAAGAAAGAGAGAGACTGGGAGAAGAAAGAGAGAGACTGGGAGAAGAGAGAGAGACTGAGAGAGAGAGAGAAAGAGAGAGACTGAGAGAAGAAAGAGAGAGACTGGGAGAAGAGAGAGACTGGAGAGAAGAGAGAGACTGGGAGAAGAAAGAGAGAGACTGAGAGAGAGAGAGAAAGAGAGAGACTGGGAGAGAGAGAAGAGAGAGACTGGGAGAAGAAAGAGAGAGACTGGGAGAAGAGAGAGACTGAGAGAGAAAGAGAGAGACTGAGAAGAAGAAGAGAGACTGGGAGAAGAGAGAGACTGGGAGAAGAGAGAGAGAGAGAGGAGAGAGAGAGACTGGGAGAGAGAGAGAGACCGGGAGGAGAGAGAGAACGGGAGAAGAGAGAGACTGGGAGGAAAGAAACTGTGGGAAGGGGAAAAGAGAGAGAAGGGGAAGGAGAGAGGGAGAGGAGAGAGAGAAGGGGAATTGAGCGAGAGGGGAACAGAGATGGAGGGGGATAGAAAGAGAGAGGGGAAGAGAGGATGGGGAGAGTAGAGAGAGAGGACGAGAAAGAGAGATGAGGGAGGAGAGGGGGGGATAGAAAAAGATAGAGAGACTGGGAGAAGAGAGAGACTGGGAGAAGGGGAACAGACAGAGAGAAATGGAAGGAGAGAGAGGGGGAGGAGATAGAGAAGGGGAGGAGAGAGAGGGGAACAGAGAGAGAGGAGGCAGAGTAGAGAGAGAGGATGAGAAAGAGAGATGAATTAGAGGGAGGAGAGAGAGGGGGATAGAAAAAGACAGAGGGGAAAGGAGAAGAGAAAGACTGGGAGAAGAGAGAGACTGGGGAAAGAGAGAGATTGGGAGGAGAGAGAGACTGGGAGAAGAGAGAAACTGGGGGAAGGGGAACAGAGAGGGAGAAGGGGAGGTGAGCGAGAGGGGAACAGAGAGAGAGGATGGAGGGGGATAGAAAGAGAGAGACGGGAAGAGAGGATGGGGAGAGTAGAGAGAGAGGATGAGACAGAGAGATGAGGGAGGAGGGGGGGATAGAAAAAGACAGAGAGAAAGGGAGAAGAGAGAGACTGGGGGGGAGGGGAAGAGAGAGAGGAGGGAGGGGGATAGAAAGAGAGGGAGTTGGCTGGAGAGAGAGGAGGTGGAGGAGAGAGGGGGGAGGGTGCTGGTCTGGAAAGGTGCTTCACTGATGAATCTCCGGTGGGACTCTTTCACCACCCAAACACTTCTCTTCACATCAGTCACGGTACAAAGACCTCGCACTGCAAAAAAATCTGACCTCACCTCAATTCAGAAAATTCACCGGGCTTCATTGATTCTAAAACATTTTATTGAAATTGTATTCATCTCGTCAAAAGGCTAAAATGACTCCTTTTCCTCAAATATGAATGCTCCTGGACAAGTCGAAAACATGCAACAGTTTGGGTTTGTTTTGTTTTTTCTTTTCTTTTTGTAATTATAGTTTTTTACACAGTTGTACAGCCCTAGATTTGATTCAGTTGCTTCTTTGACCTTCAGTGACATTTCATTTATTTCAACTGGCTACAAGATCATTTCAAAGCATTTCAAAATAAAAGCATTGTGTTCAAAGTCTGAAACATCTTCAATTTAATCAAAAGTCCTTCAGGTAAATACATCTTAATTAGTAAAAAACTTTACCCAAAATAGACTTTTATGAGCATGTTAGAAGAGAGTATGTCTATTTTCACCCCCTCGTTATCTCCCTCTCTGCTCTGTACTTCAGATGAAATAAAAACACGTAAAAGAAAATGAGTTGTTTGTTATGGTGAAGAGGCAGGGTCAGTTTTGCAGTTTTAAAAAGCATGTGTTTCAATGAAATCCTTTTAAATCAATGTTGTGGTTTAGAATAGGCTTTGTAAATATAATACAAATGTCAAATGTTATAGTTTAAGGTCCTAAATTAAACAAAATTGACTCTTGTGAGCTTTTAGCCCTGTTAATGCTGTTCAAAGCTCATGAAAAACCGATCTGGAGCTAGGCCTGCAATGATAATCAATAAATCAATTACGATAACTTTTAATGAGCTCGATAACTTTTTTGGCCATGATAAATTCTTTTTGCGTGTTTGTTTGTTTTCCTCGTCTCTCGCGCTCTCTACCAAAGAGACTGAATGTCAAAAGGCTTCTATCGCTCTCTGACTCATCTTGTTTAATTAGTATAATGACACTTGAATGAATGTGCCAGCGTAGACTAATGCCGGGCGTAGACTAATGCCGGGCGTAGACTAATGCCGGGCGTACACGGTGCCATATTTTTCGGCCGTGTCACTCAGCCCCAGCTTAAACTGTACGACCAAATCGCAGGGTTTAAAAGTTCACAGCTCACAAATCGTGTTCCCACACTATATATGACCTGCCTGCGCACACTGTATGTTCACATAATGACCGAAGTTGTTGTTCCTGAAGTTGAAAATCACGATGAAGAAAACCACGGAATTAGAAGACCACACACATGCAGAGACACAATGCTGATCCAGGCAAAAAACAGACACGCTGCCTTGGCAATTTGTGCCATTCTCTGCGCAGACAAGCCCAAAAAAGAAGAGGCGACGGTAATATGGTCAAAGAAATGACGTGGGCAGTACGGGTTGTCAGTTCTTCAGAGGGAACTGGGGATAAATAGCATCAAGTTTTTCAACAAACTTCTGTTCTGTGTTGCTCGATTAGCTACGCCTCCATGTCCTGTGTCCAAAACACTCGCCGGCGCCATCGCCCTCCACAAACTCATATCCTGCTTCCGCTTCTGTGTCTGCGCATGTGCACTCTGGCAGATTCCTGCAAATCGGCTCGTGGAACAACTTCAACAGAGCGAAAACCTCACGAGAAGCGACTGGATTTCAAACAAGTATGATATTCTTGCGACGTACGAATGCCGATGGGGAGCTGGTCGTGAGGTATTAATCGGTTCTCTTTACCCCATGTTTACTACACGAAGCACGACACACGATGAAGCCAAAACTCAGCCCCAAAATAGTCGCATGAGTGAAAAATCTGCTCAAAAAGGGTCAAAAATCACACAGTGTACGTCCGGCTTAAACTAATTATTTGTTTATCAACACAGCAGATGCGCGCAGCCTGAGTGCAGAAAGCGCCGCTGTCTGTGCAGTGAACATGAAGCCACAACACTACCGCAGCTGTCAGAACCAAAACAGTTCATCGCCATGTGCTAAAACAAGTCATGATGCCAAAACAACACGAGTGAGTGGGACACGTCTCAACAGCCACATGCGTCAAATGCACCGAGCGAAACACAAACGACGAGAACAAATGGCTCAAACCCCAACATCCGACATACACTTATACCCGAACGACACAACTAGCCTAGCCCCCAGGAGAGCCCGAAATCCACTAAAATCCAACAAGACACGACAACATGATACCGGACAGGACAGAGGCTCCCTCATAGTGAAACAGAATCCTGTGTCGCGGGTTTATACAAACACTTCAAGAGTAAACTGGCGAGGCTCACAGCAGCAGACACACAGAGAAAGGGGCCACAATATTCCAATGTAAGTCAATGACTAAAATAACTTTTAAGGTCAGTTCTGTTAGAGACTTAATAATCCATTTTATTTATTGTTTTGGTTGTGTTTGGATCAACAATGGTTTATTCAAGTGCATTTTTTTCTTAACAAGTCCTCGCTGTAAACCAGACTACATTAGACAATTCTTATGTTATCAAGTCTGTTTAATTTATGCCTGTTGTTTTTGGTTATCTTTCAGTTCTGTGTTAAATGTTCTACAGAAAGAGTGTGTTTGCACTTTTATTCCATGGTCATTATATTAGTCGAAAATGGTCTCAAAATGTCAATATTATAGTTTATCGCAATTATTTCTTGGTCATTTAATCGTGCAGCCAAATCTGTTATCGTTACAGGCTTAGCTGGAGTTGTGTTTTGTTTCATTCATATATGTTTCAGTAATCATATTATTAGTGTGTCTGCATCTCCAATTCTCAAAATTCTGCACCTTGTGATGTCATGATGTGGTAGTTTTCAAGTCAGCAGCTACCTTTTACCTTTTGTTCAGTAGAGATTGGCAATTCCAGGACTGAAATCAGTGTGTCAATTTAATTTAGGTCGGATTCAATTCAATTTATGTAGGATTGTGTGTTAAACGTGTCAATGAAAGCGCTCCAGGTATGTTTTTGATAAGAAAACAACATTATAACATAGATCAGAAAACAGCGTAATAGGGGCTCTTTAAATACCACCCAAAAATTGCATGATAGGTCTTCTTTAAATTAAGATTCATATTCTGATCTCAATCCATTCAAACTAGTTCTTCTTTTTTTTGCAGTGCTGGAGCAGAGCCAAGAGGAGCAGAGCATTTCCCCTTGGTTGCCCACCCGCAGAGCTCCGCCCCTGGGCATACGCGGCCCCTCACACCCCCTGCCTCGCCTTCACCTCCAGACCCCCCCTCCTCGCCCACACCTCCTCTGCCTCATCTCCAGACCCCCCTCCTCTCCCTCACCTCCAGACCCTCGCCATCAATTATTCCTGAGGTCAATCGCTTCATTAGGAGATCCGCCCTTGGCTCTTGTTCTGTTGTTTTAAGGAAGTGGAGGGGGTCTGCGGAGCTTCTGATGGATGCTACATTAAACATGAGGAAATGGGCTAAAATACTGTCTGCGACTTTAAATGGCCCATATTAGGTTTTAACCATGTTAGGATGTTGTTCCTTCCAAAAAAACATACCTGGAGTTATGTTTTGTTTAAAGGGCCCATCTCATGCAAAATCAACTTTTCAGAGCTTTCTACCTTCTAAGAGTGATGTGTGATCCTTTTATATGTTGCCGAAGTGGTTTTTAGATTGATCTGGTGTTTTGTTTTGTTTTTTAACAAATTGCAGTGTATTTCTGCCACCTAACGTGACAACAAACAAAAGCTGCTACAACGATGACGTGACAGCTACACACCTATGACAAATTTGATGTAGCAGAAAGCGCTTTGCACCGGCCCCCCGCCCCACCGCCTCCACCCCACATCGGCTGATAATTCCCCCATGAACACCTAAACAAAAGCAACAGCATAAGCTAATTGTTCTACACTGTAGTGAACACAATATAATAAGTTTATCTACTAGCATTTATTAATACTTTACAGTAATGTTCAGCTGATGTCGATGAGGTGTTTGTGCTTCAAGTACCTCCAAGTCGTCGTCCGATTCCGGGTCCAACACATGCGGCTGAATAAAAGTTTATTCCTTTCGCTATCAGGGCGCACGCCTGTCTCCCCCCTCCCTCCCTGAGATGGGCGGAGGAAGGGCGGCTCACTCAGAGCCTACGTCATGTTTGGAGGGCGGAGCCTGTGCTTTCTCAGGACGGGCGGGGGGATGAGCAATACCAGACTTTCATAGTTCCTAGTCTGTGACTGTCTCCAAGAAATCAGCAAGATTTCTTATCTATTGCGTAACGGACGTTCCAAAACCCAAATTGTGCTTGTATATGTGCAGAAGATACAATGTGAAAAGAGTTATTTTGTATGAGATGGGCCCTTTACGTAATCCTTTATTATTAGTCTGTATTCACCTCCAAAGCTCAAAATACTCTGTTCCACCTTGTGATGTCATGAAGCGGTAGTTTTCAAGTGAACAGCTACCTTTTATTTCTAGTTCAGTAGAGGTTGGTCATTCCAGGGCTGAAATTAGCTGATTCTAGTGAAGGTGGAAGTGGAGTTTAAAAACACAGCAGGACACTTATTGTATTACGACATGACATCACAAAGTGGAATAGAGTGTTTTCTGTTTACATCTATGCAGGGTTTGTGTGTTAAACTTGCGGGAATAAAACAAAACACAACTCCTGGTATGACTTTGATGAAGAAACATTATAACATGGATCAGAAAATAGGGTAATATGGCACTTTTTTTGTAACAATTTGAAACAAAAAAATAAAAAATAAAACTGTGGACCACATCTTCATGCCCTTGTCTGTGTTTTTAACCTCTCTCACTGAACCCCAATCCTCTCACGGTCAACCTATGTCACAGGTCTTTTAAGATTTGGTGTAACTGGGACTCGCAAACATTTAATACACAAAGACAAAGGATTAAATCATGTGAGAATTAACACAATCAATTTTATTTGAATCAGTAACTAAGAAAACAAGATCAAATTTATAAAGCAAAATTTTAAGATAATGAGTGGATGACAAAAAAGGATTTTCTTTATTTTTCAGTGTTGCCTAGAGAACGATTTTGCTCTTTAAAAAATGGCAAGATTACAGACAAATGACTTAACCTTAGAGGGAAAGAGGGATAAAAAGGCTAATATTGATCCAAAGTTGTGTGGCCCCAACAGCCAAAGGTTTGAGTCGATATCACAAAGATCACTGTCAGATTTATTGCCTAAAAAGTATTACCATAGCAACCATAAATAACTTTCCAACCGTCCATTGTTTTGCTATATTCTCTGCAAGGATCATGGGGAAAAATACATTATTTTCTGATCTATGTTATAATTTCCTCATCACAAACGTACCTGGAGTTTTATTTAGTTTCATTCACACAAACCCTGCACATTTAGGGTGAGCTCTTTTCTCAAACTGAAAACACTTTGTTCCACCTTGTCATGTCATGTAGTAGTACAAGAAGTGCTTACAGTGATTACAGCCCCTGGAATTGCCAATTTCTACTGGTAAAACATAGCTGTTAACTTGAAAACTACCGAGATATGACATCACAAGGTGGAACAAAGCATTTTGAGCTTTGGAGATACAGACAGTCTAATGATAAAGTGTTACTCAAACCTCATCTCATGTGTGAATAAAACAAAACACAACTCAGGTCTGTTTTGAGGTGGTAACAACAATCTAACATGGCTTAGGCTACGTTTACACTGAAATGAATCACCGTGTCACAGTATGGGAAACAATCTGCATCCAGACACGTCGTTTCTGTGTCCGCAAGCCTTCCCTGTCCACACAGCTTTGAGATTTGTTTACATTTTACAGAAACTAAACTTAAAACCACATGGATAATTTGCATAAACTAAGCACTTTAAAAACAGATCGCTATTGTGTCGCTGATGCGGTTCAGCTTCTGTCGGACTAAAGGACATGACTCAGTGGAATATGAATGTTCTTTCAGTGACAGAGGGATGTTTTGCTGATGGTGAGTTCGTTCTGTGTTTCTGTCGCGTTGGAGATGGTTCATGTTAAACTTTTCAGAGATTATACATCTGCAGGCCATACGCATAGACTGTTTATACTAATGGACACATATTCTAGCCTCTTAGCATTTTGGCGGTGAATTATTTCGCAGTGTATCAGCGTTTTCAGGCGTCCACACGGTGCCAGATCAGATCCGTACTCAAATGAATTCGTGAGAGCTGGCGGCACCAGATCGTTCCATCTCTGGAGCCGTTTTCAATTGGATTAGTGTGGACGAACACTGCATCCGCAACAAAAACGACTCAAATAAGTGTGGACGGGGCCTTAAAGCTCACAAGATTCAATTTTGTGTAATATAGGACTATTAATGCAAGTTTCGGTCTTTGTAAAATTCAAATGTTATTCACTTTTTGTCGTCCAAACTAAATTGAGTTCTAAATCTGGTCTATGTATACTTGATAAGATTTCAAGTCTTTAGTAAGTTTAATTTTAAGCTTAAAGATGCACAATATAACTTTTTTGATGGCAAGACACATTTTGTCCTTCTGTCTCCATGGAGATGTTGTTGGTTTGCCTGTAATGTCCCACAGTATGGTATTTAACTAACCTTTCTCCATGGAGTCAAGCAGATGGTTAATGCATGTTTATCAAGGTAATTTGGAGCAGTAAAAACACCTTTAATGCAACGCTAAATGCTTAATGCTATACTGTGGAACATCTTTAGCGAAGAAATAAAGCCTCTACTGAGACAAACGGGGAGGCAGAAAAGTTACATAGCGCCACTTTAAACTCTCACGCCCGTTTCAAGCCTCGGAAAACCTTGACTCCGTTTGAACTAATAATTTATCTGCGGTTGGACGGTTTTTCTTGAACTTTCTCAGACATTTTGTACATTTTCAGATCGTCGTGAGATTAGCCCTCTGGCCCCGCATCAGTCTGTGGATGGCTGCTCACGTGTTGCATAAGAGTTTCAATATTTTATGGAAGGATGAAATGAAAAATGCATGCTTGTACTGTAAGTGCCTGGTTCAACTCATAGGGCAAGTGCTGGGGTCTAAAGGTGAAAGAAGCCAGAGAAAAATACAGGGCGATGGTGTTTCCTGTAGTAAAGACATGAAGGCAAAGTGACCAGAGTTATATAAAGATCCAAACATTAGAATCACGGAGCTGTCAAGGCCAAGTGTATACACGCATAAAGAATCTCGGACTTCCAGTCATTGCGCAATACATACTGGGAAGGATTTTCCGAAAAAGTAAGCATCAAACCGCCATGTTTGTTTTCCCAGTGTGATGCGTCTATTGACAAAGTTGATCTTTTCAAGTCTTTTGAACCATATCATTTTTGTTTCTGGTTCTGATATTGTCATATTTTAGTTTTGGAATTCAGACATCGTAATTGTGTGATTGTTGGATCCTAACAGCGGAAAACGGCTTGAGAAATGTGCTTGTGAACTCCATAAATGCAAAAAGGAACCAGATCTGTGTGACTGCAAACCTCTGTTCAAACTGTTTCCCTTCCCAACGGAATTGAAAAATAGTGAAAGGTGAAGGTGATGGGCAGGATTGATCCACGGGAAGGACCAAAAAGGAAACCTTTGACTGCCTAAATCATCCCGATCCCTCACTCAACCTTGGTTACGAATTTAAAAAAGTCAACGCCAAAGTGAAAGGCACCAACTGTTCACCAAGAAACACCTTCCACTGCAAAGTGACCAAGACGTGATGTTGCTGTAAAACCACAAGAACAAGAAAGTGCGAGCTCAGCCTGTTTGTCCTCTGTATCTCTCACTTAACAAAACGGGATTCCGTTTTGTTGGTGCTCCACATACAGAATGTTCGCTGCAAAATCTGGATGATTTAGGCAGTCTTTTTCGTCTTTCCCGTGGATCAATCCTGCCCATCACCTTCACCTTTCACTATTTTTCAATTCCGTTGGGAAGGGAAACAGTTTGAACAGAGGTTTGCAGTCACACACATCTGATTCAATTTTACATTTATGAAGTTCGCAAACAAACTTCTCGAGCCGTTTTCCGCTGTTAGGATCCAACAACCACACAATTACGATGTCCAAATCCCAAAACTAAAATATGACAATATCAGAACCAGAAACAAAAGTGATATGGTTCAAGAAACTTGAAAAGATCAGCTTTGTCAACCCACCACCGGGAAAACAAACATGGCGGTTTGATGCTCACTTTTTTCGAAAAATCCTTCCCAGTATGCATTGCACAATGACCGGAAGTCCGAGATTCTTGACGCGTGTATTAGACTAAACAAGAGAGGCTATAATAAATATCGGGCTTTATCTGAGCTGGTAACTTGTAAAATGAAGCCCGGTCTGCTCCTGCCTTAAAGCTTCATTGCATAACTTTACTGGTAGAGGGTTCACCACCTGCTTGTATGGCGGTGTTGCTTTGGGCTGAAATGTTCTTCTACAGTATGGTAATAAACTTATTTATCTACATCATCATGCCAAGTTACAGGTCAGATCTGTGAAGATGTGACCCCAGTAAATATGTGCATTTCTGGTTTTGTTTTTTTTTTCAATTAAACAACCCATAACAAAACAAATGCCAAGTTGTCCAAGTTGTGCTGGTAGTGATGTTTCAGTTAACCTAGGATCCTTGGCGCAGTTTGTCAAACCCGCTGACACAAACCTGGGAGTGAAAATTTATCAAGACTTTAAACTTTACAAACAAATTATTGCTGTGGTGAAGACATTTTTTTTTTCCATTTGACACTTTTGGCAAAGATAAAGCCATCACTTTAAGGACACGATTTTGAGATTTGGATCCATGCTTTTGTCACGACAAGACTGGATTACTGCAATGCCTTCTATGTTGGCATAAGCCAGTCTCCACTAGCGCTTGCAGCTAGTCCAAAACGCAGCTGCTTGTCTATGAACTGGCTCACAGAAATACGACCACATGTCCCCAATCCTGTCTGCCCTTCACTGGCTCCGTGTTCGCTTCAGAGTGGATTTTAAAATACTTTTATTGGTCTTTAAATGCCTAAATGGCCTTGCCCTGCAGTACCTTGCTGACCTGCTGGTGCCACACTCGCCAATGCGCTCCCTCAGATCTGCTGACCAGGCTCTGCTCGTGGTTCCTCAGTCCAGGAGGAAGCTCAGAGGAGACAGAGCATTTTTTGTTGTTGGGACTATGTTGCACCCTCGAAATGAACGACAAGACTCACGTTCATTTTAGCTTTTGGGCAACTTTTAATTTTAGATTTCGGTTCGTGTGTTAACAAGTATATCTTGTGTTTTTTGCCTCTTTTCAACAACAATGAAAAATAACAAGCTTTTCCCAGAAGTCTTTGAGTCTCACATTCTTAAAGCAACAGTAAAGTAATGACACCATTATTATATACGTTAGGGTGACCATATTTCCGTTTGTGAAAACCCGGACACCTTGGGGGGGTTTTGCAGTCTGTGGCGTAGGCAGCGCAAAAATTTGATATAATCTCAGGTTATCGGGGAGGTGTGGTCCTGTACTGCGCGGTTGCAGTGTTGTACTGGGGGTCTCCAAAAATGGACCCGTGCGGGACTCTACGCTGTTGGGCTCCATTACGGAATAAATGAATCTTCAGTTCGTTACATAAAGACGGAGGAAAATAACACAAGGACGACAGCAGCAATAAGTTTTAAGAAGGAAGTAGAAAGGGTTGCACCTGTCCTGTGTGAGAAAAGTGTATAAAGTGTGTGCTGAGGGGATTTACAGACTTAACACAGATAGAATAACTGTAAAATATAAAGTTGACTACTTCACCTGTCACGGGTTATTTTTAGAACGTAACCCCACGATAAACGAGGGACACTGTACTCTCATCTCACAAACTGTGCACATGGACTCCCACTTGTCCCGACCGGGACGGAAAACGGAGAATTTCTTGTACAAGTCATCGTTAAATGCGCATTTGTGCTTCGGTATGCTGCAGACTGACCGACTGTTTGTGTCTCGCTCCTTCTGAGTCACAGAGAACTACGAGAGACGCTCAGTTTAATGCCCCAATGAACAGTAATGAAAACCCGGACATTTGCATCACTTTATAAAAACGCCCCCGGACATGGCGCAAAATATGGACATGTCCGGGGAAAACAGGACGTTTGGTCACCCTAATATAGGTACAATGAAATTATAGAATAAAGAATATTATCAATGAAGTATGTATTTATATTAAATAAAAATGATTTTAGCTATTTAAATGAAGCATGAATTTAGTCTTATGAATTTTATAAAAGAAATATTGCATTTTAATTTTCAGGGCACTACACCTAAATTATGGAAAGAGTTGCCTATTTACATAAGAAAAGCTGACTCTCTTCTTGCTTTTTAAATAATTTCTTATAATTTCTTTGGCTTTTAACTAGTTTTGAGGTCTTTTAGTGCTCAATAAATGCATATATATTTTTCACTCTATTATACATATGGTTTTATCTCTGTGTTCAGCACTTTGGTCAGCTTTGTTGTTTTTAATAGTGCTTTATAAATGAACTGGATTTGGATTTGGAAATGCTGGATAGATGTTTAATGCTATACTGTGTAACATGAGACACAAAGTAATAACATCTCCATGGAGACAAGCAGGTGACAGACCAGAAAAGTTACGCAGCGCAACTTTAACAGTGCATGGAACGGATCACGTATATTGTATGTTGTATCATGTATGCAGAGCTGCTGTTTCATCCTAAAGTTAGGTCAGACAGGTCAGATCTGTGGAGAGGCAACCCCACTCACTGTCAGAAGACCTGTTTTTTCTAGGTATTTCTGAGCTATAAAGCCACCTGTAATTGGATAAATGTAAGGTAGAGCTGTTTCATGTCTGTGGAACATTCCAGGTAGAGTAACAACATATCAATAGAAACACATGAGGGACACTTCACCAAAAAAGTTACATAATGCACCTTTAACTCGATTAGACACTGCATGTCACAGGAAACGTCAGTGTTATTTTTCCATAAACAACATGAAGCTTGATGACTGCTTCCTTCAGAGGTCTCCCAGGAAATGATGTGTCAAACCTGAGCGCGGAAGAAGACTGACAAGCTCAACAACAACAGCGCCCCCTCTGCCCCCAAAGACATGAACTCGGATAACTCTGAACGCTCACAAAGAGTTTGAGAGAGGAAAGGTGAGTCTGATCCACTGAGGAGGAGGATTACTCAGAGCCAGAGAGAAGACTGAACCAAATATCTGTATAAGAGGAGGTTAAACGCTGGAATATAGAGGGAACAACCACAGTTTATAAAGGCTGGTCTCATAAGAGGATGTATGTTTAGATGGATAGGGACGGTTTTTATAAAAAGAACAGCGATCGAAAAACAGTTAGACAGATAGAGATAGATCATTTGGGGAAATAAGAAAAACATTTAAATTGACTACAGACGAAACCATAGCCCTTTTTCACAAATGTAAACATAAAGCTTTGTGTGTATTTTTTAATTGGTTTGGTTGAATAGCCATTGCGCCAACAAGTTTCTCTCTAACTCTAGTCAGTATAGACCATAATGCATTGCGAGAGTCAGAAAAACAACAGTGGACAGTGAAAGGTCTTTACTGGACTCAACACGACGAAAGCAGATAGAGGCGCTGTTTAATCTCCGCTTAATCAGCCGCTTACCTTATTCAAGCACAAACTGCACAGGGAAATGTGGGTGAAGCGCCTTGGCCAGTGACACAACAACAGAATATGCTGCATTTGAACCGGTTACCCTCCAGACAAACACGCTCTCATTTCAGCTAAACAGGTGAATCTCCAGACTTGAATTGTTACATGGACAACGTTGGTTTATTTTCAGATTCCCACCCACGTGGCCTGAAGCGACTCTGCGAGGCATTGTGAGGAGAGAAGGAGCTTTGGCATCATTTTAAATCTCACGTAACGGCGATGTACCCTGTCAGTTATGTAAGTCACCTATATGGGAAGTGCGTTTAATTCCAGGGCTAGATGTAGTAATTCAATTTGCGCGTATCATTTCAAGGAGCTAATTAGAAGTTGTGTTACTTCAAGTTGATCTATAATGGCCTTTTAAAAGGTCATATACCACCAATGTTGGGGAGTAACAGATTACATATACTGGAGTTATGTAATCACAGTACAAATTATGAGTAACTGTATTCAGTTACAGTTACTGTTTCAGTGAGTGGTAATTAGATTACAGTTACTTTGTTGAAATAAATGGATTACACCTCGGTATTTTCCTGTTTTCACATTTTGAGCTATATCCCCCTTTTTTTTTCTTTCTTTTTTTCCTGTAATTCCACTCATTGCCGAAACTAAACCAGGTCTAAACCAGGACTAAACCACAACTAAACCATGACTAAAACCAGGTCTAAACTAGATCTACACTAGATCTAAACCAGGTCTAAAACAGGTCTAAAACCAGATCTAAACCAGGACTAACTCCAGGTCTAAACTAGATCTAAACCAGGTCTAAAACAGGTCTAAAACCAGGTCTAGACCAGGACTAAACCAGGACTAAAACCAGGTCTAAACCAGGACTAAAACAGGATTTAAGGGATGTGTGGACCGTGTCTTCTCCTCTTCTATCAATAATATTTTTAATTTGGTTCAGTAAAATCTGGGCTTTTTATTTTCTTTTATCAGACAAAACATCTTATGTGAAGATGTCCTCGTGTTTGCTTCTCTACAGCAAATCAAGTAATCCAAAGTATTCAGATTCAGATCAAACTACATTTTGGGGTATGTAATCTGTAATCTGTAGGGGAATACATTTTAAAAGTCACCTTCCCAACACTGTATACCACACAAAATTGACTCTTGTGAGCTTTAAGTCATGTTATAATGCTGTTATCTCTTTAAAAACATACCAAGACTTGTGTTTTGCTTCATGCACAGATGTTATTAGTTTGTCTACATCTCCAAAGTGCTCTCTCAAAATGCTCTGTTCCACCTTGAGATGTCATGAAGTAGTAGTTTAAGTTATTAGTTACCTTTTCCATTTGTTCAGTAGAAAAAAAGGAAATTCCGGGGCTGAGATCATCCATACATCACTGCATACACCTTCTAGTACGCCACTGTGTTTTTAACCTTCATACAGCGCTGTATGGAGTTTAAAAACAGTTCAGTTCAGTTTGAGAGAAGAACTCCCTAAATATGCAGGATTTGTGTGTTGAACATATGTAAATGAAACAAAACAACTCCAGGTCTGTTTGTGATGAGGAAACAACATTATAACATAGATTGAAATTGATAAGATAGATACAAATTGTGTAATATGGTTCTGTTAAAGTGGTAGATTAAAGCACTATGTGACTTGTGGTTGGAGGGTTTGCCACCTACTTGTTTCAATGGAGATTTTTATTACCTCCGCCAAGGAGGTTATGTTTTTGCCGGCGTTTGTCTGTTTGTTTGTTTGTTTGTTTGTCTGTTACCAACATAACTCAAAAAGTTATGGACCGATTTTGATGAAATTTTCAGGATTTGTTGGAAATGTGAAAAGGAAGAACTGATTTCATTTTGGGGTTGATCCGGAAGAAATCCTGGATCACTTTGACATTTTAGTTAACATTGTGGTAAATGGGGCCAAAAATTTTGTTTCTCAATATCTCGGTTAATTATTGACCAAACCCCATGAAATTTGACTCAGGGATGGACAATGGGATCCTCTTTCATATTCCAAAAGCTGATCCGGATCTGATCCAGAAGACTAATTTTATCGCCATTTATATAAAAAATGGGAGTAGTCCTTGGCGGAGGTCTGCGCTCTCTGAGTGCTTTTCTAGTTTCATTTAATTTTGTTGAATTTAATTTCTCTCCAGCAACTAGGTCAGGAATCGTTATACACTAGACAGTTTGCAAGAACCCCAGAAGTTGAAGACACTGGCCAATCAACAAAGAGCTGTGAATCCATGACGTCAAACTCTTTGCGTCTGTCTGAGTCCCTTTTGTGGTTGAAATGGATGTAGACTAAGACAGACATTCTGTGTTGGCAACGATTCGCGAGATCGAGGATTTAAAGCCAAATCAAAGAGAATGTTGAGAGAGAGAGAAGAGAATGGTGAATTTTATCAAGAGGAAAGATATTATTGTTCCTAGGGGATTTGGCACATTACATACATCACGACCAAATAGCAGCGATTGGTTAAATTAAAAAAGTACGAAAGGTAAGTGCGAGGTCAGACGGATTCCACGAAGTGAAACCGGCAAACATAGTGCACCTTTAGCAATAAAAACAAGTTTGTCACAGTGGCAATTAAAAATAAATAAGGAATAAATGAAATGAAAGAAAAACATGAGACAGTGTGATCCCTCGTCTGTCCATCAGTGGGTCAATGTAGAGAAGATTTCAACAGTGGTCATGTGGACACTTTTGAAATCAAGGCTCCCATCCAGAAACCATTTTCAAGTTCAAAAGAAAAAAATATTAATTATTTGGGTTACATTTATTTCTTTAGATCAACATTGTAGTCAGTTTCTAGCATTGAATTGTAGTTTTTCAAATGATTGTACCATGTGAAATACTACTAACTTTTCTGGACTCCAGCTGGATGTTAGCAGCCTTGTTTAGCGTCTTTACTTTGACTGCAGGCCATGTCAGAACAGTCATTTTAAATTGTACCAGTAAGTGGTGTTTTGTACTGACTGAAATGAACTATAATTGTTTGGGATGAGGTTGGGGAACAGTGCAGTCTCTTCTGCTGCGGAGCCTGAGAACTGCCTGGAGCCTGCACTGGTTCACTTTCTACCGTTTAAGGATTCATTATGTTAAAACACAGAGACCGATCCTGGGAGCAAGGCAAAAACATGGTTAAATCCACCTGTCAGTCACTCAGAGCCCAAAAGAGGAGTCGGTGGGGAAATTACAAACACAATTAGACCATAGATTTGACGGTCATATCCCCCAGTTCTATAGACACAATATTATTTCATGCATCACAGTTGGGTCTTTTGGGCTTCGATTTAGTTTAAACCATTTTATTTATGTTGAATAAACGGTGTAATCCTTCATTTGTCCTGGAGTAACTCAACGTAGAGAAGGTTTCATGATAAATTTTCTTGATGGTACTGGCTAAAACCATTTAAGTCCAACCCCAAAAGGAAGAGTTTGTGGTTTGGGGTTGGATTTACTCAAAGTAGGATCAGTTTATGATTATAATAAGATTGATTTAAGGTTTAGTACTGGTTTGGACTGGAATTTGTCTTGGTCTTCGTGGTGGTATTTGGAAAGCCAGTATTTTAGAAGGTGTAAAGTGGCCCATGGAACGTTCTTGATTAAAATACAGAAGTACCTGAGACTGTATTGACGTGTTTGTACTGTACAGAGCGGGAGAAGGGCCAAGGACAGCACCCAGAGGTCACCCATGTGCACCGTTTGTAAAGGGCTTTAGAGGCATGTCTGAACATATACTGGATGGACTGCTAAAATATCATTACATGGCATCCAGAAGACAAAATTCACCAATGCGTTACAAAAATGTGAGTCTGGTCACTGTTGAATCTTTTCATTTTCAGATGTGCGTGATTGACAGGTGGATTAACCATTCAGGGACACGCATGATCTGTCTGTATATATATATTTTTTTTTAATGGCTGCTTAGGAGGAAAAAAGAAAGGAAAATAATATCACAATGGACAAAAAAACGAAGTATTTTTGATAATCTGACAAATGGCCAATGACTCTCTTTGTTTCGCATGCATCATTATGTTTGGTTCTATTATAATAATACAAAAAAACATTTTTCTGTCTTAACAAATGTTTGTAAACATCATCCACCTGTACTTGTGTGGTACTGGAAAAGATGCGCTCAGGTTCAATATTTTAAAAAGGAAATCTCCAAAGAGCAGCTTTTCATAAACAGAAGTCCATTCAGACAGAGGCCGATACAACAGTGGCATTGAACAATAGTTTCCATTTGCTGCTAATGAAGACGGATACATGTGGCGTTGCATTGATTTATCTGCCTCTGATTAAATAGAAGCTTTCTCTGAAGAAGTGCCGTGGCCATTAGGCTGAGCACACATGATGTATGGAGATGGGCGTTTGGGTCGTTATAGCTTCATATGGGATTTGTACACGTCTCTACAGCTTTACTCTGTCTGCTGAGGAGACACACCGCAAAGAAATGCACTTTTACAGCACAAAGAACAAGAAAACTGCATTGGAAAACATGCTAATTGGTGAATTGTGTTGATCTGGAGCCACTGGTGACTGGAAGGCTTTCTCTCATTAGACATACAATATGATAAAAGTGCAAATGTATGGACAGAAGAAATCATTCTCCCAACTGTAATATATTTCGCCATGCAGTATTTAGGAGTTGGAGCCATAGTATACAAAAAGTCAATATTGAAAACTATGGGCCTTAGTTATTGATCCATGCGCTCCAGGCGTGTTATTTTTGTCTGAAAACTGACATTTAAATGAGGGTATTCAGAGAAAGTTTTCATGCCTCTGGTCTTAAGGGCTACTGAATTGTTTATGTTTTCAAGTTTGCCCTTACTTCAGAACATTTGAATTACGGAGCGTCTGATGGACAGTCATCAGAGCAGAGCACAGAGACGCATATCATGCCTCATCCAGGATCACTGGACTGGACCTCACAGTCTCGTCTTTGGGACACAGGGGAGACTTTAGAACACAGGTCAGACTTTAGGACACAGGACAGACTTTAGGACACTGGGGAGACTTTAGAACACAGGACAGACTTTAGGACACAGGTCAGACTTTAGGACACAGGTCAGACTTTAGACACAGGTCAGACTTTAGGACACAGGTCAGACTTTAGGACACAGGTCAGACTTTAGGACACAGGACAGACTTTAGGACACAGGACAGACTTTAGGACACGGGTCAGACTTTAGGACATGGGTCAGACTTTAGGACAGGACAGGACTGAGACTTTAGGACACGGGAGACTTTAGGACACAGGTCAGACTTTAGGACACAGACTTTAGACACTGGACACAGGTCAGACTTTAGGACACAGGACAGACTTTAGGACACTGGGGAGACTTTAGTACACGGGTCAGACTTTAGGACACAGGTCAGACTTTAGGACACAGGTCAGACTTTAGGACACAGGTCAGACTTTAGGACACAGGTCAGACTTTAGGACACTGGGGAGACTTTAGGACACAGGTCAGACTTTAGGACACAGGTCAGACTTTAGGACACGGGTCAGACTTTAGGACACAGGTCAGACTTTAGGACACAGGACAGACTTTAGACACAGGTCAGACTTTAGGACACGGGTCAGACTTTAGGACACAGGTCAGACTTTAGAACACAGGTCAGACTTTAGGACACGGGTCAGACTTTAGGACACTGGGGAGACTTTAGGACACAGGTCAGACTTTAGGACACGGGTCAGACTTTAGGACACTGGGGAGACTTTAGGACATGGGTCAGACTTTAGGACACAGGACAAACTATAGGACACGAGACAGATGCGTGACTTTCCGGTTTGATGTACAACTGCTGTGGAACACTCTGGTTCAGAGGAGGACTTATGGGCATCAGGACCAAAGTGTTGCAGGTAAACAGTTTATATATTATTACTTCTACATTTATTATTTCATCTGTCCTTGTGGGTCATTTTAAAGTATTTAAAATCAATATCAAAAGCTCTAAAGGTGCACTAAGTACAGCAGCTCTCCTGTGTAAAAAGTCTCCAGTGTAGTACTAGTACTTCATCTTATCAAACAGTTTCTGCTCTCATAGCTGTAAGAAATCAGCACCTGCAAAACAACTTACATTTCCTCCACCTTAGATATTGAGCGTGAGTTATTCACTCATTCGTTGACTCATAGGAGTAAAACAGCACGGCAGCTTCTTCAGCTTTGCTGAGAGATTGCATTGTTTAGTTGTTTAGCACATGAGCAAATGCTTGATGAATGAGGTCCTGTGTTCTTTAAAGTAGGGTAGTTCCATAGAGACAATAAACAAGTCTCTGAGTTTCATGTAAATACTAAACAAAGGCCCTAACTACACTTTCACCAATCTGAACATCCCTGCTGTTCTGATCCACATTTGTAAAGTCAGTCCAGTTAAAGTCCACTGTGAGTTTGGCCTGTTGGAGCTGTCATCACCGCAGGCCTGTTTGAAGCGCTGTTTCAGACCACACTTTGATCCTCTCTCTCTCCTCTCTCTCTTCTCTCTCTCTCTCTCTCTCTCTCTCTCTCTCTCTGTTTAGTTTTCCCTCAATGATGAAACCAGACCCAGGAGGCCTGGGACGGGACGCTATGTTTCAAGATAAATACATTTTTAAAAGCTCAGAAAACTGGGCTGTCCGTTGAAGATATTCATGAAAGTTTTTTATCACAATGGACTAAAGAAAAAATTAAGAGAGAAGAACAAGAGGAGTCAAACAAGGAACTATGCACCAAGGATATAGCAATGTTTGAAGAGCCCATTTTTCTGATCATGTTGACGCTATTTTCTGATCATGTTGTTTCCTCATCACAAGATACTGTTTTGTTTCGTTCTCACATGTTTAACACACAAACTCTGCATATTTAGGCCGAATTCTTCTCTCAAACAGAAAATGTTTCAGCTGTTCCAGCTTGGCAGAGGAGAAATTCAATTTGTCAACTGGACAAAGTTTATTTGGTCGAATACGTTTCCAAGCTGCTTCTTCAGTTCTGAGTGAACTGAACTAAAGAAGCAGCTTGAATGAGCTGCAAAATGTATTTGACCAAATAAACTTTGTCCAGTTGACAAATTGGTGTTTCTTCTTTCCCATGGATTCTACCTGGATGACCTGGATGGATTTTTCACACATCTCTTCCACCTTGTGATGCCATGTGGTAATACACAAAGTCCTCCACTGTGTTTTTAAACTCCATACACCTTCACTAGAATCATGTGGATAATTTCAGCTCTGGAATTGCCAATCTCTACTGAAGAAAAGGTAAAAGGTATCTGTTAACTTGAAAATTACCACTTCATGACATCACAAGGTGGAACAGAGCAATATGATTTTTTGAGATGTAGACAGACTAGTATAAAGAGTTACTCAGACATGTGTGAATGAAAGAAAACACAACTCTAGGTCTGTTTTTGAGGAGGTAACAACATTATAAACATGGTTTAAAGCTCACAAGAGTCATTTTTGCCTACTAATGGACCTTTAAGAAAACTTAAAGAGGAGAGAAAGAGAAGAGAAGTGAACCAAGCAACTATGCACTAAGGGTATAGCAATGTTTAAAAGAGTATGAGCACAATATAGCTCTGTGTTTAAATAATGACGACACGATGCTGTACAGTGTTGAATGACATGCCTGAAAGAGAGATGAGTGCTCTGAAAGATGAACAATGACTCAAGGTTAAAATCCAAAAGAACACTGATGTAATCCTTCAAAAAATGTACCACTGATGGCACTTCAAGTGTCATGCAGTAACAAAAGTATTTTAGCTGTTGAAATTAAACAAGAGAAACTGTAGAAATCATCAAAATATGTGCTGTACAATGGAGTTTTACATGTTCAGTGTTTAATTTTTATTTTACCAGCCAAAGATTAGCTGGCCCGGGACTTATTAATATAAAAACCACAAACACTGAATTGTAGCTATGTACTAAATTTCCATCTGATCATTCGTCCCATTTGATGTTCCATTAATTCATCATCAAGGCAACTATAAACCTGTACTATATGATGTTCGGATTTAACCATGTTCCGTCATCAGAAACATACCTGGAGACCTGGAGTTGCATTTAGCTTCATACAAGCTTAAAATTTTCTCCAAATTGTGACGTCAAAGGTAGAAGTCGTGTACAGTTTTTAAGTCCATAACATGTCTGATGTCAAAATGAGTTTGTTACAACAGCATGCTTCTATTAGTATGTCGCCATGTTATCATTTGAGCTCTAGAACTTCTAACCTCTACTGAACTAAAGGTAAAAGTTAGCTGTTACGCTTCATGAAATCACAAAGTGGAACAGAGGATTTTGAGCTTTGGAGATACAGACAGGATAATAATAAAGGGTTACTCAAACATGTGTGAATGAAACAAAACACCACTCCAGATATGTGTTTGATGAGGTAACAACAGTATATCACAAGAGTCAATTTGACTTAATATAGAACCTTTAAATGGTCTGTTCTCATTGTCAATGCCACTATAGCTTTCTTCACACACAAACAACATAATACCTAAATCTGCCTTACAATCCATTATAATATAACACCCGAGCTTTTACAGAGTCAATTTGCCCAAACCTTCCCAAACCAATTCACCTCTCCACGGGCCCCCTCCTCTCATAACATGTGTACACTATTAAAGACGTAGACTCCTATCTCTATTCAAATCTCCCATTTGCGTGAAAATGTAAGAAGTCTGAACAGAACAGAGTCTCCGCACCCCGAGAGCCGTCCGCGTGCACCAGATAAATCAGCTTTTTGAACAATTTCTCTGCTAAAATACTATGCAAATATCCACCCCATGCAGAGCAGCCAGGCCAATGCATTATCAGCACAGAGACAGGCTTCCAAATCAAGTTCGAGTGTGGTCAAAATGAAACAAATTTGAAGGGAAAAAAAGAAAGAAATTTGCTGTGAAGTGTGTGTATAACAGGAGCTCTTCAAACACTACGGAGGCCTGTTAGGATCAAGAAGCAATGGACTCCCGCCGAGACTGTAGCGACAGCCAAGCGACAGATAAGAGCCTTAGCGAAAGCTGGAGCCAAAAGAGAAACAAAGGTTTATGTGGAAATGAGCTGCGATTCAGAAGGAGGAGAAGGTGATTTATGTTGGGACGATGTGAGAAAAGCAGAGCTGAGGGAGACACAGACAGGTTTAGACCCGTTCAAAGTGTTTATTTTCAGAGAATCAGGAAGTGCACTGTTGGCATGCTGATGTTGTGCTGGCAGTGTCGATTTTGAGCTGCGATTCAGGAGGAGGAGAAGGTGATTTGTGTTGGGACGATGTGAGAAAAGCAGAGCGGAGGGAAACACAGACAGGCTTAGACCTATTTAAAGTGTTTATTTTCAGAGAATCAGGAAGTGCACTGTTAGCTTGCTGTCATAGTAGCATCTATATTTCTCAAATGTCAGTATATGTACTTTGTGGTAGTAATAATGTTTTGTGTAACGCTACTTGAGTTTTTTTGTCTTACGAAATGCAGAGATACTGATTACCGCCTTTTATTGTTTGCACTGTGGTCAGACCAGTCCGAGTCTAAACAAGGACTAGTTTAAGAATTAAGGAAAAGAAACACAACATCCCACAGCACATTGTCTGGAATGCTGAATGTAAAAACAACAGTGTATTGTTGTGACAGGAGCCTTCAGTGACAGAGCTGTGCTGGTTTTCACAAGTCCTGTTCAGAAGTTGTCGTCTGAAAACAGCCAAATCACACCTCAGCACTGAGCCTGTTCTGTTACATAAACCACACAGAGAAGAATGATGAGAGGACAAAGCAGCTCTGCACCTGCCACTCCTCCTCTGCACCTGCCGTTCCTCCTCTGTCCTCCTCATCTGAAACGCCGCACCTGTCTGCACCTCCTGTCACATCAGACGCTACAATGGATTCTAGTGAGTGCATCATCAAACGTGCTTTTACAAAATATTACTCACATTAAAATAATAGATTTGTTGGCTGGTAAAACAAGTTCCACTCAATACTGAACACTGAAAAACTTGCCCTTCCCCTCATGACAGTTTTATAGAGAAATGGACTGAATAATTTGAACTACTCAAACTTTTGCAAAAAACTTGATGCCAGACACAACTCCATGTATGGAAGCAACTACAGGTTACTCTGATCCTTCTTCATTCCAGGGGCACACAATAAATAAAGATGATGTAATAATGTGTGTGTTGCAGTGAGTTGCCGTAATATTAGTATTTAATAAAGACTCAGTGCTTATTTTAATATCACAGTAATAGTAAAATGCAAAGGTGGCACCAAGTCGTTTTTTTACAAGTCTGAAGTAGAACCCTGCAACCCGTGGGGCCCGATGCAAAACAGTGCGGCATGGGACATATTTGGAAAGCTCACTGCAGGCGCGGGTGGGAGTGAGACTGCCCAACGTGGGAGCAGGCAGGAGGGATGATAAACTGCAGTCCTGCAAACTAAATATGAATGTAACGTAAAATATACAAATGATGAATGTAACCAATATCATGTATAATTTGTGCTGGATATTTTATTTGGCATTAATTAAAGCATTTTAAGCAGTAGTCCGTCCCCCCTCCCGAACGTCGCGCGAGCTGTGCCATTAAACCAGAATTAAACCAGGTCTAAAAACAGGTCTAAAACTAGGACTAAAACAGGATTTAGCCAGGACTTAACCATGCCGCCGGACCGCCCACCACACCTCCTCCCATACGCAACCCAATTCCTTTCGCTTCTCCGTGTTTGATAGAGCTTAAGAAAGCAAAGGTTCCCATCCTGCGGGACTTGCGGGCGGGCGCGGGGCAAAATATCGCAGATGCGGGTGCATGGGAGCGGGACTGAAAATTACATTTCTTGGAGGGAGCGGGACTGCACAGTGAGGGAGTGGGCGGGACTGACAATTCTGTCTCGTACAGACCTCTAGTCTCAAGTAAGTCTCAACTCTTTGACCTCAAGTCCTTTTCAAGTCCCAAGTCAAATACAGGCAAGTCCAAGTCGAGTCTCAAGTCACTGGCCCATAAGTCCAAGTCAAGTCCAAATCGTCTGCTTTGAGCATTTTAGCTATTTATATTTATATTTAAAGTCAACTGTACTGAAGAAGTCTTGGTATTTGAGTATTTATATAAGAGTTGTAGAAATTTTTAAATGTCTTGTCAAGATCTTAGTGGGAATCATTACGTTCAGAAAAGAAAGTCTTCTCAAGTCACAGAGCTCAAGTCCAAGTCAAGTCTCAAGTCTTTGTTTATTTTATCAAGTCTCAAGTCCTAAAAAAAAAAAAAGACTCAAGTCTGACTCGAGTCCAAGTCGCAGCTTGCAAATTCACACCTCTGGCAAAATGCAATGCGATAATGTATTAAGTTTTACAGTTTTGATCAGGAAGTTGAAGGACCCATTTCTATTTCTAAAGCTGTTTGAGGTAAATATAGCAGTTTATAATGAACAAAAAATGCAAAAAAAATATAGCAACCAGCATCCAAAACTGCTCCAGTAACTCCAGATTATAAATGACACACTGCAATAACATGGTTAAAAGGTCCAAAAAGTCAGGTCAGCATAAACCAGGGCCTATAAACTCCACAGAGGAAAGACATTAATGGGTTCTGCTTTTAGAAAAATAAGCCCTAATTTCATGTCTTTACTTGTCTTAAAGGTGCATTGTGTAACTTTTCTAGTGGAACCAAAAACTTACATAGTTCACTTGACGACAACAGACACCAGTGTAACTCCTCTGCCACAGTTTTTTTTTTTTTTTTTTTGCATTTCCAGAGGCACCACATTATATAGAAAGAAGCTCCAGGCTGTTTCGCACAAACTTTAAATGTTCCCCGGCTTATTAGGTTAGAATGAGCCCAACAGTTTGTCTGCGCAGTAAAGTGTCTCCAAAACCCCATTACAACCAAAGTAATACACAACACGTAATGATAAACCACGGCTATTAGCTTTAAACTGAATTAAAGAAGTGGAAACAGACAAAGTAGTAGAGGATAACAGGATTGGACAGAGGAGCGCCAACTCTCTGTGTCGGGGTGTTGTAGATTGTCCCCAGTGTTGGGAAGGTTACTTTTAAAATGTATTCCCCTACAGATTACAGATTACATACCCCAAAATGTAGTTTGTAACATAATCCATTAAATTACTTAAAATGAGTAACGTAATCTGAATACTTTGAATTACTTGATTTGCTGTAGAGAAGCAAAGATGAGGATATTGTAACATAAGATGTTTTGTCTGTTAAAAGAAAATAAAAAAGTCCAGTGTTTACTTAACCAAATAAAAATATTATTGATGGAAGAGGAGGAGACACGGTCCACACAGCATGATTTAGTCCTGTTAAATTCTGATTTAGACCTGATTTGGACCTGGTTTAAACCTGGTTTTAGTCCTGGTTTAGACCTGGTTTGGACCTGGTTTATTCCTGGTTTAAACCTGGTTTTAGTCCTGATTTAGTCCTGGTTTAGACCTAGTTTAGACCTGGTTTTAGTCCTGGTTTAGATCTAGTTTGGACCTGGTTTTAGTCCTGGTTTAGACCTAGTTTAGACCTGGTTTTAGTCCTGGTTTAGATCTAGTTTGGACCTGGTTTTAGTCCTGGTTTAGACCTAGTTTAGACCTGGTTTTAGTCCTGGTTTAGATCTAGTTTGGACCTGGTTTAGTCCTGGTTTAAACCTGGTTTTAGTCCTGATTTAGTCCTGGTTTAGACCTAGTTTAGACCTGGTTTTAGTCCTGGTTTAGATCTAGTTTGGACCTGGTTTTAGTCCTGGTTTAGATCTAGTTTGGTCCTGGTTTAAACCTGGTTTTAGATCTGGTTTGGACCTGGTAGTGAAATTACAGAAAGAAAAAAAAAAGGGATACAGCATGAAATGTGAAAACAGGAAAATACTGCTGTGTAATCCATTTACTTCAACAAAGTAACTGTAATCCAATTACCACTCACTGAAACAGTAACTGTAACTGAATACAGTTACTCATAATTTGTACTCTGATTACGTAACTCCGGTACATGTAATCTGTTACTCCCCAACACTGATCATCCCGAGGAAGAAGAGAACAGCGAGAGAGGGAGAGGGAGTTAAGAAGAGTGCGAGAGAGTGAACAATAAAGTGGTGGCTAATAAGGAGAGAAAGGGAATCAGTCGAAGAGAAGAGAAGAGGAGAAGGAGGATAGGAAGAGAGACAAAGAGAGGTAACACTAAGTAAGGAGGGAAGAGAGAGAGAGAAAGAAAGAGGGGGAGAGAGAGGACAGCATGAATGAGAGAAGTAGCACGTGCTCCACTGTGTTTTTAAACCCCATACACCTTCGCTAGAACCATTTGCATTATTCTGGATCTGGAATTGGAAATCTCTACGAACCAAAAGGTAAACTGTTAACTTGAAAACTACCAATTCATGACATCACAAGGTGGAATAGAGCATTTTGAGCTTCGGAGATGTAGACAGACTAATACAAATAACGTGCATGAATGAAAAAACACAACTTTGGGTGTGTTTTTGATGAGGTAACATGGCTTAAAGCTCCAAAGAGTCAATTTTGTAGTTAAAAAGGAAGCGGATAAAAAGAAGAAGAGAAGAAGAAGAGAGCACGAAGGAGGGAGGAGAGATGGAGTGTGGACAGCAGGTCTGATTTTGATTATTGGCTTTGGACCGGAGCCTACAGAGTTTAGCCTATGCGCTGCTCCTGTCACATCTCATTTGGGCGGCTGCTATGGCGATTGTCCATTCAGCATTATCCCTCTGACAAATGAGAGGCCGGCCGTTCTCAAGGTCACCCGCTGTGTCCACGAGGGCCTCCAAGAACGGCCACGCCACAGCCCTATACACTCAGAGTAATTAAAACCGCCCAACAAGACCAAGGCAAAGTCAATACACGTTTTGTGCGACTGCTAATGAGATGCTAATTAGTGGTCCTGCAAGGAATAAGGTCTGAACAATTCAAGGACAGCGTTTAGTCGCAATTTAGAATCAGCACGCTTGGGGAATGTATATATTTAACAGGCCCATATTACACTATTTTCTGATCTATGCTATAATGTTGCTTCCTCACCACAGACACACGTTTAACACACAAACCCTGCATGTTTAGGCCACAGCCATACAACCACACTCCAGGTTTTTTTTGTTTTCGTTTTTGGGGGGGGGGTTGAAAGAAATTTGCATCCACACACGTGTCGAATCAATAAATATTCACGTCCAGACAACAATGGAGCACTGAGTGAAAACGATGTAATACAATACCACTCCTATATGTGGCGCTGTAAACAGGATACAGCCAGAACCACTGGACACACAGTACTACTAATACTAATACTATACTAATAATACTAATGGGCCCAGTCAAGCAGAAGTAAACAGCAAGGCCAAAAATTCAAGTTAATGCATCTGATATAAAAATGTATTCAACAGATACATATGTACTCTAGTTTATGAAACTGTTCACCTTTTTTCTGTACCATTTTTGGTTCTAAAGTTCCATATGTTTTAAACAGACCATGTATGAAACATGGAACAAAAATTATTTCCCAAATTTCAAAGACCTGCAAATCATGTAAATAAATGGATGTATTTCATCATATCTTGTGTTATTCCATCTTTGAACTGTTGATGAAGGTACATGATTTAAAAAAAAAATGATAAAAATGATAAAAAATTTGCTTGGAAGGACTGACATATTTTATAGAAATAGTTTTCTTTCATTTTGAAGTAATATTAAAGTATTCGGAAGAAAAAAAGCTGACAAATTGATGTAAAATCCTGCACCTTCTACTTGCTTTCACAATTTTCCCTCCGTTACTTTTCCCTCCGTTACCATGACCTTTCTTAATAAAAAATCTCATTACTCAAAATGTAAGAGGTTTTTCAACCTAATCTTGTAGAAAACTTAAGCAAATATTCAAACCAGTTTGTTAAGGATATGTAAGTGAGAACCAAGAGTTATCACTGTTTGTATTTATTGCCCAAAAAGTGCTGCATATTTCATTCCCTCTGTTACCGACATGAGTTTTTAAATTTTTTGTCAACAACTTGAAAGAATATCACAGGTTTAACTTGACCCTGTTGGAGTGTAACTCTTTCCTACATTCTGATACTTTACTTATTTCAATAGTCCCTCTAGTTTCTGAATAAGAGACATTTGAATGTAAAAAATCTGCCCCTGTTTCCCTCCGTTACCGCTTGACCGGACCCTAATACTGGCCCTTCTAGTTCGACACAATAGTGGGTTTAAAAGAATCTGATGTGTGTAACAGTGTATGCGTCTCCGCTGGTGTTGTACTACAGAGTAGATTAAGAGGTTTTGATGCAACAGTGCAAATAATCTTGGTTGTTGTTATGGTTGATACTGGTTGTTGCGCGGGGTTCTCTTCTGGTCACGTGGCGATGACGGGGGCGCAACGTCGTCGTCTTCCAAAAGCTGCGGTTTGCTTTGTCCACACAACAATGCAACTCCGGCGTTCTCAGATTTCTCCACTCTGGAACTCATTTTCGTCCAGTTTTCGGCAAAAGGCCAAAGCGAATAAAAACTGTTGTGTGGACACCACCTTAGATTGCAGGATTACAGGAAGAGCTCCTGTGTGTTTTTAAATTCCATACACATTCACTAAAATCATTGGGATGCTTTCAGCCCTGGAATTGCCAATCTCTACTGAACTCAAGTTAAAAGGTAGCTCGAAAACTACCAAAATACAATGTCAAAAGGTGGAACAGAGCATTTGGAGATTTGGGGGATGCAGGATTAAATGAGAATGAGAATAAGAATGAAACAAAGCACAACTCCAGGTATGTTTTGCAGAGGTAAAAGTATTATAACATGTTTTAAAGCTCACAATAGTCCATTTTGTTGAATACCAAACCTTTAAAATGAAATGTTTCTTTTCATATTTTAGCTGTGAAGTTTCTGGGTCATATGATTTCACAACATATTTATTGGGATGGAGACAGAAAAATTATAAAGGTTAAGAAGGAAATATATCCCATGCAAATACCATATAGGCCTAATACAGGAATTTCATAAGATAAAAATGAAAACAAATTGTAAACACCACTCATTTGCTATTTAGGTCAGTATTCATTCATTCTTTAGTCTCAGATGATGTATTTAAAGTGTTTTGCTCATGGAAACAAGGGCAGTACCAAAGTTTTCTGACAAATATTAAAAGAGCTGCTGCAGCCCTGAAATTTTACTTTGACGCTGAAGTCTGTCTACCACCATGTTTAAAGTATCTATTGAAATCTGTTTTGTAAAAGTGCCTGAGGATTGATGTCTGCTCTCAGTCTCACTCGTCACTGTCACAGACTCGTGGTGTTCCAGATGGTAAGAGCGTTTGTGTCAGGGCCCATTACAGTGAATGATATACAGTAGACATACAGACATAGACGTATACAGTCTATAGAACATATCAGAAAGAAAACTGTCACTCAGTCTGATCATTTATACAGAAGACAAACACACAACTCAAACTACTGCGTCGTACAGCACTGGGGCAGCAATTTCGATCATTGTAACTGTTATCCGAACTACACAGACTCGAAAACACATGCCTAACAATCTTTTAGAGCAAAGACAATGTTACTAGATCAAAATGTGAAAAAAATAAAATAATTCCACATCAAAACAGTAGGACTTGTATCAATAATGGGTCAATTTATACCAAAATTAAATTAACTTAAACCCTTAATGCCTGAATTTATATATGTATATGTATTATATGTGTGTGTGTATGTGTGTGTGTATATATATATATATATATATATATATATATATATATATATATATATATATATATATATATATATATATATAGTTTTGTGTGTTTTTGCAGAGTAAATTAAATTGAGATTAATAATTTGACTAAAAATTTATAAATAGACATTTGGGCATGTTGCAAATTTGCGACAACTAGAAAGAAGTGCTTGCCAAAGGAAGGTCCTGCATATGCACTAACTGGCACTGGAGGAATGTAGCCGCTATCTCGACTTATATCTTGATCCAAACAGTTTGTCGTATATTTGTGACAGTCGGCATTTAGGGGTTAAAAATCTGTCTGTCTATCTGTAGCGACATTTTAAAACTACCTATAGCAATGTGGATATATATTTCAGCTGAAACAATAAGTCCAAGGGCCCCCCATTAACAGTACAACTTTAAAGCTACCATCTGTTATTAGATTAGCAGACACACCCCTGTTGCATTGTCACATATCACCACTAGATGTTATGTAGATTACTTCTGTTTGATAGTGTTCCAACTGTGTCCTGACAGACGAAAACCGGAAAGCACAGGTGAGTCTGAGCAAAGGCCAGGTGAACTTACAGATGGTAGCTTTAAGCAACCAATTTTGCAAAGCTCATTATTTTATATGAAGTATTTGGTGTGAATCGAGCCTTAATTAAACCAGTAAGAACAATTGTGTCCTATCTGGGTCAGATTTGGGGGAAAAAAACATCTTTGCAGAACTTGTTTTGCTTCTTGTTCTCTGTAAATGCCACATCACCAAACAAAACATCATTATTGAACTCGATCTCTCTCTGTGTCTGTGTCTGGCCCCTCACTGCTCTTCCAATTCACTATCATAACATCCACATTAATTCTGTCTCTTTCTCCAAACATTCACAACATTTACTCCCAGAAGGGGGTCACAACACAGAGTCCAGAGACCAATGAATAAACATGAGCGGGGCACCAGTTTGGGTCGACTTCTTGTTCGTGCCGACAGCAGTAGCAGTCGTAGTAATAGTATGTGCTCAGTCAGTCTGTGTGATATGGGAGAGGAAAGTGGGACAGCCCCTGGTTACACTCAGTGGGGTGTTGGAAAACAGGGCGTAAGTCTTGGACGAGTTTGGGACTTTGAGGGGAGCGGTGTAAAAGGCTAATCGTGTCTGTGACTGCACTGCAAAAACATACAGAACATCCACATTTGTTAAAATCACTTGAATTCAGCGCAAGATAAATCACATGAATACACTGTGATAATATTTGTTTTGAATGAAGGGAATAGTTTATTAAAGATCTTATCTTATACAAAATGGATTCTTGTGAGATTTAAGTTATGTTATGCTGTTACCTCCTCAAAAACAGACCTGGAGTTGAGTTTTGTTTCATGCACACAATTGAGTGATCCTGAATTATTTACAGTGTTGGGAAGGTGACTTTTAAAATGTATTCCCCTACAGATTACAGATTACATACCTAAGAATGTAGTTTGGAACGGAATCCATTAAGTTACTTTAGGTGAGTAACGTAATCTGAATACTTTGGATTACTTGATTTGCTGTAGAGAAACAAAGACTAGGATATCGTAACATAAGATGTTTTATCTGCTAAAAGAAAATAAAAAGTCCAGTCTTTACTGAACCGTATTAAAAATATTATTGATAGAAGAGGAGGAGACACGTCCACGCAGCCTGGTTTAGTCCTGTTAAATCCTGTTTTAGTCCTGGTTTAGTCCTGGTTTAGCCCAAAATGTGAAAACAGGAAAATACCGCCATGTATTAATAAATAAAATAAATTGTACTCTGATTACATAACTCTGGTACATGTAATCTGTTACTACCCAACACTGTCAATCTGGGACAGCCCTCACTGAATGTGATTGGAAAACATGGAGTATGATGATGATTATTTGAATCTGGCCAAAGTGTCACAACAGCAGAACAAGCTAAAAAATCTGACTTTTGTTCCATCCAATTGAGAGAAAAGCACAGACATCTTCCCTATCCTTAAATGCACAAAGCGCTTATCTTCTGCATGTTTTTCACAAACATTGTACGTCTGTTGCCGTCGCCATGTGTGTTTTGGTTCGTCTGGGCGCTCACCTTTGGCTTCCACACAAACCTCAAATGCTCCTCTGTGATTGGCCGACAAGTGGTGGGTGTCCAATCACACCAGTGCGGGCCAAGATGGATTCTAGAGAGTGTGTGAACTCACAAAAATCGAGGAACTAAACTGAACAGAGTCTAACTTTAGTCAACTTCGGGGCAACTATGGCTATAAAAATCACTTATCAACAGTAACAGAAAAGCATATACAAAAAAAATATTAGAGCAGTACACTGAGTTTGCCCTGAATAATGTGCTCCTCCTTGCTTTGACAAACCATTAAAATGCGCAGACAGCCTTAAACCTACAGCTTTAAAATCAGCATGAAATCTATTCTAACCACTGGACATCTGCCAGGGCTATCAGAGCTCTGGCCAACACGATCACTGCGGCTGCTTAAACACAATATCCCTCTATAATACACCATAAAGCCCATAGGTCCATTTAGCACAGTAAATAAAGCCTGTCTAATTAACACATGGATGAAGTCTTCTGGAGTCTGCACTGGGCCAAAGCAGAGCCACAGCAGATCTGAAGGACACACCACGGGGGAAATCACAACAATTAGACCTGCCAATCTCTCAAATGTCAGATACAGAGAAAGAGGAGGAGGAAGAAGAGGAGGAGGAGGAGGAAGAGGAGGAGGGAGAGGAGGAAGGTTCTGCTTGGGTGAGTTTACACAGAGTTAAGGACAGAGGAGACAGGTGAGAGGGGAAAGAGGAGCAGGAGGGAGGAGGAGAGGGGCAGTGTTGGGAAGGTTACTTTTAAAATGTATTCCCCTACAGATTACAGATTACACACACCAAAAAGTAGTTTGTAACGTAATCCATTAAATTACTTAAAGTGAGTAACGTAATCTGAATACTTTGGATTACTTGATTTGCTGTAGAGAAGCAAAGACATCGTAACATAAGATGTTTTATCTGCTAAAAGAAAATAAAAAGCCCAGACTTTACTTAACCGTATTAAAAATATTATTGATAGAAGAGGAGGAGACACAGTCCACACAGCATGATTTAGTCCTGTTAAATCCTGTTAAATCCTGTTTTAGTCCTGGTTTAGTCCTGGTTTTAGACCTATTTTAGACCTGGTTTAGACCTAGTTTAGATCTAGTTTAGACCTGATTTTAGTCCTGGTTTAGACCTGGTTTAGACCTGGTTTAGGTCTACTTTTGATCTAGTTTAGACCTGGTTTTCGTCCTAGTTCAGTCCTGGTTCAGTCCTGGTTTTAGACCTTTTAGACCTTTTTTAGATCTAGATCTGGTTTAGGTCTAGTTTAGATCTAGTTTAGACCTGGTTTTAGTCCTGGTTCAGTCCTGGTTTTAGACCTATTTTAGACCTGGTTTAGACCTGGTTTAGATCTAGTTTAGACCTGGTTTTAGTCCTGGTTTAGATCTAGTTTAGACCTGGTTTAGTTTCCGGCAATGAGTGGAACTACCGAAAAAAAAGAAAAAAAAAGAAAAGGGTGAAAAATGTGAAAACAGGAAAATACCACCGTGTAATCGATTTATTTCAACCAAGTAACTGTCTTCCAATTACCACTCACTGAAACAGTAACTGTAACTGAATACAGTTACTCATAATTTGTACTCTGATTATGTAACTCCTGTACTTGTAATCTGTTACTCCCCAACACTGGAGAGGGGAGGTATAATCACTACAGGCTCTTACAGGAGAAAGCAATAGCGTTAAAGGCAGTGAGGAAATGTGGAATATATATTAATCATTTATATCGTAATATTTGTTTTGTCATTTACTCTTTGGAAATAAAATAAATAAAAATCAAAACGTCATATAAATGTAATTGGTGTTACATTAGCAAAATTGCACTATATATATATATATATATATATATATATATATATATATATATATATATATATATATATATATATATTATATATACACACACACACACACAAAAAAGAAGACGACTAGCTTTGACAAAAAAAAAATGTGTAGCAAACTGTGCCGTTTAGGAAAAGTACCTTTGGACAACTCTCTTTTGCTTATGGAGCAGCTCAAACATGGAACACAGAACTGCTCACATACGAGAACTTTCAACACTGCAGCATTTTCTAAAGCTTTAAAACAGTGGTTACTCAATGGTCAAATATGTCACCATGTTTAACCAATTTATATTTTCTTTTATTTTGAGGAGTTGTTGGTTAAACTTTTGACCTTGAACTTCAAATGAACAGTTTGAAACTAATTGTGTGTATAGTGAGTGTGCTGGTGTGTACTTTTGTGTGATTGTTGCTGTACTTTTCCTCGTCCTATAGATGATTTTACATCAACCTGCCGAGGGACTGAAGATGGAAATTAGCCACGCTGGCTATAATCTTTGCATATTTACATTTTTAATGTTCATTAATATGTACTGTCCCTTTACAAATAAATAAAATAAGAAATAAGAAATCACCAGAACAGACCAGAACTGTGGAACTCACTCGCTCTGAGCATCGAAATGGTCATTTGAATAGAACTTTAAATCTTTGGCAGCACAGTGGCTGAGTGGCTAGCACTCATGCATCACAGCAAGAAGGTTCTGGGTTCAATCCCTGGGGTAACTGTGGCTACAACAGTAGCTTACTATCCCCAGGTATAGAATGAATGAATAATATATGCTGAATGTAATGCTCTGTAAATGTGACTTTGTGACAAAAATGTCTGTGAAAAGCACTATATAAATGAGGGCTTACTTTATCAAAAGCTTGTCTCCATGGAGATGTTATTGCTTTGTCTGGAATGTTTCACACTATGGCATTAAACCATTCTATCTTCATGGAGACCAAACCAGACCAAGAATTTTTGCGCTATAAAACCACCTGTAATTTAATAAATGCAATGTAGATCTGTTTAATGTCATACTGTGGAACATTCTGCAACAGTCTGCTCGTTTTTATTACAATATGATTTTTTTTTTTTTTACTTACCCTCTTGTCTACAGTCTCTTACTGTCTTTATTGTACCACAGTTGTATAAATCTGTGTTTTGTTTTTTTTTTGTTTTTTCTTTACATGTGTATTTATTATGAATGAGCTGTGCCATCATTGATTTTGAGCAGCCCGTTGGGGCAGTGATGGCTTCTTGTGAAAGTGCTTTATAAATAAAACTGGACTTTGACCCAACCATGCCAAATTACAAGTCATCTGTAGAGAGGCAACCCGCTTACAGTTCAAACTCAAGATATTTTTGAGCAACTGATTAAAGACAATACAGATACGTGCACATCGCCAGAAAAGCTGCACAGTTCATCTTTATTGTGGCACAATTCCCTCCCGCCTGTATCTCTAATGAAGCGTTCTCCTCTCTGGTGGTGCTCCGATTCGCTCCTCAAATATACAGTGACTTCATCAGATATTTGTTATATTAAATTCCCAGCATGAGGCCGATCAGCTCCTCATTTCCTCTGATTAGATTTGAAAATGAGGGACCATTCCCGTTTGTGGACCCATTTGGAGCCCAATTCAAGTGTATGGTCCATTGCAACAGTAGTGGTCCAGTAGGAGTAGGAGACAATGCAGTTATGGGTCGGGTAATGTCGAAACTTGATACACTTATAACAGAGACGACTTCAGCTTATCCATTACATCTGTGTGCGGTCTGCCATTAAAAACAGGTCCAATTTCACAAGGAGCATTTTGGTCAGTGGCCCTATCTCGTAATCTGATGCTCGGCTCTGATGGGGACTGCTTAGTATGCTGCTGTGGGGTTTTTGTATTTTGTTTTTACTGGAAAGGTTCAGAGCAGATGGTCCAAGGGCAGAGTAAGATTTTATTCTAAAATATGGGAACTGGAATTAAACATTTTGGCGTCTGTGTGCTTTTTCAGAGTTAAATGGCTAACCTTCCAACTCGGATATTCATTATAGCTGCGTTTCCAATGACCTTACCAAATTCTGTTGATACTTTACTTAGCTGAGGTCATCAACATTCAATGGGGGGGTGATGCTAACTGTAGGTACTGCTCTGTCTGAGGCTTTGTTAGACTGTGTAATGTTTTGGTTGGGGGGTCTGTCACCTGCTGGTTTCTGTCATTGCTCTGCTTGGAATGTTCCACACTATGACATTAAACAACTCTGCCTTATACGGATGTAACAATTAGGGGTGTCAAATTATCACGTTAATTGCGATTAAATAATTACAGTCATATTTAGCGTATTAATCTTATTTTTAATCTCTAACTTTACTGTTTCTGTATGCAAGTTGCCTTATATATATTGCAATTTTGATAATGTAACACCAATTACATTTATATGGTGTTTCGATTTTAATAAAATCTGTTTTTATGTGTTGTTAGGACACAGTCCCGCACTGTACAGTCCTGCTCCGCTCGCTCCTGCAAAGAATTGTAGCCTAATTTTCATTCCCGTTCTCGCCGCATTTGTGATAAACCTGCACACGCCTGATCTCTGAAAACATCGCAACACAGACACAGAACAGACTCACCTTCACCATCAACACCCTCTGTCACAGACAGAACATTTATATTCCACTGAGTCGTGTCCTTTAGTAGAATCTGAACCGCATCAACACACAAGAGGGTTGTTTTTTTTTCCTCCACTTAGTTTATGCAAATTAGCCATGTGGTTTTAAGTTTCATTTCTGTGAGATTTGTGCAAAACTGCATTAAACACATTATAATGTCAAACGGGCTGATGTGGCTCTAGAGTGGTGATGGTTTATATGTTGTAAAGTTGAGTTTATTTATGCAGATTAGTAATAGTAATAATGATGATGATACTTATATAAAAACATTAATGATAATATGAAAATAATGTAATAATGAATTAAAATGAAAATAAATCAAGTTGAAGGCTTTTCTCAGCAATTTTTAGGTGAGATTAAAAAAGAGATTAGTTAGATATTAATTACAGATCATAATTAATCTCTCAATTTTTTTTACAACACTAGTAACAATATCCGAGATATTGTGATATCGTATCATCAAAGTTCTCACAATAATATCATGGGGCATCACAATATATAGTATTGTAAGTCTCTTTGCTTAAATTAAGAGTTATGATGCAGCAATAACTAAAAAAAAGGACAGAGAGAACTACATAGACCATGATCCTTTGTTCCATTTCAGTATAGACTACAAGAAGAAATAACAGTTCTAAGCACTTTGAAGTCTTAGTTCTTTGGATTGGATGGTCTTGTCAAGGCATTTTAAAGAGGAAAAAAGTAGCATATTCACAGTTTTGTTTGCCTCCACAAAATATCGCAATAAATATCGTAAAGGGAGATGTATATCGTGAAAATATCGTACAGAGAGATTTGGATATTGTTACATCCCTAATCGTGAGCTTCCCCACCATCTCGTGAGCTTTCCCAAGATATTGCAATAAATATCGTACCGTGAGGTTCATACTGTGATGATATCGTATCGTGAGACTTGGATATCGTTACACCCCTACTACCTTACATTTATTCAGTCACAGGTGTTTTTTATAGCTCAAAAATACCAAGAAAAACAGGCATTCTGACTCAGAGCAGGGTTGCCTCTCCACAGATCTGACCTGTAACTTGATCTGGTTTGGTCTCCATGAAGATAGAAAGGTTTAATGCCATACTGTGAAACATTCCAGACAAAGCAATAATATCTCCATGGAAAAAAGCATTTGAAGGACCCTTTATCAGAAAAGTTACATAAGGCAACTTTAATCAGAGCTTTATTTAAACACCATCTCAGGAAGAGCCACTTTAGTTGGAAGTACAATACTGTAAAATCCAGACAATTGAGCGCACCTGAATATAAGCTGCATCAACTAAAAATTTTTAATTGTACATATACAGACCGCACCTGAATATAAGCCGCAGGTGTCCACGTCTTCAAGAACATTTTCAAGTTCGGGTCATTTGCTTTTATTGCCTCTGAAAACTTTCCTCATCTTTTTGCGTTGAGTCAGTTCGTCACGCTGCCGTCGCCAACGTCTCACCGTCGACTCACTGATGTCGAGCTGACGTGCAGCAGCTCTGTTTCCTTCTTCCACAGCCACATCAATCACCTTTAACTTAAAAGCTGCATCATCTGCATTTCTTTGTGTATTTTCCATGAAGAGTGTGTGTGTATGAAGCGCAAAATAACTGTTCAAAACACAATCAAACGAGCATCTTCCTTGGCGCATCACCCCCGTATCTCCTCACGCTCTACGGTGCATGTCTCCTGCAGAAAGAGTCTCTGTCCTGTCTGTATCATGTCAGTGTCTTGAATAATTTCGGCAGATTTCAGACCCTCTTGGACGTGGGGTTAGTTCTACCGATCAGGTATGTGTCGATGTCCGGCTACTGAAGTTTAAGACGTTTCTTTTGTCATTTATGACAATATCGCTAGCCAGTGTAGCAACTTAATTTTAACTCTAGATCCATGTGTTAACCGCACAGACAGCGGCGCTTTCTGCATACAAGCTGTGTTGCCATGAATGGAAAATGTGCCAAACAAAGAATCCGTCCATATACTCGCCGCATCATCTTATCAGTCGTAGGGTTCAAAGTGTGAAAAAAAAAGTAGTGGCTTAGAGTTCGGAATTTACGGTAGGTGATCTGGTTTGTCCAGTTAAACAAGTCCCTCTAAAATAACATTAGCCAACAGTTTTTCATTTAGTCACGCTCACCTTTGATTAAAAATCAAAATAAACAGGACCATGAACGCTCAGATTGACCACAGGCTTCTGAAAATGCGTTCAACTACTTCATCATTTGGCTAATTGCAAGCATTGTTTATCACTGTGCAATCAGTAAAAGGACTTTAATACAATATTTTCATCAATATTTACGCCAGGATGCTTCAAAACAAGCAAGCTGGTGAGGTCAGTGCCTTTTACACTGTTGCAGCACACCCATCCCTGCCTCTCATACATTACGTAAGAGGCTTCCATATTTCATAATCACATCCGTTACATACATCCATTTCATATTCCAAAGGTCTGTGTCTATTTCCTGTATTGATCTGTTGCTAATGCAGCCCGTCATCTGCTTTGAAAGACACGGCCCTGCCCATTATTACTCCATATGATTTGGAAACTTCAAATGCAAACGATGAGAGGGAAGGTAGGACAGGAAGGTAGGAGGGTGCGCAGTTATAGTAATGCAGTTTCCAAGACACAAATACAAACACATATTATTCTATGATGGCAAACACAATTTAAAATGTGTTCAAACTTGAATTACACAATTCTGATTCTTGTGAGTTTTAAGTCATGGTATAATGTTGTTGTCTAATCAAAAACATACAAGGAGTTGTGTTTTGTTTTGTTCTCACATGTTTGAGTAAAGGCTGCCACACACTACATCCACTTTATTTCTGTAGCACATGTCACGAACAGTTTCCAAAGTGCTGCACAAATACATAATAATAACAACAAAAATAAAATGATGAATGAATAAACTACAAAAATAATCATACTAGTCTTAAAATAATAAAAACTGTCAATTAAAATAAGAGCAAATTCACAGAATAGCAATAAATAAATAAAACCAATAAAATACATAAAAAAAATAAATAAATAAAAATACTGAAGTTGAGAGGGGTCACAACAAATGCAAACGCCGCAACAAATACAAATGAGACAACACAACAAAAAGCCGCAACACACCAAAAAAAGCCACAATGGAAATGACGGGACTCTATTTTAATGCAAACGCCGCAACAAATACAAAGGCCACAACACAAATGCAAATGCCACAACACATTAAAAAGCCACAACACATTAAAAAGCCACAACACATCACAAAGCCACAACGGAAGTGACCGCGGGATTTTCCGACAGACCGGCTTTTTAATGTGTTGTGGCTTTTTAATGTGTTGCGGCATTTGCGTTTTCTGTTGTGGCGTTTGTATTTGTTTGTGTTTGCATTAAAATAGAGTCCCGCGGTCATTTCCATTGTGGCTTTTTTGGTGTGTTGTGGCTTTTTAATGTGTTGTGGCTTTTTAATGTGTTGCGGCATTTGCGTTTCTGTTGTGGCGTTTGTATTTGTTGCAGCGTTTGTGTTTGTTGTGACCCCTCTCGGCTTCCGTACACAGAGGACCACACAACTCACATGGTGTTAAAAGCCAGAGAATAAAAGTGGGACTTAAGACGAGACTTAAAACTCTCCACTGTGGGTCCCGCTCGAACGTGGAAGGGCAGAGCGTTCCAGAGCTTAGGGCCGACCACAGAGAAGACCCTCTCCCCCTGTGGTTTTAAGTCTCGTCTTAGGCACCATGAGCTGGAGCTGGCCCTCGGACCTCAGAGCGCACATCGGGGTATGAATTTGGATGAGGTTCGAGATTTATTGTGGGGCCAGTCCATTTAAAGCTTTAAAAACAAACAATAAAACCTTTAAAATCAATTCTAAAATTAACACGAAGCCAGTTCAAAGATGCAAGGATTGGGGTAATGTGCTCTCTCCAATAAAGTGGATTGGACTGGATTTTTTTGGTGTTTGAGCGACCACCACAGACACAAGGAGAATCTTATGAAACTTAAAAGCTCCGATCACAAAGACTGCAGCAGTATATGTCTGCGGACCACAGAATATAAAGTTGTGAGCGCACCTCACGTCAGATGTTTCCTGTCTACAGTAAAACCACTCTTAAGTCTTAAGAGGCTCTTAAGTGTTCAAAAGGTTAGATCACTGCACTTCTAGTTTAGATACAAGTCAAAACTGTGATATTATTATTTATGAAATGTAGTACAAAACTTCAGATACATGGTTTTTAAAGCATAAAAAATTGGCAATAAAGTACACAGGAAGTTGAGTCAATATCGCAAATCTGCAGCTTTACTCTGATCCATGCACTGTGTGGATGTAAACAGACACACGTGAGGAACTACTCTACACACTGGATTCACAGCGTGGTTTTGTGGACTGGATGTCATTATTTGTGGAGGACGAATTCTATGGATAATGTGTATGAGATGCTGCAGTTTAAATGCACAAATTTACGAGAGGTGAGGAATAAAGTCTTCTCATTTTCGCTATTTTCCTTACAAAATCTTGCACCTCTGTGTCCGTCACTCCATTTACCCTGACGCTTTTGTTTTATTGACTGTTGCCGTAGCGTTGCTGATGTTTGGTGGTCATGATCTGACAGAGCCGCTCAGAGTCACACACACACACACGAGGAGCAGCAGCTTCAAAATCGCACTTTAAGACAAAAAGTCGGATCACACCTCATCAAACTCATAGCCAAAATCAAGCAAATTCTCCTGTAGTGTTATCAGTCCGTCTACATCACCAAAGCTCAAAATGCCCTCCTCCACCTTGTGATGTCATGTAGTGGTAGTTTTCAAGTTAACAGTAGTTTTCAAGTTAACAGTAGTAGTTCAGTAGAGAGTGTCAGTCTCAGGTCTGAAATCATCCAAATGATTCTACTGAAGATGTATGGAGCATTTCTTGTATTGAGAGAAGAGCTCAGAGTAAATATGCAGGGTTTGTGTGTTAAACATGTGTGGATGAAACAAAACACAACACAACACAAAAGAAATAAAAAGTTGTGCTCCAGTTCCACTCACCCTTGTGCTCGTATCAAACACATGGCAGAGTTCTAAATCAGGCCCATAGAGAGGCTTGGTGAAGTGTGCAGTGGTGGAGGATTGCAGGACGGGGCGATGGAGACAGAGGATGTACTGATGAGAGATATGAAAGCGGAGAGAGAGAGGGCCCCTTTGATCTGAGGCTCCAGTGAACGTGGACGACAAGAGAAGACTGCAAACAAGTATATGCACTGTAAAACCTCACTCAACTGAAGAGGGCTCAGCACAAGGAAAGGAGGAAGTAGTGGAAGAAGGACAGCAGAATAGGAATTTTACCTGTATCTATAGTAGTAATAGTAGTAGGAGTAGTAGGAGTAGTAATACTAGTAGTAGTAGTAAAAGTAGTAGTAGTGAGGGGTGTAATTGAACACAAAAATCACAGTTTGGTACGTACCTCTGTTTTGAGGTCATAGTTCGATTCATTTTAGGTACAGTATGGGAAAAAATGCAAAAACATTTGCTTGTTGTTTTTGTGTTTATTAAACCAACAATTTGTTTAACATTATACAAATGGGAAAATAAAATAAATGCAAAGTGCTGCTTGCTAATACTAATAAGTAAAATATTCTTGAATAAGCAACAAATGTATGAAATATTATTTTAAACAAGTTCCTTGTAAACAGTAAACATAACTTTTCACAAAGTAAAGTGCAGCACTAACAATTCCAGCATGAAGTTTTACTCAATCTTCATATTTTTGGCCAGAAAAAACAACTTGTCCACATTGTCTGCAGTAAGTGCAGATCTCCGGGGGGATCACAGATGCGTTCCCTCGTGAATATTAAAGAGCCGAGTCTTCGGTGTAGCTGCACATGTAGTGGCAGAATGTAAACACACACAAATTGGACGAATTCACTCGTGCACAGCCCTCCACCGAACCGAACGTCCCGTGCCGAAATGGTTCAGCACAAATACATGAACCACTACACCCCAAGTAGTAGTAGTAGTAAATGGTACAATTATCACATCTTTATATAGCACTTTTCCACCTTCAAGGCACTCAAAGTGCTTTACAACAAGGAACCACTCACCCACATTCATACACCAGTGTACGCAGACACTAGGGGCGAGGTGGGTTAAGTGTCTTGCCCAAGGACACAACGACAGCATTCACCTTTTGGAGCTGCAGTCACACCAGTCAACCTGTGGGTCAGTGAATCTGACCACTAAACCAATGATGTTTATGTTGAAAGAGGGATTCAAACCGTCAACCTTCGGATCAATGGAGAAACGCTCTACCAACTGAACTCCAGTCACCCCAGTAGTAGTAGTAATAATAATAATAATAATAATAATAATAGTAGTAGTAATAGTAACAGTAGTAGATAGTAGTAGATAGTAGTAGATAGTAGCAGTAATAGTCATGGTAGTTATAGTAGTTATAGTAGTAGTAGTTGTAGTAGTCATAGTAGTCTTACTAGTCAGTTTTGAAATTTAAAAAGACATATTGAAGTATTTTGTTATTTAAGGCTAAGGTCTGAGCTTCTATTGTCTCCACGGGGAAAATGTGTCCTCTGCATGTGACCCATCTCCAGATCTTGAGCTGGTCTTGCTCAGGACTACCATAGTTGTAGGATTTTTACCTGTGATGCATTTTTGAACTGATGAGGTAAAGTGCCCAGAGGAAATCCCCCAAAACACAAGGAGAAGATCCAAACTCAGCCACCGTGAGTCCACTTCAGGACAGCTGAGGCCAGAGACGGAGCTTTAACATCACAGATTGAGAGAATAAACGGTTTACTGCTGGTCTGAGCTCGAGTTTTTAACAGTGCAAGTTTCAATCCCCAGTAGAAGAGGGAGAGACGCTCCAGATGGAGAGATAAAAGGCAATGGAGAGAGTGGTGGGGTGAGGAGATAGAAAGAGACAGTAGAGAAACACACAGGGATGACAGCGAAGGGGAGGGAGGGAGGGAGAGAGAGAAAACTGAAAGAGAAGGGGATACAGTGAAGGAGGGAGTTGAGAAAGAGGGAAGGCGGAAAGATGGAGAGAGAGGAAAGGTAAAGGGAGGGAGAGGGATGGGAAAAAAGACAGAGAGAGAGAGAGATGTATAGATATAATGAAGGAGGTTGGTGGAGAGATAGAGAATAGAATAAAGAAGAACAGACCAAAGAAAGACAGTGAAAGAGAGAGAGAGGGAGGGAGGAGAGAAAGAGGAGAAAGAGAGAGTGAGGGAAGTGATAAGAGGAGGACGTTAAAAGGATGTGAGTCTGTGAGCTGTTTGGGGACTTCTCTGGAGAGCTACGCTAAAGCAATTAGCATCGAATCCTTCCACGAAAGACCACAGTAACACGGAGTATCAGGAGCAAAGCCCACAGCCCTGGGTACAACTGCACTTTTAATTGGCACGTCAGGACCGGAACGCCGTCGGAGAGAAGTCTGGGTCCACGGAGTGCACTAGTCCCACACAAAAGGAGGGAGGGAGGGAGAGGAAAAGAGAAAGAGAGAGAAAACGAAGGAGAGATGTCTGGCGAAAGAAAGAGAGAGAGAGACGGGGGGTTGAACAGAACGGTGACTCAGGCTGGGAAGTGCACTCAACAGGAGAGAGGAAGAAAAGGAGAAAGGGGGAGGAAAGGAGAGAGGGAGGAAAATAGGAGAGAAAAGGAGAGGGAGGGATAGAGAGGAAGAAAAAGATAGCGAAAAGGAGAAAGGATAAAAAGAGAGAGCCATAAGAGAGAGGGTGTTCACAGAAGAAAAGTGGCCTTGGTCAGGGAAGTGCACTTGTTCCACACAGTCTTGGGAGTAACGCATTATAAAAGTAACAAATTACTGTAATGCATTGCTTTTTGCAGTAATGTGGCATTACAAGGAAAAAAATAATATAGTATGTAATATTTTACTCTGTACAAATGTCAGTAAGGCACATTACAAAGCTTTTTTAACCTGGACGCAGCTGATGAAATTCTAGTTCAAGATTAGTCCTGGTTTGGTCCTGGTTTAGTTTTGGTTTAGACCTGGTTTAGACCTGGTTTAGTCCTGGTTTAGTCCTGGTTCAGTCCGGGTTCAGCTCTGGTTCAGTTTTGGTTTAGACCTGGTTTAGCCCTGATTGAATCCTCCTGGTTTAGTCCTGGTTCAGTCCATATATGCCGCATCTTCGCAGTTATTTTGGTGAGAGTAATTTAAAAGTACTGTAATAGTCGTGTCATGTTTTACATTTTAAATGCAGTAAAATTGTAATGTAACGAAATACTTTAAAATGACAGTAACAAGTAACATCTGCATTACAGTTTTAAAGTAACTTGCCCAACAGTGGTCCCACACAAAAGAAGAGAAGGAGTGAGAGAAGGAGACACTGAGGAGAGAGAGAAAGAGGAAGGGAGAGGAAGAGAAAGAGAAAGAGAAAACAAGGGAGAGATGGCAGGAGAGAGAGAGAGAGAGGGGATAAACAGAACGGTGACTCAGTCTGGGAAGTGCGCACAAAAGGAGAGAGGAAGAAAAGGAGAAAGAGAGAGGGAGAAAATAAAAAGGACAGAGAGAAAAGGAGAGAGAGGAGAAGGAGAGAGGGAGGGATAAAAAGAGAAAGAGGAGCAAGAGAGAAGGGGGTGTTCACAGAAGAACAGTGGCCTTGGTCAGGGAAGTGCACTTGTCCCACACAAAAGGAGAGAGGGAGGGAGAGAAGGAGAAACTGAGGAGAGAGAGAGAGAAAGAGGGAGGGAGAGGAAGGGAGAAAAAGAGAAAGAGAGAGAGAGAAAACGAGGGAGAAAGAGAGAGAGAGGGGATAAACAGAATGGTGACTCAGTCTGGGAAGTGCGCACAAAAGGAGAGAGGAAGAAAAAGAGAAAGAGAGAGGAAGATAAAGAGAAAGACAGAGAGAAAAGGAGAGAGAGGAGAAGGAGAGAGGGAGGGAGGGATAAAAGAAGAGAGAGAGGAGAGGAGAGAGGGATAAAAAAGGAGAGCAAGAGCAAGGGGGTGTTCACAGAAGAACAGTGGCCTTGGTCAGGGAAGTGCACTTGTTCCACACACAAAAGGAGAGAGGGAGGGAGAAGGAAAGACAGAGGAGAGAGAGAGAAAGAAAGAGGGAGACAGAGGGAGAGAGAGGACGAGTAAACAGAGGAACAGTGGACTCAGAGAACTGTGTGCACTGATAACAAAACTCCACATTAAACGGATAGAAAGTTCACTACAGACTGGAGTGAGAGGAGGAGGAGGAGGAGGAGGGGCTGGAGGGGATTTTATTTAACCGTTTTTTTTTTTGGAGTTTGTTTTGGATTGAGGACAGAATACTGAACAGAAGGAGTTGTACAAAGTTATTATTAAAGCTGCGGTTTTGTTGTTTTTATTACTGCAAACTCAGAAGAAAAAGATGTGTTCATCGGCGTATACTGCTGTTGGATGAGAGTGGATTGGCCGCGCTCGAGGAGACATGATACTCTGCACGCGTCATGAGAAAATAAATACACTGTGTATACCACGGGCCGATACCGATATCCGATATTTATCTCCCTGTTGTGGCTGCATGATCATCAATATGTGCAGATGCCAAAAACTAAAAGAAAAATACAGCTTACCAAATAATACATTCTTTTGTTACCTTCAACTACAATCATTTCTTACTAGTAATCTGGGTCGTACTATATTATTGCCCAAACTTAGAACATTTGAAAGGTTGTTACATGATGGTGGACCTTCTAAATGTATCTCTAAGATGTATACTTTGTTGATAAATGAATGTCCTAAACCAGCCTTGTATCGATCTAAGGAGAGGTGGAAATCAGACTTAAACACTACAATTGAAGATAATATCTGGTCGAATTTATGTCAAGAGAGTTTATCCGCCACCACCGATGCTCGATATAGATTTACACGTTATAATTTCCTTCATCGGATATATCTAACCCCAGAAAAAAAATCATGAGACAAAACCAGATTTTTCTGATCAATGTTTCCGATGTTCTGTAGAATTGGGCTCAGTTTTGCATTGCACCTGGACATGTGTGAAAGTAAAATGTTTCTGGTTTGACTTTTGCCAAACCATATCCAAAAATCGACAAAACTTCGATACCTCTTGATCCCGAATTTTGCCAGTTTGGAAATTTTAAGAAACTTGAACCATTAAATAAATACAAAATAAATTTTTGGAAATCTCATTGGCAGTGGCAAGAAAATGCATTGCAGTCACCATACAGAAGTGGGTCATCTTTGGCTACGATGGACAACCACAAACAAATAAACTGTGCTTTGTACGAGAAATAGAGAAATTTTGTCATTGTAAAACATAAAAGAGTAAAACTAGAGCATGTTTTGATCTGAGCCTAACAGATCTCCCACCACAGCCCTGATCACACTTTTAGCTCTGTAATAAAAGCTTTAGAGACTCGCGTGACACAAACCCTCTCCTCTATTTTCTCCTCTCTTTTCTCCTCCTCCTCCTCTTCTCTTCTTTTCTTCACACCCATCACACCTTTTCTCCTTTGAGCTCTGGGTCTTTGTGTTAAAACCTCAGGAGGCTCCACGTCTGTCACTTCTAACACGCTATATCCAAGTCCTGTCACAGCAATTATTATATCGACTTATCTTTCAATATATGAAACATTTTCTTTGCACTACTTGGACATTTTTGGTTATTTTTTGTCCATAAGATAAGATTTAAGCAGTAAAAGGATGAATTAGTGACTTCTGTAACTCATTACAGATTTGAAATACTAAAGTGTTTCATTCTGCTGTTTATTTATTGCAACTTTTTAACAATATTGCAGATTTAGAATAGTTTTTGTGGTTTAAATCTGCTCTTGGGTTTCTGTGGCAGTGGCATAAACTAGTTTCAATATTATCATTTATCATCTATTTTTACTTCAGCAATATATCGCACTTCAAAACGTGTTCTCATGACAGGCCTACATGGGACTATATTGAAATTCTGTGTCATGGTTAACATGGTTAAAATAACTGCAGTTAACCTTAATATCCATGGATCTATTATAAGATCTGAATAGGGTATCGTTAGCTTAGACCTGTCGCAAGTGGGCTTCTCAAAAATATATAAACTCAGATACTAATCGATACTAAAAACTAGAGACTCATTTGATTATGGATTAATACTAAAAATGTCACAGTCACAGGGCATAAATTAGTCTTTTATGAATACCTTTAGAATGATTACACAGATATAAGCCCAAATGGGAAAAGAAAAGAAAGTACTATGATTTTAAAATGTTGAAAATCACATTCTATTTTTATTATCATTGGAATCAGTATTGAGTCTATTCCTTAGCATTAAAATGACACTAGTCGCAAATTTGGACTCATGGCCACTACATTGTAGCCTGATTCATCAGCCGGTTATGATTAGTTCATTCAACGGCAGGTGGTACTTTTTTATTTAACTAGTCGCTGCTATTTGGTCGTGATGTATGTACTGCACCGTTAACAGGGTTAACTGGTATATAAAGCTTTTCCCAAATCGTGTAGGAAGAAGGGCAATAACGTCTTTCCCCTTGATAAAATTCACCAAACATTCTCTTTGTTCCGGCTTTAAATCCTTGATCTCGGGAATCGTTGCCAACACAGAATGTCTGTCTTCGTCTACATCCATCTCCATCTTGTTTACTGTTCCGCTGTTCCACAAAAGGGGCACAGACAGACGCTTGAGTTTGACCTCATGGCTTCACAGCTCTTCGGTGATTGCGCGGTCTACAACTTCCAGGGTTCTTGCAAACCATCTAGTGTATTCTGATTCCTGACCTAGTCACTGGAGAGAAATGAAATTGAGTGGAGGCACAAGGTGGCACCAGCCTGGTTAACTACTGCGGTGAAAAACTTCCCTCCAGCCCAGAAGCATTTTTCCCACAGACTTCAATGTGAACACAAACTGCTCGTGTTCGGCTGACAGGACTCTACAGATTTCAAAAAGCTGAAGATTTTGTGTACATTTTCAGATCACAAAGTCTCTCTCAGATCAAAATCCGTCAGTTGTCTTAAAAACATCTATCTTCAGCTAGCTTCGTCTTGCTCTGAATTATTATGAACCCCATGAATACAATTGTAAAAATGTATTAAAATGTAATATTAAATGTGATTTGAGTAGTTTTGACAGTTGCTGTGACAAAAATACTCAAAGATTCAGTCATCAGCCATATTGATACTCCAAATACTATAACCACGTAACACATCACAATTCAAAATCAAAATGACTTTATCCCCAAGCAAAGGTTTGTTCATTTATATCATTTTGTCACACCTCTAGAAAACCCTCTAAAGATAACAGTCTAAACCTTTCAAATCTTAATTAATATTCAAACTTCCAGAAACTTCACAAAGATAAACGTTCCTTATTTCTTGCAGTCTGTTACATTTCCCTCATCCTGTCTCATCACATTATGTTTGTCAGTATTTACCGGTGACTCGCGCTTGCACATCCTGCTGACACGCTGGCTGGTAATTAACAGATATTTCTTGGCTTGGTTTCCTTTGGCACAGATGGGACAGAGAGGAGACACAGCACTGTCTCTCTGTGCTTACCAGACCAGCAACATACACATACATCACAATCCAACCTGAATCGCAGTTTAAATAGTCACAATTAGCAAATCTCATGGAAATTATTCAGCTAACATATACTGTATTTCTTTTCTAACTAATATCTTATCTTATTATGTAACAAACATGCTTACCCTGCGGACGGAGTTTGGAAATGCATGGGATTCTTGTCCTTAAAGATGCACAAAGGCTACATTCAGACTGCAGCCTGACGTGACCCAAGTTTAATTTTTTTGCCTCTATGCGACCTGTGTCTTTTAATGACAGTCTGAACAACACAGATCCAAATTTTTCAAATGCGACCCAGGCCACTTGGGCTACGTTCAGACTGCAGGGCTTAATGCTCAATTCAGATTTTTTTTGTGAAATCCAATGTTTTTGCGAGGTCCTTCACATTTCCAATTAAATGCGACTTGTATGTGACTCCAGTGTGAACATTAAACGGCCCGAAAGTGTCCCGCATGTGCACTGGAGACACGATGACGTCAACCACAGCGAGCGTGCTCTGTGTTTACGGAAGTTGTCCAAACATGGACGCAGCATTGAGCACCTGGAGATTTTAAAGTTCCTCTCGTACCGGAGCCAGAACATGAACAACTTACTTGTTTTAAGGAGGAGATTGAGAAGGAGAAGGACGAGGTTTTTGGCCGTGGTGTTTTGTGGGGCAGCAGCAGCGATGTCCGTTGAAAGGAACGTGTGGATGTGGAGACGTAGCCAAGAGTGGTGAGTGGTGATGTGCTTCACTTCAGTGACACGGAGTTCATTAACAATTTTCACCTATTTCAGTGCAGAATAGTGACTTGTGGCTTGTTGATAACGTGTAGGTGGATGAATGCGCTTTGGCCGTTCAGACTGAAGTCGCATGTCAAAAGATCGGATATGTATCGGTTTCAGGAGCACATATCGAAGTGGCCTGGGTCACATTTGAAAAAATCGGATCTGTGTCGTTCAGACTGTCATTAAAAGATCAGATACAGGTCACACAGGGGCCAAAAAATCGGATTTGGGTCACTTCAGGCTGCAGTGTGAATGTAGCTTTGGATGTATGCGCCTAAAACCGATACATACCTGAACTTTTGACCTGCGACTTCAGTCTGAACGGACAGGTCGCATTCATCCAACCTACACAAATGTTCTTCTTATCATATGAAAATTGTGCATGAACTCCGTGTCAGTGAAGCAGAGAAGCACATAGAAATCCCCCCACTCTTGGCAGCAACTTCGCACCCACACGTTCCTTTCTACAGATGTTGCTGCCACTGCGCCATGGCCAAAAACCTCGTCCTTCTCCTTCTCAATCTCCTCCTTAAAACAAATAAGCTGTACATGTTCTGGCTCTGGTACAACAGCAACTTTAAAATCTCCAGGTGCTCAGTGCTCACGTCCATGTTTAGGCGACTTCCATAAACACTGAGCACGTTTACTGCATGTGACGTCGTCGTGCCCTCCAATGCGCAGGCAGGACACTTTTGGGGCGTTTAAAGTTTGGAGATCACAAACAAGTCGCATTTAATTGGAAATGTGCACCACCTCGCAAAAAAAAAAATCCAAATTGAGCATTAAGCCCTGCAGTCTGAACCTAGCCTAAGTAACTTTTCTGGTGAAGGGTCAGTCATCTACTTGTCTCCGTGGCGATGTTGTTGCTTTGTCTGGAATGGCATTAAATGTAAGTATTTTGCATTTACTTAAAAATATGGGCTTTTATTGACTTAAAAACTTGCATTTTTCCCGTGAGTGGGCTCGCCTCTCCACGTATCTGACATGTAACTTGGTCCTATAGCATCAGGTGCAGTCTGTGTAGAGATAAATAAGAGTAATGCCATACTGTGAAACATTCCAGGCAACATCTCCATGGAGAGAAGCTGGATGGACTACTCATCTGACTAAAACACATTTAACATCATAACATTTTAGATTTTTTCTTAAAGTTTTAAAAAATTTTTGGCCATTGTTTTAGATTGGTTGGAAATCATGAAATGAAAATTAAAACTACAGAATCCCATAACTGTTACCTGGCAATCCTCAAGCAATCACATGTACAATAAAATTATGATCTGACAAATAAAATGATAACAAAACACCTTTATGTTGTTGAAATGTTTAAGAAAAAATGTGTTTCTTACATGAAAGGAAGTGCAATGTCATCAATATGTTTTAAAACTCTCTGCATCCTGTAATTTTCAACATATTTTTCTACTTTTCTTCGCAGACTGCTTCTTGACTGGTGTATCGATATATAATTTATATAAACAGGTATTATCTCACCAAATTAAGTCAAAATCAGCCTTCTCTCAAATGCTCCAGGACATGTTTAAAATATGAACTTTGAACAGAACACGAATATCGAAATCATAAATAGTGAATCAAGCAGCAATCGCAGTATTTTGTCAGAAAAATCAGGCTTACATATTTTTCTCCCAGCGCGCTTGGCTCTAGTTCTTACCTTGAAAGATGGCTGCGTTCTGGATGATGAGGCGTTTGAGCTGCGCGCCCACAGACTGAAGGCCTGACTCCATGTTGTTTCTCGCCGCCGTCTGGTACCTCTCCTCCATCTTTCTGGAGCAGCAGGAGGGGCCTTTGCTCTGGCACACCTGCAGATCTGAGCCTGAGATGGGAGAGGGGGAAGAGGGGAGAGAGGAGAAAGAGGGGAGAGAGAGGAGAGAGGAAAGAGGAGTGTGAGGAGAAAGAGGGGAGAGAGAGGGAAGAGAATGATGAGAGAGGAGAGAGGGGAGAGAGTGACAAGCGATGGAAGAGAGAAGAGAGGAGGGAGAGGGGAGAGAGAGTGACAAATGATGGGAGAGAGGAGAGAGAGAGAAGAGAGTGATGAGCGAGGGGAGAGAGTGACAAGCGATGGGAGAGAGAGGAGAGAGTGATGAGAGAGGGGAGAGAAATGTGAGAGGGGAGAGAGTGACAAGCGATGGGAGAGAGGGAGAGAGAGAAGAGGGGAAAGGAAAGGAGTGTGAGGAGAAAGAGGGGGAGAGAGAGGGAAGAGAATGATGAGAGAGGAGAGAGAGGGAGAGAGTGACAAAAGTGATGGGAGAGAGAGAGAAGAGAGGATGAGAGAGGAGAGAGAGTGATGATGGGAGAGAGGAAAGAGAGGAGAGAAGAGGGGAGAGAGGAGAAAAGGAGTGTGAGAGGAGAAGAGGGGAGAGAGAAGAGAGAGGAGAAGAGAGTGACAAGCGATGGGAGAGAGAGAAGAGAGAGAGAAGAGAGTGATGAGGAGAGAGAGGAGAGAGAGGAGAGAGTGATGAGAGAGGGGAGAGAAATGTGAGAGGGAGAGAGTGACAAGCGATGGGAGAGAGAGGGAGAGAGAGAAGAGGGGAAAGAGGAAAGCAGAGTGTGAGGAGAAAGAGGGGAGGGAGAGAGAGGGAAGAGAATATTAGAGAGGAGAGAGGGGAGAGAGTGACAAATGATGGGAGAGAGAGAAGAGAGTGATGAGAGAGGGAGAGAGAGTGAGAAGCGATGGGAGAGAGGAGAGAGAGAGAAGAGGGGAGAGAGGAAAAGGAGTGTGAGGAGAAAAAGGGAGAGAAGAGAGGGGAGAGAGAGAAGAGAGTGACAAGTGATGGGAGAGAGAGGAGAGAGAGAGAAGAGAGTGATGAGAGAGAAGAGAGTGATGAGAGAGGGGAGAGAGGAGAGAGAGAGAAGAGGGGAGAGAGGAAAAGGAGTGTGAGGAGAAAGAGGGGACAAATGAGAGAGGGGAGAGAGTGACAAGCGATGGGAGAGGAGAGAGAGAAGGGGAGAAAGGAAAAAGGAGTGTGAGGAGAAAGAAAAAGAGGAGAGAGGGAAGAGAGTGACAAGCGATGGAGAGAGAGGAGAGAGAGAGAGAAGAGAGTGATGAGAGAGGGGAGAGAGATGAGAGAGGGGAGAGAGTGACAAGCGATGGGAGAGAGGGGAGAGAGAGAGAAGAGGGGAGAGAGGAAAAAGGAGTGTGAGGAGAAAGAGGGGAGAGGGAAGAAGGTGATGAGAGAGGGAAGAGAGAGGAGAGAGGGAAGAGAGTGACAAGCGATGGGAGAGAGGAGAGAGGGGAAAGGAGAGAGAGAAAGAAGGGGGGAGAGAGGGAAGAGGAGTGTGAAGAGAAAGAGGGAAGAGAGGAGATAGAGGAGAGAGAGAGAGGAGAAGTTAAAGTTATACTCTATTAGAGAAAATCTGTCCTCTGCATTTGATCCATCCTTCAATGTCATTAGGGTTAAACGTGTGGAGCAGCACATGACCGCAGCAGACCACACAGGGACACATCATTGTACTTTGTTCTCCTTTTCACATTTTCAAGACAGTAACAATCAGGTACAGCTGATGAATACATGTATTATGACCTGCTGTTCTTTTATTGTGTCATGTTTTTGGTTAATCAAAGTAAATGTGGACTTTGAGATCTAATTGTACATTCAATTTAAATAAAACCTTTTAATAATGACTGGTGTTCTAGCTGTGACCTGGAGCCCAATGACGCCTCAGACCAGTTTTGTGTTTGCCCTCAGGCTCCTGCTGAAATGCTCCAAATGATCACTGGCAGTTCTTTTTACTGACAATTTCACTAATATTACCAGTACTATTCATGAAATTCAGGCAAGTCATTCAGTCCCCATTTGAAGGACTGCGAGGACCTTTCCCTATTCAAAAGATTTTGAACTTTTTGATTTTAATTCTGTGATTTCTGTGCTGGAGGACGGATGCCATAGTTTGAAACCTCAACATCATCACATTGCTTTGCGGTTAATGTGTCATCTTAAAAGGGTTCATATGTTCTGATCTATTTTATAATCACTGTTGGGCAAGTTACTTCAAATCTGAGCTGCGAAACGTCTTCAATCAAACGAACATTTGTCCAGTCGACAAACTGAATTTTCTCCTTGCCAACTGTGACGATGCTGAACTTTTGCACCGTATATGGACTAAACCAGGACTAAACCAGGACTAAACCAGGACTAAACCAGGACTAAACCAGGACTGACTAAACCAGGACTGAACCAGGACTAAACCAGGACTGAACCAAGACTAAACCAGGACTGAAACAGGACTAAACCAGGACTGAACCAAGACTAAACCAGGACTGAACCAGGACTAAACCAAGACTGAACCAGGACTAAACCAGGACTAGACCATGACTAAACCAGGACTGAACCAGGAATAAACCAAGACTAAAACAGGACTAAACCAAACTGAACCAGAGCTGAACCCGGATTAAACCAGGACTAAACTAGGTCTAAACCAGGACTGAACTGAGGACTAAACCAGGACTAAACTAGGTCTAAACCAGGACTGAACTGAGGACTAAACCAGGCCTAAACTAGATCTAAACTAGGTCTAAACCAGGACTGAACTGAGGACTAAACCAGGACTAAACTAGGTCTAAACCAGGACTGAACTGAGGACTAAACCAGGCCTAAACTAGATCTAAACTAGGTCTAAACCAGGACTAAACCAGAAATGAACCAGGACTAAACAAGGTCTAAACCAGGACTAAACGAAAACTGAACCAGGACTAAAAAAGTTCTAAACCAGGACTAAACCAGGACCAAACCAGGACTAATCTTGGACTAGAACTTGGAATCTAAGATCGCCCCTGAGAGAACCCCAAGTCCGTGGAACAGGACGTCTGCAAGGCGCGATCGGGCGTCAGCTGCAGTTAGTGTGGAGTTCGTTCACTCGTGGTCACCAGACAGTCTACACGGGCGCGTCTCTGGCGTTTCACCGCTGCTGATATCGTGGTAATTTTAGCGAATTTGTATGAAGAAAACCCACCACTTCAATCCAGGTTAAAAAAAAGCATTGTAATTTTTTCCCCTGTAATGCCGAACATTACAGTAATGCATTACTTTTTATAACGCGTTACTCCCAACACTGGTTATAATGTTTCCTCATCACAAACAGACCTGGAGTTGTGTTTTGTTTCATTCACACATGTTTAACACACAAACCCTGCATATTTAGGCTAAGTTCTCTCAAACAGAAAACACTCTTTTCCACCTTGTGATGTCATGTGGTGATACAGGTAGGGCTCCTGTTTTTAAACTCCACACACCTTCACTAGAATCATTTGGAAACTTCAGATTTGGAAGTGCCAATTTCTGCTGAACTGAACATAAAAGGTAGCTGTTCATTTTTCAAACTACCATTCCATTTTATATTTTCTTTGTCACACTATGTTAAAACTTTCACCACAGTAAAAGCTGAATATTCCACCATGGAGACACATGTACAGTGCCCCCAGCGTGATGTCACTGCGTAGTATCAATAGTAAAAACTAAATTAAAAAAATACTATAAATTACACAAACACAAGAAATGTAGATGAGCCTGAGCAGCACCTACAGATCTACAGATTGACAACATTAATATCTCCTGTACTAAATACGTTTATAGAAATGCTCCACTATACAAAAATAGAATCCATTTTCTTTTCATCACTATTAATACTGTCTTTACCAGGACAAGTTTTTTGCATTGGCTGCAGGCAGAGTTCAGTTCTGAGCGGAGCAAAATAAACCCGAGTGTTGACGTTTTGAAAAGAATTGAATCTTTACTCGAGGTCACGCTGTTTCCTCCAACATCATCTCCATCTACACAAGCCTCCTCTGCTCCCGGCACCATTTTCACACCAGCAAATAAAAACTGGGCATTTTTAGGCTTAAAGATCACAGCAGCGAGCGCTGACACATGCACACAAGACGGAAAATAAATAAGATAAATAAAAATAAAAGATACAGGTTTGGGAATGCTTTTTGGAAGTCTACTAGGACTAAACTGTCTGGGACTGAACATGAACAGGATTCAGACAGGATTAAAGTAGGACTAAAGCAGGACTAAAGCAGAACTGAACCAGGACTAAACCAGGACTAGAACAAGACTAAATATGGACTACAGCAAGACTAAACACGGACTAAGATAGGATTAAACCAGGACAGGACTAAACCAGGACTAAACCAGGACTAAGCCAGGACTAAACCAGGACTAAACCAGGACTAAATATGGACTACAGCAAGACTAAACATCGACTAACGCAGGACTAAATATGGACTAAATCAAGACTAAACACGGACTAAGCTAGGAAAAAACCAGGACAGGACTAGAACAGGACTAAATATGGACAATAACAAGTCTAACATAGACTAAACCAGGACTAAACCAGGACTAAGCCAGGACTAAACCAGGACTAAGCCAGGACTAAACCAGGACTAAACCAGGACTAAACCAGGACTAAGCCAGGACTAAACCAGGACTAAACCAGGACTAAACCAGAACTAAACAAGCACTAAATATGGACTACAATAAACAAAAAATTTACTAAACCAGTTCTAAATATGAACTAAATCAGGACTAAATATGAACTAAATCAGGACTAAATATGAACTAAATCAGGACTAAACATGGACTAAACCAGGACAGGACTAGAACAGGACTAAATATGGACTACAACGAGACTAAACATGAACTAAACAGGATTTAACAAGGACTAGAACAGGACTAAATATGGACTACAACGAGACTAAACATGAACTAAACCAGGACTAAATATGGACTAAATCAGGACTAAACCAGGACAGGACTAAAACAGGACTAAATATGAATTATAACAAGACTAAACATGGACTAAACCAGGACTAAACAAGGACTAAATAGAACTAAACCAGTACTAGATTAGTACCAAACAATGCACTTCAAGGACAACTGTGAATGCAAATATAACATGTTCAAAGATGATTGAAGTAAAAGTTGGACTGTAACTTGAGAAGGACAATATTGACATAATATAAATAATCCTGTTTTAAAAGTATACACAATTAGAAGTACACAAATATATAATGAGAAAATTCTGAAAAACCTGTAAGTTAGTCAGAAATAAATAAATAACAGAAACTTGTAGTGTGTTTTTCAAACGATAAACCAAATATAAAGTGGTATTTTTGTTTAGTTCTTTCTAGTCACTTTGGTCTTAGGTGTTGTTGGTCGCCACTGTAAATGGTAATTGGTTCTTCATACCTGCTTCAACCTAACTGTAATCTGACTACATCGGAGGCAAATGAAGGGATCAATCTTGAGAGCTACCTTCTGTAAGTTGATTTGAGTTTGTTGTTTTTTTTACCTGTAGATGGAAGATGTGAAAACTGTCCCCACTCCTCCTCCCTTACCTGGCCTTTGTTCAGACTGGGCTCTCTGGTTTTCTTCTAGACTTTTAGTGGTGATATGTGAGAATACAACAGGGCTGGGTTGGCTAATTTAAGTACAAATGGCAGCTTGAATATTATGCTTTTAAATCTAAGATGAAGGATTTGGAGACTGCCTCAGTACTTTTGACTAATCTGTGATCCATGCCATTTTGTTGTTGTTTTAATCTCAACGGGATTTTTTTCCTAGTCAGACAATCACAACCTGCTTCCTTTGCCTCTCGACCAATCAACTCTAGAGTCATTCATATATAAGGGCCTGTTTACACGAGAACGCTTGTGGGTAAAAATGTCCAAATATTTTATCGGAAGTGCTTTTTGTTTAGAGGGTGACGCTGTTTTGGGGCTTTAAAACGCAAAAATCTGAAACCCCCCACCAGAGTGTAAAAGTTGAATGCGCTCCGCCATCTACACTGCCCAAGACGCAAAAGTCTGGACAGATCTGCTCACGTCTCGTACGTGTTTACGTCACATACAGTACACAGAAACAAACATGTCGAATCATTTCCATGCGTCGGATCTTCAAACTGCTCTGGCAGCTCTAATAAACTTACAGGAGGCTCCCAACAAATGTACAGAATATGCAGAGACACTATTAGGCTACATTCAGACTGCAGCCTGAAGTGACCCAAATCCGATTTTTTTGGCTTCTATGTGACCTGTATCTGATCTTTTAAATGACAGTTTGAACAACACAGATCCGATTTTTTCAAATGAGATCCAGGCCACTTCGATATGTGCTCCTGAAACCGATACATAACTGATCTTTTGACATGCGACTTCAGTCTGAACGGCCAAAGCGCATTGATCCGACCTACACGTTATCAACAAGCCACAAACGTCACTATTCTGCGCTGAAGTAGACAAAACTTGTTAATGAACTCCGTGTCACTGAAGTGAAGCACATCGCCACTCACCACTCTTGGCTACATCTCCACATCCACATGTTCCTTTCAACGGACGTCGCTGCCGCTGCCCCACAAAACATCACGGCCAAAAACCTCGTCCTTCTCAATCTCCTCCTTAAAACAAGTAAGTTGTTCATGTTCTGGCTCCGGTACGAGAGGAACTTTAAAATCTCCAGGTGCTCAATGTTGCGTCCATGTTTGGACAACTTCTGTAAACACAGAACATGCTCGCTGCGGTTGACGTCACTGTGTCTCCAGTGCACATGCGGGACACTTTTGGGCCATTTAATGTTCACACTGGAGTCACATACAAGTCGCATTTAACTGGAAATGTGAACGACCTCGCAAAAACATTGGATTTCAAAAAAAAATCCGAATTGAGCATTAAGCCCTGCAGTCTGAACGTAGCCTTAGTGAACAGAGAAGAATCTGCAATCACCTCTGTCAAATTCTGGATGCATCAGTTCGTGGCAGGCGAGTCAGATGGATATGGACGAGACCCGGAGAACCAGTCGATGGTGGAACAACTTTGTGGAAGGAGTAGCTGATGAAAATGTGTGGCGTGAAAACCTCCGTATGTCCAAAGACGCCCTGGTTGTTTTAAGTACAAACATACCCAGTCCAATTCCACACACTTTTGCATCATCGTTTGCACACAGATTTTCTCCCAAAAATGCTTGTCTAAACACAGAATAAAAAATTAAGATGCGACGCCACTTTTGCGTCTTCTGTTCAGACCGTCACCATATAAACGTAGCCTCAGAAGCCGCAAAAACAGCAACACCAACAAAGTCTAAACACCAGAGAGCGTATTCTCTTTCACACATCCACCATTCTTTTATATTCTGACCTCTGAAATGCTGTCTGCAGTGTCTAAGTTCATCTATTCACTCCATTCTCTCCACTCATTTGCCTGTCATGATTGAGACTGACACATGTTTACTCTAAAAAGTCTTTAGAAGTTATTTGACAAAAATATTTCAAGGGCCAAAGCAGCAAGATGAAAGAACGTAGCTCAAAGGAACCCAATTCAATTTGAGCAATACCAACGAAAACGCAAAATCAAAATACGGTTCTGATCAAGGACAGAGCACAGGAGCCTCAGCTGCAGCAAACAGAGAGAGAGATGAGTTTTGGTGGTGTGAAAAGCATAATACATAAAATATATAACCATTTTCCATCCTATTTCATGGCCAATTAATTTAACTTGGGAGCACTGTCTAGCCATTTATGCAAGAGACAGAAAGAAGTCTATCAAAAGGAGAATGAAACAGCTTACAGAGTTTTTCAGTTTAGAAAGTGCTACTGCGTTTTGGCTCCTATAAATATTTTAATTAAAGGTTCTATATTACACAAAACCTGCTCTTGGGAACTTTAAGCCAAGTTATAATGCCGTTATTTCATCAAAAACACATTTAAGAGTTGTGTTTTGTTTCATTCACACATGTTTGAGTAACACTTTATTATTAGTTTGTCTACATCTCCAAAGCTCAAAATGCACCTTTCCACCTTCTGATGTCATGAAGCTGTAGTTTTTACGTTAACTGTTACGTTTTACCTTTTGTTCAGTAGAGTTGGGCAATTCCAGGGCTGAAATTATACAAATTATTCTAATGAAGGTGTGTGGAGCACTTGTGTTTGTGTAATTTATGGTATTTTTTAATTTACTTTTTACTATTGATACTACGCAGTGACATCATGCTGGGGGCACTGTACATGTGTCTCCATGGTGGAATGTTCAGCATTTACTGTGGTGAAAGTTTTAAGATAGCGTGACAAAGAAAATATAAAATGGAATGGTTTGAAAAATGAACAGCTACCTTTTATGTTCAGTTCAGCAGAAATTGGCACTTCCAGATCTGAAGTTACCAAATAATTCTAGTGAAGGTGTGTGGCGTTTAAAAACACAGTGGAGCACTTCTTGACATCACAAGGTGGAACAGAGTGTTTTCATCTTGAGAGAAGCCTACATATGCAGAGTTTGTGCGTTAAACATGTGTGAATGAAACAAAACTCCAGGTATGTTTGTGATGAGGAAACAACATTAGAACAGGCACGTTTTATTTGTTTGTTTGTACGTATGTTTTTTGTTTTGTTTTGTTTTGTTTTTTATTCAGATGTTTTTCTGTAGGAAATGGCCAAATATCGATTTTAGCAATTCAACAGAACAGACATGTAACCAGTTTTGTATACCCCAGATAAATACAATTTGTTATTATTTTTAAGTGAAAAGTTAATTTGTGATTTTTACTTCAACTTAAAACAACTACATTACACAAAATTGACTCTTGTGAACTTTAGGCCATGTTGTACTGTCTCAAAAACATACCTAGAGTTTAGTTTTGTTTCATTCACACATGTTTGAGTAATCCTGCATTATTACATTACTACATCTCCAAAGCTCAAAATGCTCCATTCCACCTTGTGATGTCATGTAGTGGTACTTTTCAAGTTAACCGTTCTCTTTTTTTATCTTTAGTTCAGTAGAGATCGGCAGTTCCAAATCTCAAATTAAACTAATGATTCTAGTGAAGGTGTGTGGAGTTTAAAAACACAGTGGAGCACTTCCTGTATTACCAAATGACATCACAAGGTGGAAAAGAGAGTTTTCAGCTTGAGAGAAGCCTAAATATGCAGTGAGTTTGTGTGTTAAACATGTGTGAATGAAACAAAACTCCAGGTATGTCTGTGATGAGGAAACAACATTAGAACATCAGAATTGAATTGTGTAAAACTTAAATGAAATTGGATAAAATGTGTGAATTCAAATCTGTTTTGTCGTGTAATTATTTTGACAGTGTACAGTGCAGCTTACATCAGACAGAATATATTCATTTATAAAGCAGAGGATGATACAAAAGGTCTCCTCACATCCTGGAAATGTAAAGGTCTCTTTGATTTTGTCCCGTTTCATTCCCATAAATCCATGCATTTGCTGCTTATTCCCCGTTCACTTCTTTAACATGATGCATCACAGACATAAATAGGCCACTGGTATGAGATGTTTTACACAAAGAGAAAATCCCCCCATCTCTCTCTCTTCCTCTCTCTCTCTGTCTGTCCCTCTTTCTCTGTCTCCCACTCTCTCCATCTCAAACCCCCTTACTCCTTCTCTCTCTCCCTGTTTGACAGACAAAATAAAGGTCTGTTAAGTCTCTCCCGCTCTCTCTTTTTCTCTCTGTCTCTCTGTCTCTCTGTCTCTCTCTCTTTCTGTTTCTTTCTCCTCTCCCTCTTTGACTTTTTCTCTTTCTCTTTGTCCCTGGTGGTCATGAGGAGAGGGTTTTAAAACATCGGGAAAAAACATATGATTTAAGTGGCATCGGGATATATCCAGTGTTGGGGAGTAACAGATTACATGTACCGGAATTACGTAAATTATGAGTAACTGTATTCGGTTACAGTTACTGTTTCAGTGAGTGGTAATTGGATTACAGTTACTTTGTTGGAATAAGTGGATTACACAGCGGTATTTTCCTGTTTTCACATTTTGGGCTAAACCAGGACTAAAACCAGGACTAAACCAGGTCTAAACCAGGACTAAAACCAGGTCTAAACCAGGACTAAACCAGGTCTAAACCAGGTCTAAACCAGGACTAAACCAGGTCTAAACCAGGACTAAAACCAGGTCTAAACCAGGTCTAAACCAGGACTAAACCAGGTCTAAACCAGGTCTAAACCAGGACTAAACCAGGTCTAAACCAGGTTTAACCAGGAATAAACTAAACCAGGTCTAAACCAGGTCTAAACCAGGACTAAACCAGGTCTAAACCAGGACTAAAACCAGGAATACACCAGGTCTAAACCAGGTCTAAACCAGGTCTAAACCAGGACTAAACCAGGTGTAAACCAGGACTAAACCAGGTCTAAACCAGGACTAAACCAGGTCTAAACCAGGTCTAAACCAGGACTACACCAGGTCTAAATCAGCACTAAACCAGGTCTAAAACCGGTATTAAAACAGGACTAAAACAGAAGTAAACTAGGATTTAACAGGACTAAATCATGCTGTGTGGACCATGTCTCCTCCTCTTCTATCAATAATATTTTTAATACAGTTAAGTAAAATCTGGGCTTTTTATCTTCTTTTATCAGACAAAACATCTTATGTGAAGATTTCCTCGTCTTTGCTTTTCTTCAGCAAATCAAGTAATCCAAAGTATTCAGATTACGTTACTCACTTTAAGTAATTAATGGATTACATTACAATCTACATTTTGGGGTATGTAATCTGTAATCTGTAGGGGAATACATTTTAAAAGTCACCTTCCCAACACTGGGGATATAGAATGTAAACAGTTGAAACATCTATAATTTCTTGGGTTCTTTTTACAATGCAGTAAAGTGTGTTTACTTTGTTGACATGTTTTGGCTGCTCGCTGAAAAAATCACAACAAACCAACAGAGGGCAGCAGGACCACAAGAACACAATCACACTACCATACATTAGAGGAATAACCGAACCCATCCAGAGAACCATGAAAAAACACAACATAAGCACTAGTCAAACCATACACAAAACTCCGCCAACAGCTCGTACACCCCAAAGATAAAATCCCACAAGAGCAAAAATGCAACGCCATCTACGAAATCCAAGGCAAATCACCAAATACCAAAAGGAATGTGAAAAGGAAACATCAGGGAGACTCACCAGAACACAAAAAGATAAAGCAGAACAGGAAAACCTAAAATCCGCCATATCAGACCCCTGTAAAAGGAACAACCACATTCTGGATTGGGACGGGGCTCGGGTCATTGGATCAGAAAGCAACAAGTTCAAACGCTGGATCAAGGAGGCCATTGAAATCAGGAAACGAGGCACGGACAGTATTAACCGTGATGACGGCGTGTTCCTCCTTTCACACACCTGGGACACCCTCCACCCACCCAGAGAACATCAAGCGACGGGAGGCGTGGTCAGTCTGAGCGACCTGACCACGCCTACAGGAAGTAACAACATCTTATATACGACACGTCACCACCAACACCGGGGACAGTTCTGAAGACGGCTTGCAGCGAGCAGCCAAAACATGTCAACAAGGTAAACACACTTTACTGCATTGTCTTTAAAAAGAACCTGAGAAGTTAAAGTATATAAGAAGACAAAATGAACATCTTTGGCTTAGTTGAAACAACTTCTACGCCGTAACATCGTGTGTGATCAAAAATAAGTTCATGTCATTTTGTTTGTATTTGAGAACTTCTTAATCATGTAAATAAATATCATGAAAAATATTGAGCTCAAAATTGACCTTTGACCCTTATTTGGCAGTGACTGTTCTCTGCCTTTGTATCATGAGCCAAAAATAAGCAGTCGTGCAAAAGCAAAAAAGCAGTAACTGTGTATGTTTTGTTTGTGATTTAGTTCATAAATATATTTTAAAATCCAACCTCTGGCCTCCTTCTTTTTGTTGCAGCCTTGGCACAGAGTCTTAACACATTAAATAAATAAACCTTTGTATTCAGTTACACTTAAATGATCAAAGTATTTCATGTATTTATTCACAGTGTTGGGAAATATTATAATTTTAAAATATATTGCCCTACAGATTACAGATTACATACCTCAAAATGTAGTTTGTAACGTAATCCATTAAATTGCTTAAAATGAGTGACGTAATCTAAATACTTTGGATTACTTGATTTGCTGTAGAGAAACAAAGACGAGGATATTGTAACATAAGATGTTTTGCCTGATGAAAGAAAATAAAAAGTCCAGTCTTTACTTAACCAAATTAAAAATATTATTGATAGAAGAGGAGGAGACACGTCCATGAAGCATGGTTTAGTCCTGTTAAATCCTGTTTTAGTCCTGGTTTAGACCTGGTTTAGTTTCTGGCAATAAGTGGAATTACGGGAAAAAAAAAAAAAAAAAAGAGGATATAGCCCAAAATGTGAAAACAGGAAAACAGGAAAATACCGCCGTGTAATCGATTTATTTCAACAAAGTAACTGTAATCCAATTACCACTCACGGAAACAGTAACAGTAACTGAATACAGTTACTCATAATTTGTACTCTGATTACATAACTCCGGTACATGTAATCTGTTACTCCCCAACACTGGATATTCATACTGTACACACTATACTGCAAAGTCACTTGTGTGTCAAACTGATCAGCACTAAACAGGAAATCCAAAGCTCTTCTACATCATTTCAAACAAACTCCATGATGACTCGACCTTGGTGAGGTGTTTTTCTTAGAATGGATGGGAGTCTGGGGAAAATCAAGCAAATAATGATCCTGTCAGTTTTGCTTTTACACGACTCCTTATTTTTGGCTCCTGATACAAAGGCAGAGAACAGTCACTGCCAAATAAGGGTCAAAGGTCAATTTTGAGCTCAATATTTTTCGCATACAAATATTTCTTCATTATAGCAACTAGTTGTCAAATTTTAGGTGTTCTGTCTAGACAAAACTGAAACTTTGTCATTTTTCTCAGTTTCACAATCTGGCGAGTTAAGTTCTTTTACCTTTGCAGGAGAGAAATACTATCAATACTAAAACTACAATCACTGCATTGATTTGAGCAAGTATCTAAACTGACAAATATTTAAGGTCCTATATTACACAAAAATTACTTTTATGAACTTAAAGCCATGTTATAATACTGTTTCCTCCTCAAAACTATATCTGGAGTTGTGTTTTGTTGTTTGAGTGATCCTGAAATATTAGTCTGTCTACGTCTCAAAAGCTCTCAAAGCTCAAAATGCTCTGCTCCACCTTGTGATGTCATGTAGTGGTAGTTTTCAAGTTAACAGCTCCTTTCACTGCATTTCCTCCCTGTGAGTTTCAGGATCGATTTTAAAGTTCTTTTACTGTTTTTTAAATGTCTTAATGGTCTTGGGCCTTCTTATCTTTCAGAACTGCTTTTACCCTACGAACCCTCGCGGACCCTGTGCTCCTCCGACAGCAGACGCCTGGTTATTCCCAAAGTCAGGACGCACACTCATGGAGAGGCGTCTTTTCAGTACTACGGCCCTCGTCTATGGAACTGCAGCCGGAGGAGCTCAGGGCTGCAGAGAACGTTCATGATTTTAAGAGCAGGCTCAAGACCCATCTTTTTAGCTTAGCTTTTGAATGAAATCTTATACTTTTACTTGTTTTAATTGTACACGTTTTAATATATTTATTCATTTTAGGTATATTTTTTAGGATTTCCAGTGTTTCCTCTGTAGGAGTCTCTGCATCAGGAGCGGAGGTCGGCTGTAGCTGTCGGGTTCTGTCCCGTGGGCTCCTGGTGGAGGGTTGGTGTTTAGGCTTCATCTCTCCCCTGGACCCTGTGGTGGTTCCTGGTGGTGGTGGACGTCTCTCTGCTTCTGGTGTAGACGGCTCCTCTGATGGTGCTTTCTCAACTGGTTCACCTGTATTCAGCCTCACATCTTACTATAGGTGATTTTATGTATTTCAGCATGTTAGTGTGTGTGAGTCTGAGTGTGTGTGTGTGTGTGTGAGTGTGTATGTATATGTGTATGTGTATACTGTGTGTGTATGTGTATATGTATACGTGTGTGTGTATATGAGTATATGTGTATATGTGTGTATGTATATATGTGTGTGTGTGTGTGTGTATGTGTATGTGTATACGTGTATGTGTATACTGTGTGTGTATATGTGTATATGTGTATATGTGTGTGTGTGTGTGTGTGTGTGTGTATGTATGTGTATACGTGTATGTGTATATGTGTATATGTGTATGTGTATATGTGTATGTGTGTATGTGTGTGTGTGTATGTGTATACGTGTATGTGTATACTGTGTGTGTATATGTGTGTATGTATATATGTGTGTGTGTATGTGTATGTATACGTGTATGTGTATACTGTGTGTGTATATGTGTATATGTGTGTATGTATATATGTGTGTGTGTATGTGTATGTATACGTGTATGTGTATACTGTGTGTGTATATGTGTGTATATGTATATATGTGTGTGTGTATGTGTATGTATACGTGTATGTGTATACTGTGTGTGTATATGTGTATATGTGTGTATGTGTGTGTGTGTATGTGTGTATGTGTGTGTGTGTGTGTGTGTGTGTGTATATGTGTGTATGTGTGTATACGTGTATGTGTAAAATAGTCTGAAAAAATAATGGTTTTGTCATTGTCGCTGTAACACAATGACTTCTTTTGTAGGATTTGATCTGACAGTAAATTTGAATATTGCTTCTCCTTATTCATGTGACTGGATTGGCGTTACATGTGAAGTGTTTTGCCCAAGGGCACACCAAGAATAGATAGCAGAGTTGTTTAAAGGGGAAATTTAACAATCAACTCTTCACTTGGTAACCTCCAGCTCATATGTAAGTCTCCTCACACTTTTATACCACTTCTTCACTGCTTTTACAAAAACTATTTTCAACAACATTTTACCAACCACCCCGATGTCTCCCTGTGCTCCTCGTGTATTTTTCCTCTTATACCAGCAAACTGTCTGTAGCCTGGGACACTGTTTTATTGCCTCGAGCTATTTCCTCTGCTGTCAAAAATCACTAAAACTCTCTCAAAATTAAGCTCCAAACCAACTTTAATCCGCCTCCAGGGGGCGAGAGTGAGGCAACGAGAACTTTAAACACAAGCTTCAAAAACTACAGGATAAGGTGAGTTAAAGGACAAATGGATTTTGACTGTAATTTTGGAGGATTTCAATCCATTTTGCACTTTTTCCAACATATAATATTAACTCAGCATTAAAATGTTGAAAAGAGGTGTAGGTAAAGAAGGTTGTCCACTCACAGGAGGGTTGGTGGTTCAATATCGGCTTATTCTATTGCATGTCCCTTGGCAAAACAATTGAACCACATGGCCTTCTTAAATCATGTATATATCCAGTGTTGGGGAGTAACAGATTACATGTACAGGAGTTACATAATCAGAGTACAAATTTTGAGTAACTGTATTCAGTTACAGTTACTGTTTCAGTGAGTGGTAATTGGATTACAGTTACTTTGTAGAAATAAATGGATTACAGGGCGGTATTTTACTGTTTTCACATTTTGGGCAAAACCAGGACTAAAACCAGGACTAAACCAGGACTAAACCAGGACTAAAACCAGGACTAAATCAGGACTAAACCAGGACAAAACCAGGTCTAATAGCAGGACTAAAGCAGGACAAAACTAAGACTAAACTAGGACTAAAACTAAGACTAAAATCAGGTCTAAAACCAGGAGCAAACCATGACTAAATCAGGACTAAACCACGTCTAAACAATATGACACCTAACAGTAGAGTGGACATAATTTAAGGCAGCAGTGATCTCATATTGAAATCATTTCTCTATCAATAATATTTTTTATATGCTTAAATAAAGACTGGGCTTTTTATTGTCTTTTAGCAGATAAAACAAAACATCTCTACAGCAAACAGTTACTTCTTCATGGAGACTTGGGCTCAACAGACAATTTGAAGAGAACAAATAAGAATTTTCAGGATGTGGTCGTTACACTCATGTAGTTTTAAAAAGCATGACAATATCAAGTAATCCAAAGTATTCAGATTACATTACTCACCTTAAGTAACTTCATGGATTATGTTACAAACTACATTTTGGGGTATGTAATCTGTAATCTGTAGGGGAATACATTTTAAAAGTAACCTTCCCAACACTGTATATATCAGTCAGACTGTATAGGGCTCATATTACACTATATTCTGAACAATGACATAATACTGTTCACTCATCAAAACCTTTCTTTAACACATGATAAACACACAAACTCTGTATATTTAGGCTGACTTATTTTCTCAAACAGTCTGTTCCACCTTGTGACATCATGTGGTAATACAGCAAGTGACTCCGTACACCTTCACTACAATCATTTAGATGATTACAGCCCTGGAATTGTCTAAAGGTAAAAGTAGCTGTTAACTTCAAAAATACATCTTGATGACATCATAAGGTGGAACAGAAAATAATAATAATGCATCAGTTTTATATAGCACTTTTTTGGACACTCAAAGACGCTTATAAGCTATTATTGAGGTCACAGTTGGCCTCCTCCTGTGGCACCTGATTTTCCCAGTGGTCTCCCATCCAAGTACTGACCAGGCCCGGCCCTGCTGAGCTTCTGAAATCTGACAGGATGTTGTCTGGAGTAAGAAAGCTTTCAGAAATATTTGGGTGCATAGGATAGAAATTGGTGCATATTTGGCTGAAAATAATGAGAAAATAAATATTTGTAAACTCTTGAATGAGTCCAGTTGTAAATAAAATATATTGTGTGTATTTTATGCACCAGAATACAAATTGAAAAGTCTTGGTTTAGTCCTGGTTCAGTCCTGGTTTGGTTCTGGTCAGTTCTGGTCTAGTCCTGGTGTATGTGGTACAAAAGTCCAGCATCTCGATCAATGTTTCTTCTGCTCAATAAATAATGTCTGTGAAGTGATGACGTATTTTTGACAGTCGAGTCGCGTCTGTGAATTCGTATTCATACTGATGAAAGCGTAATCGTAAATTTTGATTTCATGGTTGTAATGCTTGATGTCAAAACTTTTCAATTTGTATTCTGATGGATAAAATACACACGATACATTTTATGTACGACTGGACTCATTTAAGAGTTTACCAATATTTATTTTATGCTCAGCTACAGACAAATATGCACAGATTTCCCAAATATGCACAAATTTCTATCCTATGCACACAATATTTCTAAAAGCTTTCTTGCTCCATAATTTTGAGCTTTGAAGACTAATAATAAAGGGTTACTGTGTAAAAATCCTGTGTCAAAGTATCAGAATTCAACTCCAGGTCTGTTTTTGAGGAGGTAACAGTATTATAACATGGCTTTAAGCTCACAAGGGACAATTTTGTGTAAAGAACTACGAAGAAGTGGAGTAAGGGATTCATTTACGGAAAAAAAAGCAAAATTAAAAAAATAGGTTTCAGCAGCCAGGACTTCATAAACACTGTGACATCATAAAAACGCGATGGGATAACGCAGGAGTCTTGGAGGATAATTAATAAGCGCTGCTCAAAGTCTAGAGCCTTAACGAGAGAAAGCACAATAAAGCTGTCACCCGCTGAGTCCTGTGTGTAACCGGCACGTCTGTTATCTTAAATCAATGAGACAAAGAGCCCCACAGATCAAATCAGCTCATTCAGACAGCGGGCCAGGATTATTAAGCTGTCAATAAGCTCCATAGGTGAGACGAGAGGAGAGAGTGAGATAGAGAGAGTAAGGGAGATGAAGAGAGAAGCGACAGAACGGAGGGAAAGGAGAGATAGAAAATATTAAAGGTTCTATATTATCCAAAATTGACTCCCGTGAGAAACGTTAAAACCTTCTCCGACACATCCCCGGAGTTGTGTTTTGTTTCATTCACACATTTTGTTATTTATTAGTCTGTCTACATCTACATCTGCATCACAGATTTAGAGAGAGAAGAAAAGAGAGAGGGATGCTAGAAAAGAGGGAGCAGAGGGGCTAGAGAGGTAAGGAAATAGGGAGAGAATTAATTTGATTGATTTTTTTAAAGGATAGCCACTTGAGATGATCCCTCGCTTTTTCAAGGAGGTCCTAGAATAGACGAGTGAAAGGAAAGGAGAGAACGAGGGACTAAAGAGAGGATTGAGAATACAGAAGAGAGAGAGAGACAAAGGCAAAGAGAGGGAGAGAGAGAAGAGGTGCTGCAGGGAGTGAGGGAGAGAAGGGAGGAGAGAAACAGAGACAGAGGAGAGGAAGAGGGGGAGAAGGAAGGGATAGAGATGAGAGAGAAGGGGTAAAGAGAGAGAGGATGAGAGGAGAGAAACAGAAAGCTAGTAGAGAGAAAGAGAAGGGAGACAGAGAGAGAGAGAGAGAAAAGGGTTGAGGGGAGAGAGAAGGGAGTGAGGAAAGGAGAGAGCGAGGGAGGAGGGAAAGAGGAGCGAGAAGACGTTGGGGTTCACCAATTACAGGAGTCCAAACAGGCCTCTCATGTGTTTGTGTTGTTCAAAGATGATAAATGTCTTTCATTAAACAGGGCTGAGCGGACGGAGCAGGGGAGAGAGAGAGAGAGACAGAGAGACAGAGAAAGAGAGAAAGAAAGAGCGAGACATCTTTTCACCAGAGGAAACCTGGAGAAACCTGTGTTCATTTGTTCAATAATGTTACTCTTTAATTAAAAATATGAGTCCAATAAGCCACATTCTGATACTTAAAAGCAGCAGTGTGTCAAAAAGTCAATACATTAAAGGTCCTATATTACAAAAAATGGACTCTTATGAGCTTTAAGCCATGTTTCCCCCTCAAAAAAATACCTAAACTTGTTTTTTGTTTCATTCACACATGTTTGAGTCTGTCAATGTGTTGTCTTGTCTCTTGTGAGGACCAGCCTGAAAAGTCGATGTGTCTCCGTCAGAGGTGTTAATCTGTGGAACGGTCTCGATGAAACTTTAAAAGGCTCTAAAACAATTTACACATTTAAAAAATATATAAGACTAAATTTATAGAGAAATACAATAAATCATATTTTACCCCATCAAACCTACAGATTAACTGTAACCTCCAACCATACTTATATATTTAAGTGCATATTATAAACAAATAGGTATAAATATTAACATGTACAGTGTGTGTGTGTGCGTATGAACATTGGCGTATATTGGATTGTGTTCTGTATTGTGAGTGTATATTAAAACATTTAGGACATTTTCTTTCCTGCTCTCATAAAAGAGTTTTTGTTGTTGTTGTTGTTGTTGTTGTTGTTGTTGTTGTTTTCTGTAAATAGTTCTGCCATCTTGTATCCTGTTCTATATGTTAATAGGGTTTGGCAAAACAAGTGTTTTGTTTTGTAACTGCATAATTCGTTTTTTGTTAAATCATTGTTATATGATGCATGATTATGTTAATTGACTGAAGAAAATAAACTACTACTAAACTACTACTAACTACTAATGTTCAAAAGTCAAAATGCTCCGTTCGACTTTGTGATTAGGGTTGGGTATCATTAAGAAGTGGCCGATTCGATACATTCCTCAATACATATGCAATGATATGATACATATCTCGATACAGTGCACTTTCAAATTCAATATATTTCAAATTGAAAATTCGATAAGGTTCAATAAAAAGTAAAGGCTAAATCACGGCTCTGGCACTAAGGCGACGTCCATTTAATAATATATATCCCATCAGAGTTGTTTTTTTTTTTTTTTTTTTTTTTTTTTAAGGTAATTTAATTTATTTTAGATGTATCCCAGAAATATATCTGTTTTGTTTTGCAAAAGTTAAACATAAGTTTTCTCCACTCTGGAACCCATTCTCAAAAAACACAGTTTTCGCCCACCCAAAACGCCGGCTCTGTGTGGACACACTTCACCGTTTTGACAAAAAAAAGTCTTTGTTAAACCTCGTCTTGTGTTCATATGAATCACACCCATCTTGCCAATATATTGCGATATATTGATACAGCAGTCCACGATATTGATAATGTATCATCACATTAAACGATACGATACATCAATATTTCAGTATTTTTGCACCCCCCTACTTGTGATGTCATGAAGATATACAGCTACTTTTTACCTTTTGTTCAGGAGAGATTGGCAATTCCAGGCCTGAAATCATCCAAAGATTCTAGTCTCTCATGGTGTCTGGAGTTTAAAAACACAGTGGAGCACCTGTATTACCACACAACATCAAAAGGTGAGCGAAGAGCTCAGCCTAAATCTGCAGGGTTTGTGTGTTAAACATGAATGAATGAAACAAAACACAACTCCATGTCTGTTTTTTGATGAAGAAACATTACAACATAGATCAGAAAATAGCGTAAGATGGGCCCTTTAACACATCGAGCTTCTTGGCTGATACATTATTGATGTCACGAGATGCAGATAGACCACAAACACTCACACACACCGTCGTCAAGTAAGATGGGTGAAGTGTCTTGCCTAAGGACTCAACAGCAGTTCTCTCTAGAGTCATCGCTGTCTCACTGTGGCACCTTGTATTCCCAGCCGTCTCCCTTCCAAGTACTAACCAGGGTCTGACATCTACCAGGATTAGATATTTGGCACAGTAAAAACCTGTAATTGAATAAAATCAGTCTAGTTAAGTTTAGTGTCTTATTGAGGAACATTTTAGGCAAAGCAACAAAATCTCTGGTTTCACTGTGCACCTTTAACACGGTGTCTCCCATCCCCCTGCACAGAGTCACACGGGTAAAGAAAGAGAGTTTTGCAGTAAAAGTGGTTCCCTGTGGAGTTTTACAAATATAATAATCTAAATACAGAACTCCTCCTGACTGACACCTCTCCTGGGAAAACCTGTGCTCTTACATTTTTCCTCAGGGCTGTTTTTCCTCCCTCTCCTCCTCCCTCTCTCCCTCTCCTCCTCCTTCAATGCTCTCTCTTTCCTCTCTCACTCTCTCTCCCCTCTCTTCTCTCCTCCTTCCTCTTTCCCCTTTCTCAATCTCTATCTTCTCTCTGCCCTTCCCTCCTCCCTCTCTCCTCCTCAATATCTCCTCTTTCCTCTTTGCTCTCTAGCCTCTCCTTGTTCTCTCTCTCCCCTCTCCCCCTCTCCTTGCACTCTCCTTTCATCTCTCTACTCCTACCTCCTTTCCTCCCTCTCCTCCCCCCCGTTCTTTCCTCCTCTTCTGCCATTTTCCCTCTCCTCTCTCCTCCTCCCCCTCTCTCCTCCTCAGTCTCTCCTCCTTCCTCTTTGCTCTCTCCTCCTCTCTCTCGTTTCCTCACTCTCTCTCCACCCTCTCTCGTTTCCTCTGTCCCCTCTTTTCTTCCTCCTTCTCCGTCATTTTCCCTCTCTTCTCTCCTCCTTCTCACTCTCTCCCCTCTCCACATCCCTCTCTCTCCCCTCCTCCCTCTCTCCTTCTCAATCTCTCCTCCTTCCTCTTTGCTCTATCTCTTCTTTCCTCACTCTCTCTCCTCTCCTCCTCCATCTCTCCTTCTCCTCCCTCTCCCCCTCTCTTCTTCCTCCTTCTCTGTCATCTTCCCTCTCTTCTCTCCTCCCTCTCTCCCCCACTCTCCCCTCCTCCCTCTCTCCTCCTCCATCTCTCCTCTCCTCCTCCATGTCTCCGTCTCCTCCCTCTCTCCCCTCTCTTCTTCCTCCTTGCGTCATCTTCCCTCTCTTCTCTCCTCCTCCTCTCTCCTCACTCTCTCCGCTCTCCCCCGCCCCCTCTCTCCCCTCCTCCCTCCTCTTTGCTCTATCTCTTCTTTCCTCACTCTCTCTCCTCTCCTCCTCCATCTCTCCCTCTCCTCCCTCTCTTCTTCCTCCTTGCGTCATCTTCCCTCTCTTCTCTCCTCCTCAATCTCTCCTTCTTCCTCACTCTCTCTCCTCTCCTCCTCCATCTCTCCCTCTCTCCCCCGCTCTCCCCTCCTCTCTCCTTGCTCTCTCCTTTCACCTCTCTCCTCCTCCCTCGGTCCCCCGTCCTCCTCCCTCTCTCCCACCTCCATTACCCCTCGTCATGCACCTCTCTCTCTCCTCGCTGTATTCGTCATCCCTCGTTCACGTAGCCGAGGGCAGAGGGGGCGGTGCTTCGCTGTCACTCTCTCATTGGTTAATTAGCCCGAGTTTGTGGCCGATTCACTCAGACGAAATGAAGAGGGACAAGGAGGGAGCAGGCCCAATCTACATGTAAATTTCTTCTCCCCTGACGCCGCTTCAAGGTGATGTTTTAAAAAGAACACTTCACTCAACAGAGACGCGTTGACAACACAAGTGCTTACTCAAGGTCCCTGTCATGACTGCCTCTTTTAACCCGCAAAGCTCAAATTTAAATATATGCTAAACGATATAGGCAGGATGTAAAATATTACTAAGAGTTGCCAGAGAAAGTCATCATGATGTGCACCGTGCAAGACGCATACTAATAGAGGTATGCGCAAAACACGGACACTTTAAAATCCTTCACTTAAGATAGTGCTGACCTGAAGAGTGTAAGATCTGGTGGTGGGTCCTGCTCCTGACAGGTCGCCCCTGCAGCGTTGAAGGATGGGTCAAATGCAGAGGGGAAATTTCAATACGTAGACACATAAAATATAGGATTTATTTATTTTCAGAACAATCCAAATTAGTTTTTTAACTGTTATTTATCATTTAAAGCAGGGTTCTCCAACCTGTACTAAAATTTGATCGATTAAATGCCCATTGCCTTTGTAAATGTATAATTTTGTGCATTGATAACTGGATAACAGTGTTGGGAGTAACGCGTTATAAAAGTAACGAATTACTGTAATGCGTTGCTTTTTGCTGTAACGCAGAATTGTAAGACATGACAGGGAAGTAAATATGATCATATTTTACTCAGTACAAATGTGAGTAACGCGCATACAAATTCACAAAAATCACCGCGATATCAGCAGTGGTGAAACGGCGGAGGTGCTCCCGCGTAGGCCATGATCGCAAGCAAAAGGACCAGCGCAGAACTCCGCACCCCACGGAGCTAAACGCAGCAGACACCAGATCGAGCTCAGGGGTTCTCTCAGGGGCGGTCCTAGGTTCCAAGTTCTAGTCCAAGATTAGTCCTAGTTTGGTCCTGGTTTAGTCTTGGTTTAGACCTGGTTCAGCTCTGGTTTAGTCCTAGTTTAGTCCTGGTTCAGTTCTGCTTTAGTTCTGGTTTAGTGCTGGTTTAGTCCTGGCTTAGTCCTGTTTCAGTTCTGGTTTAGTTCTGGTTTAAAACTGGTTTAGTCCTGGTTCAGTCCATATACATCGCAAAAGTTCAGCATCTTCACAGTTATTTTGGTGAGAGTAACTTAAACGTGCTGTAATAGTCGTGTAATGTTTTACATTTTAAATACAGTAATATTGTAATGTAACAAATGACTTTGAAATCACAGTAACAAGTCATAAATAACACATTACATTTTTAAAGTAACTTGCCCAACAGTGCTGGATAATGGGTTATGTTTTACAGACATCTAACTGTACCTCATGTTTGGCTTACCGTGACTCTTACATTTACAAAATTTCTGGAGACCGCTAAAATTAGTAGCTCTCTGGCATTTTTGTTTTACAAAAAGTAGCTCACAGGATTAAAATGGTTGGTGACCCGTGATTTAAAGTAAAGGGCGCGCTCTTAAGCCTCCAACCCCATCAAAAAACGACTGCGCACCCCACAATCCAGAGCGCCCTATACACAAATCCACTCTGGTGTCCCAGTACGACTTCAGTAAACTATAAAGCCGCACCACCCGCAGCGCACGCAAACACACACGGAGCAGACAGCGAAAAACACCCACAGCCACACTCATCACTGCACGGTGTCGAGGAACGGAACGAAGGAAAGAACCAAAAAAGCGAGTGCAATGTGCCACTTCTAGACACAACTGAACAACTGAGTCACTGCGAACAAGCCAACAATCCAGAGGTCCCAGACAGCACCCTCCCTACACGCCACAACTGAACAAACCCAGACTCACCGTGAACGCGCCAAACAAAGTCCCACTGACCCATCCAACTGTTGTGTTTCCTTTAAAGTCCGGTGCGGTTTATTTGTGAAAAAAGTTCGAAAATAGACTATTCAATGACAGTGCACCTTATAATCCAGAGGGCCTAATAGTGCAGAAAATACGGTAACACGTTTAATATTATGAGACAGTTAGGGCCAGTTTTAGATCAAAATGGGATATCGACTGATCTGATATTTTCAAACCAATATCCAATCCATGAAAATGCCGATATCTGATAAGTTAGTACTTTAGACTAGAAGTACATATTAGACAGATTTATTCCCCTCGGATGTAGACATGGTTCAATACTGCTCAGGTCTTTAGCCTCTGAGCTTTTCAAACAGTTGTAAGCTCAAAAGGACTTTAAAGCTTTGATGGAAAAAGCAAAAAAAAAAAAAACAGAACGAAAAGAAAAGAAAAATCGGGTGGACTTCGAACACAACAAAAATATAAACATTGCTATAGCTTTGTAGTTTGTGGACGCCTTCTAGAAATCTGACACAGAAATACAATGCCTCATACTGTATCCATGGATATGTTATTGCTAAAAAATTCCAATTCCACAGCATGGCATTAAACTAACACTGCATTCATTCAGTTACTGGCGATTATATAACTTACAAAACATGTTCGCCACAGATCAGACTTGTAACTCGATCTGAAGGCGTCCTTTGTGTGTCTTTGTGGAAATAGATCACTTTAATGCCATATTGTGGAATACAGACAACGCAATAAAATCTCCATGGTAACAACTATGTGACGGACCCTCCAAACACACAAGAGTTAGAGTTACGTGGGGCACCTTTAAGAACATCACCACTGATCAAACGGACAAATACAATCCAGTTATTCTTCTATTCTACTGTTTTAACGCATTTAAAATTTTATCTCAGTTACACATTTCTTCCATGTCCCAAACTAAATCTCCAACCAGGACAGAGACAGACTTTATCCACCCCCTCTCGCCTCATTTAACAAGCTCAGAGTGCACCCAAAAAACACTGTAGCGGGGACAAAAACAGAGCGGGCTACTGCTGTGATCCTGGCCCCAATTAGAAACACATCACTATGCAAGTTTAATGACAGCGTCCGTGGGGAAAAACAGGCCCAGTTAAGTTATAGAAAATATTAAGGATGCACTACGGAACTTTTCTAATGAGGGTCCGCTACCTGCTTGTCGCCATGGAGGCGTTATTGTTTTGCCCGGAGTGTTCCACAGTACAGCATTAAACTTAACTTGTCTTGTCTTGAATTCAGTCAATTTCAGGTGTTTTTAAAGGGACAGTCCGAAATTTTGAACATAGGGCCTCATTTGCAAGTTATCCAGAGTGTTGGAGACGTGTGGAGACACTTTTTTAAATATTCCATCCAGTTCTTGTTTTTGCAGAGGTCGTTGGTGCTAGACTAGTGCATGTCAATGGCCACAGTTATCCTGCCACTAAAAACAGTCTTACCCACTCCACAAAACACCCAAAGCAAATCTATTATTACACCAGACTGTCGATGTGAATGTCTGTGTCGATATAATCATTTTAGAAGTGCAACCAACCTTGTATCTGAAGGATTTATGTCTGAGCAGCAGCAGAGAGTTGTATTTCCTGATAGAAAACTCGGCAGTGGTGGATTGATATATGAGAAAATAGTCCCTCAACATGCAACGATTCATGCGATGCAAGGTTAGTTTTATTTCTATCAACACAGAAATTTACGTCGATAGTCTGGCGTAAATAATAGATTTGCTTCGGGTGCTTTGTGGAGTGGGTAAAATTGTTTTTAGTGGCAGGATAACTATGGACATTGACAGACTGTCCCTTTAAGGCTAGAAAACACATGCACTCTTACTGTGAGTGGGGTCACCTCTCCACAGATCTGGCCTGGTGGAGTCTGCTGCTTGCCGTCCATAGTGATAGATAGGTTTAATGTAATACATACTCCATTCCATTTTTTTCCGCTTATCCGGGGCCGGGTCGCGGAGGCAGCAGTCTAAGCAGAGACTCCCAGACTTCCCTTTCCACGCACACTTCCTCCAGCTCTTCTGGGGGACCCCGAGGTGTTCCCAGGCCAGCTGAGAAACATAGTCCCTCCAGCGTGTCCTGGGTCTTCCCCGGGGCCTCCTCCCAGTGGGACATGCCCAGAACACCTCCCGAGGGAGGCGCCCAGGAGGCATCCGGAACAGATGCCCGAGCCACCTCAACTGGCTCCTCTCAACGTGAAGGAGCAGCGGCTCTACTCCAAGCTCCTCCCGTGTGATACATACTGTTGTACAAAATCAGATACTAATCAATGCTAAAACTAGAACAGAACTTAGATACTCACTTGAGCAGGTATCAATGCTAAAAAGTCACATTCACAGGGCAGAAATGAAGCTTTCCTGAAGAGTTTTAGAATGATCTTGTAAACATGGAACCTACCTTTACAGAGCATGCATGGAATCTATTTTACGCTATGGCATGTCAACATGGTTTGGTAACCTGTCAGTCAAACTTAAATCACAGATTTTTACCTTGACTAAAAGAGCGTAAAATAATGGGTGTGGCCCCTAGCTCACTTCAGCAAATTTTTGAGGAGACTGTTAGGAAGCTCGGCAGGAAGGTGATCAATGACCCAACCCATGTTCTTCACAGTCAGTTTGAGTTGATACCATCAGGCAGAAGGTACAGGGTCCCAAACTGTAAACTGAACAGATTCAAACATTCTTTTGTGCCACTAGCTGTTAATCTGCTAAACTCAGATAGTGCAGTTAAAAAATAATTAGGCTTAGGGAATGTGCAATTATTAATAGAATACAAGAATGCCAAGGGCTTGCCTGTTAGAATAATTTAAAGGTCCTGTTGGTGCATCACTCGTGGTCATACTTGGTCTCATATTAATTCTGTTTTATGGTGTTTGTTTATGTGGCGCTTGTGTTGTGTTGTCCTGTGAAAGTACTACAATTTAATGTTGAAAATTGCATTCTATTGTGTAAAGAAAAAATGTTTTAATTAACATCGTGGTGTCAGTACTGAGTATCAAGTCTATTCCTTAGTACTGAAAGTGTGTTTGAAATTTTTGTATCGTAACACTTGTTAGCGTGTTCCATGGAAAATGATGACTGGAATCGATTGAAATCACAAAAATGTATTCCCTATTCAATATAATTCTAATACAGAGCTCTGGGTCAAATCCCTGTCCCTGATGGCCTACAGCTACACAGGACTTACGTCAGGCGGTCTGAACGCCTGTGTCTTTTCCCTCCACCCAGAAATATACAACCACATGAATATGCAAATGATATGTTGACCAGGTTCACACCTTGGATCCTCCCTGAAGCCTTTCCGTTTATGGGGATGACCACCAGATTCAATTATAGGCCAGGATGACCAAACGTCAGCTGCTCTGTTAAGAATGTCCTTAAAACTTCACAACAGTATCTTTAAACACATATATCAAATTTCAGTGGCTATGCATTAGCTATTCAAACAAATATATAATTGTAGTATTTAATATATGCATGCAGTACACTCACGATACTTTATTTCTCGATATAGTCTTCACACTATTCTCATCAATGCGATACATATTTACAGAGACAGCAGTGTGGCGTACCAATCCCTGTATCATTCGTTCATTTGTTTTTCAATATAAAACCAAAAATAAGAAAACGATAAAATAACTGTTTTCTTCATTATTTGTCTCCAAAAACAAAATGAAAAAAAATTGATAATGATTAGTTTTTTCAGTTTTCGATTTTGTGTTTAAATGAAGAATGGAAAAAACAGATAACGACCGTTTCCCGTTTACGTGACTTCCGTGACTGCGATGCCGGACTGAACCAGGACTGATTCAGGTCCGGGACTAGACTGGAACCAGACTGGAACCAGACTGGGACCAGAGCGGGACTGAGACCGAGACCAGACCGGGACCAGACCAGGACCAGACCGAGACTGAGACCAGAGCGGGACCAGGCCGGGACCAGACCGGGACCAGACCGGGACCAGATCGAGACTGAGACCAGAGCGGGACCAGACCGGGACCAGACCGGGACCAGACCGGAACCAGACTGGGACCGGACCGGAGGCTCAGAGCCCACGGCAGGGCCGGAGCTCGAAGCTGAGGCTCGGAGTCAAAGCCCGGGGTCCGCTCTGGTCCCGGTCTCAGTTCTGATCTCAGTCCCGGTCTGGCCCCGGTCTGATCCCGGTCTGGTCCCGGTCTGGTCTTGGTTTGGTCCCAGTCTGGTCCCGGACCTGGATCAGTCCTGGTTCAGTCCGACATCGTAGTCACGGAAGTCACGTAAACAGGATCTGTTTTTTCCATTTTTCATTTAAACACAAAATCGAAAACTGAAAAACGAATCATGATCTGTTTTTTCATTTCGGTTTTGGAGACAAGTAATGAAGAAAATAGTTTTTTTTTTTTTTCATTTTCTTATTTTTGGTTTTATATTGAAAAACAAATGAACGAATGACACACAAATTCGTACCCTCCATCAGAAAAGTTACATAGTGCTCCTTTAAAAGCCGAATCACACAACAATGAGCAGAATCTGACTGGAACAAATGAGACTCTATAGCTTAGTCTCGGGGGGCACCAAAAGTAGTAATTTTGTAGAAACAACAAATGAAAAGAAATAATTTTACCGACAGCTAAGGGAGGAAGACGGTCGCCTATTAGCAATGGGGGATTACAATTGTTTCAGTATTTTTAGACTGGGCACGGAGAGACAACTTTGATGAAGCAATAATCTGAAAACTGCGAATGTGAATGTGTAACCGACGGAGACAAAACAAGCTGTAACCAAAACAATGAGGAAGCAAACAGCCCCATGCTTCATTAAAACGGGACACTCAGAAATAGCATAAACAAACCAGGAAGTGCGCATTAATTAGCAGTGTTAGCTTAGCGCGGGGTTAAAAATGAGACGCTACAGAAATCACAACAGCCCAAAAGTTGTTCATAATGAGACGGTCGTAATTGTAACACCAAGGGACCCTTATGTAGACATTGAGATAGTATTACATTCTACTAGGGTTGTCAAATGCGTCGAAAATCAGATGCTTTTCAATACTAAAACTTGTATTGAAACTAGATAATCATTTGAACAGGTATCAATAGTAAAAAAATCACATTCGCAGGACAGAAATGAACCTTTCCTGAACAGATTTAGAATAATCTTGAGTTGTATTAGGACAAGTATAAGAGCACATGGACTAGTACACGCCCATGGACCACTATGGAACCGACCTGGACCACTGAGGGAATACACAGATATAAGGCCACATGGAAATATAAGTAATATGATTTAATGTTGAAAATCACATTCTATTGTCTATTGTTTTTATTTTATCATCGTGGTATCACAATCTCTATTGAGTATCCAGTCTGTTCCTTAGTATTGATATTGAGTTTGAAATGTTTGTATCTTGACAACATTAGATTCTACTCAGTTAAAAACTGTGGCATTATTAAACTGAAATTTCAAAAAAGAATAAACAATTTCTGATTTTCATTAATTCTCTATGCAGAAGACTTCAGTCAGAAAACTTTTAATCTTTGAATAAATGTATGTAATCCATTGTTGGGCTTTTTAAAAACATCGTCAGGATTGAGAAAACATGTTAAATGTAAAACAGTGTTTTCATTTATCACAGAAAAAATATGTAATTTAGCCTAATATTTGAATAAACATGTTTTAAAGTAATCTATTGGCTTTATCAAGCATAAAAATGAATATCATCAATAGTTGGCTATAGCCATAGACTGAATAAATCATATATCATATATACGGTCTATGGCTATAGCCTCGGCTACAGCAAGAACAGCTGCAAACAGAGCCTGCCTCATACTCATACATCGAAGAATTGAATCTCTGCAACAGCTGCCGGGGAGGTCTGGATTTAGAGGACGTCCATTCATTCATGCACAGGCCCGAGCCTCCATAAGACTGGGCAGGAGTGAAAGTCCCACACGGTTCCTTGCGTTATTGTGTATTGCATTAATTGGTGTAAAAAGAAAAAAAAAAAAAAAACGCCCAAACTTACTAAAAGTAGCCCAAATATGATCTGCCCGCCTGAGGCTGCCCCTCCCCACCCGACATAGTCAAAAGAAGCCCAACTGGACGGGCACCCGCCCAATCTGGCAACACTAGTAACCAAATGAAGCAAAATGTTCCCTTTCCTCTTACTTTGCTCTGCCTCATTAATTCCTGCAAAATTTATGAATTCACAAACTCATGAGAGAGTCCGTCTTGAGCCTCTCCTGTCTCTGTGCATGTCCCTGAGCTACTCTAAGACTGTCCAATCACAGGGGCTTTGTGGTTTGGGTGGCAGCCAAAGGTGAAACTCCCAAACAAACCAAAACGAGCAAGGTGATGCCGATGGACACACTTCAGACTATTTGAGAGGAAATACTTTTTTTTTTTTTTTTTTTTTTTTTTTGGGAGACGTGCAGAGGAAAGATATTTGTGCATTTGAGGACAGGAAGAAGTCCGTGCTTTTGTCTCAACTGTTTTTTACAAATACAAAAGTACTATCTCCCTTGAATGAAAAATGCCTCTTCCATCTCCGCTTTAAGAGTAGCACCTCTCTGTCACACAGGCCTATAATTGTTTATTGCCGTAGTAACAGTCTTCAGTGACAAACAGACTGAGCTGCTGTAGAAATAAGTGGCAGCTGTCACAGGAGCCCGCAGCAAACTGTATCAGGGCCACATTTAAACTGAAGCTGAGGATCGCAGAGAACAGGGAGGAAGAGGAGAGAAGGAGGAGGAAGGGAGCAAGAGAGGGAGGGAGGAAGAGGAGGGGGGGGAGGAAGAGAAGAGGAGGAAGAGAGAGAGGGGGGGAGAAAGAAGAAGAGGAGAAAAAAAGGAGAGTTGGAAGAGGAGAGAGAGGAGAGAGGAAGAGAAGAGGGAAAAGAGGAGCGATGGAAGAGTGAGAGGAGAGAGGAAGAGGAGAGGATGAAGACCGATGGATGGAATGGGAGGGACAGAGATGGAGGGATTAAGAGCGGAGAGAAGGAGGACTGATAGATGGGTACGGAAAGGAGAGAAAGAGATAGAAAGTGGAAAGATGAATGAGAGAGATGTGAGGTGAGGAATGGAAAGAGGAGGAAAATAGATGAGAGAGGGGAGAGAGGAAACCAAAAAACGGAGAGAGGAACAAATAACAAGAAGAAGAGAAGAGAGAAAATTTCAGAGAGAGAGAAGAGAAATAAGAGGGGATTAGGAACAGAGATGGAAGGAATGAGAGAGGAGAGAAGTGGGATTGATGAGTGGATATAGAAAGGAGAAGAAAAGAGTGAGGGAGATAGAGGAGGGGAGTAGGATAGAGAGACACGAAAGACAAAAAAGAGAGATATAACAGAGACATAGATCGAGGAGGATCGAAGCAAATAACCAGAAATAGGAAGGAGAGAAAGAGAAAAGAGAGAGAGAGGAGAGATACGAAGAGGTTAGGGACGGAGATGGAGGGAATGAGAGAGGAAAGAAGAAAGAGGGAAGGAGTAAGGAAGGAAAGGTGAGAGACAGGAAAGGATGAGGGGAGTAGATGCTGAAGGGTGGAGAGAAAGAAATGACAGAAAGAGATAATACAGAGGGGGGCAGGAAAATAACGAGAAACAGAGAGGAAAGACTGGGAGAGAGAGATGAGAAAGGCAGAGAAAAAGAGAAAGGAGGAGAAAGAAGGAGTGAAAAATAGAGAGTGATACGACAGGATGGAGTTTGGTGTGAAGGTAAGTGCTGTTACTGTAGAATAATGACAGAGAGAGAGAGAAAGACGACACAACAGACCGGAGCCGAGAGCAGCAAGAGCAGGAGAAATACATACACTTTATTACATATTATAGTGGAAATATATACAGTTTTGACTTGTTTTCTACTTTTCCACAACAATTGTCAAGCTGTGTAGTTAAGGCTTGGTGATAGGCAAGGATAGAGAGAGTAAAAAGAGAGATAAGCAGGGGATAGTGACAGATACAGCGGGACTGAGAGAGGAGAGAGCGTGAAAAGAGGGGTTAATAATAAGAAAAAGAAGAATAAGAACAGAAGAAATACATGCACTCCTATTACAGTGGAGTTTTGTATGTGGTTTTCTAGTGCTTTTTCACAACAACTATTATCGACAGGCTTTGTGCGAGATTAACTTACGGGGCAGTTTAGAGAGAGAATCCTTGTATCATTTGTTCATTCGTTTTAAAAAATAAAACCAAAAATAAGAAAATGAAAAAACAACTATTTTCTTCATTATTCGTCTCCAAAACCAAAATGAAAAAAATGAATAACAATTCGTTTTTTCAGTTTTTTGATTTTGTGTTTAAATGAATCATGGAAAAAACGGATAATGGTCGTTTTCTGTGACTTAAACTGTGATGCTGGACTTTTGTGCCGCATATGGACTGAACCAGGACTGAATCAGGACTAAAACAAGACTAAACCAGGACTTAACAGTTTTCAGTCCTGGTCTCAGTCCCAGCCTGGTCCCGGTCTGGTCCTGGACCTGGTTCTGTCCTGGTTCAAAAGTCTGTATGTGGCGTTATCCATTTTTTCCATTATTTATTTAAACACAAAATCAAAAACTGAAAAAACTAATTGTTATCCATTTTTTCATTTTGGTTTTAGAGACAAATAATGAAGAAAACTGTTTTGTTTTTTGGTTTTTTTTTTTTTAAAAATGAATGAACGAATGATACACAGAGCAGTGGATGAGCAGGAGTAGAGAAAGAGTATGAAAGGGAGGAAAAAGAAAGGACTGGAGGTTAGGAGCAAGAGAGGTATGAGAAAGGGGAGGGGGAGATAGTGCATGCAATAGACATTCACATCGACAGTCTGGCGTAATAACAGATTTGTTTCGGGTGTTTTGTGGAGTGGGTAAGACTGTTTTTAGCGGCAGGAGAACTATGAATATTGACATGCACTAGCCTAGCACCAGCGACCTCTGCAAATACAAGGACTGGATGGAATATTTTAAAAAGTGTCTCCACACGTCTCCAACACTCTGGTTCACTAGGAAATGAGGTCCTATGTCCAAAATTCCAGACTTTCCCTTTAAAACATGATTTCGTAGTGAACTTCTGTGAGCAAATGAGGACTGTATTGATATTACAAACTGAAAAAATGTGCGCCACTTCAGAAAGATTTGTAAAATGACACAAACAAGGCCCGACATTTGATTTTGCTACATTCACATTTCATTTTATTATGATATAGAATGCTGATTTTGTAACTCAATACAGAAAAGCAATAGATAGGTCAGGGTAGAGAGAAAGAGTAGAGAGAGAAAGAGAGAGGTAGTAGGGAATAGTGACAGATACAGAGGGACTGTGAAAGGAGAGAAAGAGAAAAGAAAGGTTAATAAGGGGAGAGAGAAGGAGAGGAGAGAGGGAGGATGAAAAAGAGAAGAAAAGGAGAGAGGAGGAGGAGAAAGGTCGCAAAAATATGAGAGAAAAGAGACAAAGAGGGGAGGTGGACAGCAGGAGAAATACTGTACATACACTTGTGTTATGGTGGAGACATATCAAGTTTTGAAAGTAGTTTTATACTTTTCCACAACAACTAATACAGTATTGACAAGATGTACTGAATAGTTTGGGCTTGGAGAAACAACATCTAGAGTCTGTACCCCATGTTCAGTGTTGGGAAGGTGACTTTTAAAATGTATTCCCCTACAGATTACAGATTACATACCCCAAAATGTAGTTTGTAACAGAATCCATTAAGTTACTTAAAGTGAGTAACGTAATCTGAATACTTTGGATTACTTGGTTTGCTGTAGAGTAACAAAGACAAGGAAATCTTCACATAAGATGTTTTGTCTGATAAAAAAAAAAAATGAAAAGGTCGAGTCTTTACTTAACCGCATTAAAAACATTATTGATAGAAGAGGAGGAGACACAGTCCACGCAGCATGGTTTAGTCCTGTTAAATCCTGTTTTAGACATGGTTTAGTTCTGGTTTAGACCTGGTTTAGTCCCAGTTTAGTCCTGGTTTTAGTCCTGCTTTAGTCCTGTTTTAGACCTGGTTTAGTCCTGTTAAATCCTGTTTTAGACTTGGTTTAGACATAATTTAGTCTTGGTTTAATCCTGGGTTAGACTTAGTTTAGACCTGGTTTTAGTCCTGGTTTTAGTCCTGGTTTAGTCCTGGTTTAGTCCTTGTTTAATCCTGGTTTAGTCCTGGTTTAGTCCTTGTATAGACCTGGTTTAGACCTGGTTTTAGCCCTGGTTTAGTCCTGGTTTAGTCCTGGTTAGTCCTGGTTTTAGACCTGGTTTAGTCTCCGGCAATGAGTGGAATTAAGGAGAAAAAGAAAAAAAAGGATATAGCCCCAAATGTGAAAACGGGAACATACCGCCGTGTAATCCATTTATTTCAACAAAGTAACTGTAATCCAATTACCACTCACTGAAACAGTAACTGTAACCGAATACAGTTACTCATAATTTGTACTCTGATTACGTAACTCCGGTACATGTAATCTGTTACTCCCCAACACTGATCATACTGACTAAAAAAACTGTATAAAAAATCTCAAAAATTATGTGATGTCAATGCAATATCAATAGCACAACAGCAGTATTCTCTGACATTTCAGTTCTCTAGTTACGTCTACAACTGTATTCTATATTTTTTATAAGTTGTTTACGTTTTCTAGTCAGATGTTTTAGTAAAAATAACTCCTCAAACGTGCCCATATGCCCTTACAGTGTGTTGAATTACAGCAGCAGGGATAAAACCCATAGGACTAATCTTCCATCTCATTATTGGCCTCCTCTTTCTTCCTGTGGACCACTTTCACACATGGACCGAATCCGATCCTCACAGCGTGGCTTCATCAACATTTAATTTCTCTTCGATTTACTGTTCACTTCAATGAGGAGCTTGCATTGCATTATGGGAGAATCGTAAGCCAATGTTCCTTCAATAACTGTGGATATTTTAGTGTCAGTGCAGAACAATTACTTCACATGCGACGATACGAGCTGTGACCGTGAACTAATGAGACTTTTATGAATTAATAAAGCAGATGTTTAATGAATGAAGCCTGGCGGAAGGGAAGCTACAAGTGATTTTACGAGTTAGGAAGAGTTGGACTGATTAAAAGTCACAGAACGTCAAGTTTTAATAAAATATAAAGGTAAAAATAGCGCACAGGTCTATAGGAAGGAGAGGACCGTTTTAATATGAATTTTGTTCAGTTCTTTTACTGGGCCTGCAGAGGATTTTGGAAACACAATTCAGCTATTGAACTCAAAAACTAAATTTAGGGAAAAAAGCTGATTTTAACTGTTCACCTTTCTGTTGTTGTCTTGGTCAATATCCTAAATTAATATCAGTACAAATTAAAAATAGAGAAATACATACATAGTCATAAGTAGAGCAACAGAAGTCATCACAATTTGAATTAGGGATGGGCATTCGATGGTCAAGAGAATTAATGATGGATTATCGATTAATCTGTAATGTTTTTATATTAAAATTATCATCACTATTATTAATATCTGTACTACTAATCTGCATACATAAATTCTACTTTACGACATATAAACTGTAACCACTCTAGAGCCACATCAGCCCGTTTGACATTATAATGTGTTTAATGCAGATTTGCGCAACTCTCACAGAAATGAAACTTAAAACCACATGGCTAATTTGCATAAACTTAGCGAAGGAAAAAAAAATCAGCTCTTGTGCGCTGATGCGACACGACTCAGTGGAATACAGGTTAGTGTGACCATATTTGCGTTTGTCAAAACCAGGACACCGTACGGGGGGTGGGAGGTGGGGCCTCGTCATCGACATTGCTCTACTCTCACCTGGCAAAACTTTTTCATGTTTTCGGTGTCCTGGTCAAGTTTTTCCCACTGGACACCGAAACATATGTGCTGCTTTGTACACTGTACACATGGACTCACACTTGTGCCAACCGCAACAGAAAGTGTGGAATTTCTTGTACAAGTCATCGTTAAATACGCATTTGCGCTTCGGCACGTTGTAGACTGACCGACTGTTTGTGTCTCGCTCCTTCTGAGTGCAGAGAGACACATGTACGGACCCCTGTTTGTCCCAGGACATGGACGTTTGGTCACCCTACGCTACGCACAGCAACCTACATTCGATTTGTCGATTAAAATGAACGTAATCGATGAAATTCTTAATGATTAATTATCAATTAATCGACTAATCATGCCCATTCCTAATTTAAATAATTGCAGTTAGTACAAGAAAGTAGTTCAACTATATATATTCTGTCTCCATCGATTCTGGCTCCAATTGACTTTAAATTGAAAAATCATTGCCTGTGTTGTGGAAAAATTATGTATCCCCTTGATGAAAAATGAATTTATCCATTTGTGAAGCCCAGTGACTTTTTGGAATATAGACCAAGGTTTATTCTTGTTACAGCAGATATGGACAGGGCCTAGGCCTGCCCTGACCACAGACCAACAGCCTCTCCTCACCAGCGGTACGTCCCAACCACATTTGCCCCTAGTCACTGCCCAGAGTCTCTCAGTATTTATTCAGAAATACAAGTTACATACATATCAAAGCAGAGTGACACTTGTCTCACAGGTTGGTGCTAATCAACTTAACACACATTTGAGGACAACTAAGACAACACACAGTTTCCTGTAGGGTGGGGACAGTTGTGTCTGCTGAGCCTTTACACATGCCAATGACTGGTCTGGGTCTCGGGTAGAAATCATATTCATTTACACAAAGACAGACTGACACAAATCTTTCCACAATACAAATTTCTATCACACCCCTATCTCTTTAACTGCTGCTCTCAGGTTCCTCATTTGCTCTTAAATGTTTGTATTAACCCACTCTACATGATCCTGGTGTTTTTATTTTGTTTCTTAAATAAATTCCTTTTCCTAATACGGAACTTAGCTCGTCTTTGCGTCATTTTTCTGGAGCAGAATGCTGTAGGTGACGTCACATTCCCTTAGTCCACTTCTTTACACAGTCTATGAGTTTAACCCTATGGCCATAAGTTCATTATTTGTTCATAGCTTGAAGCAGTTGAGGCATAATAGATAGAGCAGTAAGGGTAAAAGTAATAAAAGTTAAACAGTCAGAATCAACACTATGTTTATTACAGAGGTGAAAATAATGTTAATCTACCATAAGTAAAAAGTGGTGCAACAACAGACAGTACGTGTAAAAACTTTTGTGTATATACTAGTATCATACTGATGTAGTTTCTGTAGGTTTATAGCGTTTTGTCTTGGATAATAAAACAGCTTTTACATCTGACTGATTTTCCGCTCTCTTTATTTCACTCGTGTTTCTCAGAGCCACAGGCAGCAGCAGCCGCAGCAGTAACAGAGATCGAGATAGAGTTGTGTTTTGACTTATTGTTTGCTAATCCAACCGCAGCCACTTCAACAAAACTAAATCAATAATTCTCCATCAAAGAGCCACATTTCACCAGCACCCTCACTCCCATCCTTCACACTTATGTTTTATTACAGCTAAATCATCACAGCATAAACCACTCAAGTTATAAAACATGTCCTTTCCTCACATTCTACTGACTTTTACTATTTTAAAGATGCACTGTGAACCTTTTCTTTCTTGTCTGCATTGAGATACTGTTATTGTTTTACCAGGAATGTTCCACAGTATGGCATTAAACCAATCTATCTTCATGAAGACAAGCTGGTGGCACCACTGGGTCAAGTCACGGGTTATTTTCACTTAATTTGTCTCTTTACTGACCCCTTGTGGTTGGAGTAAGTACCTCACCATGCTGATAAGTTGTAAAAAAAATTGTTTTAGCTTTGTAACGTTTCATTTTCAACATTTCTTTTTTCCTTTTATCAACATTCTGTCTATAAAGGGCCATATTATCTCTCTACTGTCTGATGTATCTCTCTTGTCTGATGTATGTTATAATGTAATCATCAAAAACATACCTGGCATTTCTAACATTGTAACATTGCTTAAATTTCACGAGAGTCAATTTTGCGTAGTATTCTGTCTTCAATTGAAAATGTAAATTAAATAAATTAAAATGTGTTGAGTCTGTATATAAATTGCATTCAGTTAGATGCTCCATTATTCATGACTGTATTTCCACACTTCTTTTTCGAGTCTATTTTAACACCCTAATCGCGGGTGTTAGCTGAGTTGGCGCGTTTCCAATAGTCTTATTATTAGCGTTTGGTGAAAGTCCCATCTGGCAGCCGGGCGGGGTGGCAGACTCCATTAGAGGAGGTAATAGGTGTTACTGGGATGTCCTCGAAGTGAAAATCAAACACACCCCTATGAGACGCAGGTCTCTCCGATCAACCAATGTGTTTCATTTGGGTTTGCACACACCCCGTCAGGAGCGGAGGAACAGACAGGGACTTTTAACAGGTTCAAATTAATTTTTTGATTTTTGAGATGATTTGGAAAGATATGTGTAACTGCTATGGTCTAAATGACAAGTGATTATTAGAGATTTACAGCTTTAAGAGGTCCGGTATTATACAAAATTGATTCTTGTGAGCTTTAAGCCATGTTATAATGTTGTTACCTCCTCATAAACAGACCTGGAGTTGTGTTTTGTTTCATTCACACATGTTTGAGTAACACTTCATTATTAGTCTGTCTGAATCCATGTATAATTTTTCATTAATTTTTCAAAATAAAAACAAAAATAAGAAAACAAAAAAACAACTATTTTCTTCATTATTTGTCTCCAAAACCAAATTCGAAAAAACAGATAATGATTTGTTTTTTCCGTTTTCGATTTGTGTTGAAATGAATAATGGAAAAAAACAGATAACGGCCGTTTCCTGTTTCAGTGACTTAAAATGCGATGCCGGACTGAACCAGGACTAAAACAGGAACGAGTGTCAGGACACATAGACTGTCGGGTGATCAGGACTGAGACCGGGACCAGACCGGGACCAGACCAGGACCAGACCAGGACCAGACCAGGACTGAGACCGGGATCAGACCAGGATCAGGACCAAGACTGAGAATGGGACTGATGTCAGACCAGACCAGGACTGAGACCAGGACCATACCAGGACCAGACCAGGACTGAGACCTGGTTCAGTCTTAGTTCTGTCCTGGTTCAGTCCTGGTATAGTCTTGTTTTAGTCCAAGGATCAGTCCTGGTTCAGTCCGGCATCGCGGCATAACGGCTGTTATCTGTTTTTTTCCATTATTCATTTCAACACAAATCGAAAACGGAAAAAAACTAATCATTATCTGTTTTTTCGAATTTGGTTTTGGAGACAAATAATGAAGAAAATAGTTGTTTTTTTTTTTGTTTGTTTGTTTTCTTATTTCTGGTTTTATTTTGAAAAACTAATGAACAAATGATACACTCAAAATGCTCTGTTAAATCTTCTGATGTCATGAGGCAGTAGTTTTCAAGTTAACAACTACCTTTTACCTTTTTTTCAGAAGAGATTGGCAATTCCAGGGCTGAAATTACCCAAATGATTCTAGTGAAGGTGTATGGAGTTTAAAAACACAGTGGAGCATTTCCTGTATTACCACAAATAAAGATGAAACAGAGGGTTTTCTGTTTGAGAGAAGAACCTAAATATGCAGTTGGTTTGTGGGTTAAACATGTGTGAATGAAACAAACCCAACTCCAAGTATGCTTTTGATGAGGAAACAACATTATAAAATATCATATATCAGAAAATAACATGACACTGGCCCTTTAAGTGTCAGCTCGGGTCATCCATGCAGCAGATTTCCAGTATTTTCAGTGGGGTTATTACGGCGTCTTGTTGAGCACAAATCATCAGGACCCTCTTTACTGTCACTCGTCACTGGTCAGAGCAGCTCATGTGAAACTGAAGCTAAGTCCAGCCTCACTGATCATTGATTTACTGAGAGAAGAGGTACAAAGAGCTCCAGTCTGAAGAGGAGGAGGCTTTAAGCACAGAGGAAGCAGATTTGGAGATAAACGTCATTCTTTTCAATCTAAAAAAACAAAAACAAAAAAACTAAAACATAGCACTAAATCCGGAATACAAATGCCAGGAAAGAGGTTCGTTGACTCATCTGTTTCATAAATTATAGATGGAACCATTTAGATATTTTTTGTCCTCATTACTTATCATTTGTACCTTTTTTTTCTCCACTAACCAAATTTCTTTTTGTTGTTTTCTTTTTCTTAATAGTTAACATCTCCAATTCATAAATGATAACTACTTTAATAATATATTGTACAGTGTAACAGTACTCTTACTTTTGTTAAGCTTTACATTGACAATATTAAATGATTTGAACATTGGGTTTCTTGCACCAATTAAAAAATACTAGATTATATACAGTGTTGGGAAGGTTACTTTTAAAATGTAATCCCCTACAGATTACAGATTACACACCCCAAAATGTAGTTTGTAACGTAATCCATTAAATTACTTAAAGTGAGTAACGTATTCTGATTACTTTGGATTACTTGATATTTGTCATGTTTTTTTAAAACGACATGAATGTAGCAACCACATCCTGAAAATTCTTGTTTGTTGTCTTCAAATTGTCTGAGTCCAAGTCTCCATGAATAAACAACTGTTTACTGTAGAGAAACAAAGACCACGAGATCTTAATATCAGAGGTTTTGTCTGTTAAACGACAGTAACGAGATCAGCCTTTCCTTCACCAGATTAAAAAATATTATTGATAGAGAAATTATTTTTTATATGAGATCACCTTAAATTATGTCAACCTACTGTTAGGTGTCATGTTGTTTAGACCTGGTTTAGTCCTGGTTTAGTCCTGGTTTAGTCCTGATTTTTAGACCCGGTTTACTCCTGATTTTAGACCTGGTTTAGACCAGGTCTAGACCAGGTCTTTAGTTCTGGTTTAGTTGTGGTTTAGTCCTAGTTTAAACCTGGTTCAGTCCTGCTTTAGTCCTGGTTTAGTCCTGGTTTAGTCCTGGGTTAGTCCTGGTTTAGTCCTGGGTTAGTCCTGGTTTTAGTCCTGGTGTTAGTTCTGGTTTAGAGGAGCACAGGAGGAAGCGCGGTTTACGCGAGAAAACACGGTCCACACGCGGTGCACGAGACGTCGGTGTCCGCGCTGTAACTACGGAAGGAGACGTGGTCCGCGGGTTCTCAGGTTGATGACGATGATGAAGGTGTGTGTGTTTGTGTGTGTGTTGTGTGTGTGTTTGTGTTTGTGTGTGTGTGTGTCCCCTCATGTGGCAGGTCACTATAGGACAGTAGTGCAGATATTATGAGTCTATGCAGGTTGTTTTCACCAGTGCCAGTAGCTCCTGTTTCACATTTAAGTTGTAGGCGATTTTATATTAGTTTTTTTTTATATATATCTCACATCGGGAGAAGAATTTCCAAGACACAAATGCGTTTTTACCAATGCACTGCTGCTTCCACTGTGTGACTGACACCGCCAACTTTAACATGACGTTTACATCGCTCTTATTGCGCGCGTTCTGTGTGGGTTTCCGGCAATGAGTGGAATTACCGAAATAAAAAAATAAATAAATGGAATGTAGCCCAAAATGTGAAAACAGGAAAATACCGCCTTGTAATCCACTTATTTCAGCAAAAGTAACTGTAATCCAATTACCACTCATTGAAACAGTAACTGTAACAGAATACAGTTACTCATAATTTGTACTCTGATTACGTAACGGCGGTACATGTAATCTGTTACTCCCAACACTGATTATATAATGTTACATACTTGCACATATTAATTACTAATCATGTCCTTCTAGCAGCTACCTTAATTTGACAAAGTAGCTCCCCATATATACAGTATATTGTCCTACTTGCTTGAGTAATCTCTAGGACCATGACTTTGTATTTTTACACCAGTAACATTATTTTGTAACAGTAAGTAAATATACTCTTAAATAGAAAATGACCTATATGTTTTTTTGTTGTTGTTGTTGTTTGTTTGTTTTCATGAGCGAGATGGATTGACTGGGATTTGAAAATACAACAAATTAAATTATTGTCTCTACTGTGCACTACTCTGCTTAATAAAACTATACAAATAGGTTGAAATATATATATATTTTTTTCCTTAAAATATTTGTGTCGTAAAATAAAGTTACACTGCAGATTGAAGGCTGATATATTCACCAAATGATATATGGACCAACCGATATATATGGATCAAACGATATGTGGGCTGCTTGATATGTGACCCACTCGATATATATGGACCTACCGATATATGAACCAACCGATATGTGGAGCAACCGATATATGGACCAATTGATATTTGGACCTACTGATATATGAGCCAAGAGATATATGGACCAACCGATACTCCACGTATTTGATATTTGGACCTACCGATATATGGACTAACAGATATAGGGACCATCTGATATATGGAACTACCCCGATATATGGACCAACCAATATATGGACCAACAGATATATGAACCAAGAGATATATGGACCAATCAATACATGGACCAATTGATATTTGGACCTACCGATATAGGGATCATCTGTTATAGGGATCAGCCGATATATGGACCAACCAATATATGGACCAACAGATATATGGACCAATCAGTTCGTGGACCAATTGATATTTGGCCCTCCCGATATGTGGACAAACCGATATAGGGACCAGCCGATATATGGACCAATTGATATATAAAATAACCGTTATATCGTCCAACCGATAAATGGATCAAATGATATATGAACTAACCGATATATGGACCAGCCGAAGTTTCATATGTTCAAACACAATCTCAAAAATTAAATAAAATATATATGAAAAAAAAAAAAAACACAATCTTTATTCTTTCACTCAGTTGTCCTTGCTTCCCTGACACCCAGACAATTTGTGAATAAGTCTTGTTCAGAAGAGGACTCAGAGGAGCAAAGCATGCTGGGAGCTGAGACGCCCTGTGCTCCTCTCTGTCTGACACCACACTTAAACGTCCAATTAACATTTAGAGCCAGTGCCACAGGAGCCCTCTGCATTCACTCTGCACTGAAGAAAGAAGAACCACAGATTACAGATACACTTAGAATAACGACAATCTGATCAGCCTTAATAAAGTAACAGTAAACATGTAGTCCATAATTTATTAAAGGTGCACTTCCTGGGGTCCCCTTTTCAAAATAAAAGCGTAACACATTGACTGTACATTAACAATCAATACATAACAGCAACTGCTATCATACACGAAAGAGGCAGAAAACTACTATGACTGCATTACATCACATGATCACATTATTGTATATGGGCAGTAATTATTATATCACGCAGCCATATGTTTATGCATTTGACACCAAGCTTTTCATTTATTTTATTGTTTTATTTTTCAAAGACACAGCAGCAGGTCACACTGGAACAATGATTATGGTTGTGAGTAATTGGGTTTTGAGAGAAACATTTCCGTCTCTGGACATAATTCATGTAACAGACGTTCAGTTGGGACGGTGCCAAAGAGGAACGCTGCCAAACGGACTGAACAAGGCTATTAATTAGACTCCATAAAGAAAGACACGCACAAGATTACAGAAGGAATGGTAAACACAGGGAGGGACTGTGCATCGCTCTGGCAACGGGTCAAAAGATCGAACTGGACTGAAAATGATTCAATTGAACTAAATTATACACAAGTCACGCTGAGTCACGGCTGTAATTTTGTTGCCTCTGATTCCAATACATAAAAGATAATTAAAAATGTCTTAAACATGCACTATGTAACTTTCCTGATGGAGGGTATGTCGCTTGCTCGTCTCCAATAGAGATGCTGATGCTTTACTGGAATGTTCCGCATTAAGATATTTAGTGTATCTACCTTGCCATTGCTTAAAGGTGCACTATGTAACTTTTTAGTTGGGGGTCTGTCGCCTGCTTGTTTCTATGGATAGTGTATGTCATCGCTCTGCCTGGAATGTTCCACAGTATGACATTAAACAGCTCTACCTCACATTTATTCAATCGCTCACAAAAAATATATACATCCTGACTGTGAGCAGGGCTGCCTCTCCACAGATTTGACCTGTAACTTGGTCTGGTTTGGCGATATATCGATACAGCAGCCCACGATAACGATACTGTATCATCAAATTAAATTATATTATATATTGATATTTCAATATTTGTGCACACCCCTAACTCTGACTGTGAGTGGGGTCACCTCTCCATCACCTCTCCACACATCTGACCTGCAACTTTGTCTGGTTTGGTGTCAGTTTAATGCCGTACTGTGAAACATTCCCACCAAAGCAATAACATCTCCATGAAGAAAAGCATTTGATGGACCCTCCATTAGAAAAGTTACACATTGCACCTTTAATTTCAGTCTTTTTATTGCTCAAAAATGTGCATTTATATTGAGCAGGAACACTTCTGCATAGAGCTGAGCCGTAATTTGGTCTGGTTGTGCCATTTGCATTGTCTCCGTTGAGATAAAATGTTTAATGCCGTGATGTGGAACATTATAGGCAAAGCAATAACATGTTCACAGAGAAAAGCAGGTGATGTACCCTACTTTAGAAAAGTTACATAATACATCTTCAATAATGTAAGTGACCATAATGAAGCATAATGCACTTCTGATTTGGTTTGGTTTAAAAAAGAGACAATGTTACTGTCCAGGGGAGTCAAAGCTTGAGGAAGGAAAACGCTCAGAAGAAAACAGAGAGGAGGACGATGTGATGTGCCACTCTCAAACACGTCTTTCTTCTTTCTTCTACAAAGCCATGTGCTTTTTATTTTGGCTTATGCACCCACTCAGTTTCATTGTTGCCTCGAAGGGCACATTTTCTCACCGCAAAAGACTATTTCACAGACCCTTGGCTGTTGTTCTTATGCTGTATATTTAGGACACACATAAAATTAGCGCAGTTTACCCAGCGTGTGTGTGCACCTGTGAGTGAATGAGTATAGTCCGTGCGTCCTGTTGATGCAGTGGAAAACCATTTGGCACAGTCAGAGCGAGTGCGCCTCCTTTCTTTACTACAGAGGTCTGATATGCGGACACTATATCGGCTCTGAACATAGCTCTTAACTCCTTCCGTGTGTATGAGAGTTATTATGCTTTCAGTGTGAAGGCTTGAGAGTTAGCTCTTAAGTCCATGCATGTTTACGTATGCACATGGGCGCTCTGTGGTGCGGTGGAGCAGGGGATACAGCGCAGACTTAAGGACCACATGAGAGCATGTTAACGGGCAAACGGCACTACTGTGAAGAGAGCTGCTTTCTCCACAGACCATATAAATGAGGTGTGATTACAGACACCATGGCATTTCAATACTGTGGTGTACCTTAATACTGGGTATCGTCCATTCCCTCGTCAGGCTGCTGTGTTAAAATATATTTCAGATAAAACAAAGTAAAGTTCTGACTTGAGTATATATTCCTAAAAGTGCACATTTCTAACTCACAAAAGGTCCTTCAGTTTAAAAATACTTTGTCAGTCTCCACACAGCTCTTGTTTAAATCAATACAGATCAATGTGGCAGTTTGTTATTCAACTGTTAAACTTGGATTTAGACTGTTTCTCTTAGCACCACTCAATGTTATTTATTCTGTTACTATTGAACTGCATTTACTGAACCTCCAGAGAATCAGGACTATATATAAACACTTTCTTTGATACAGAAAACTTAACTCTCTCGTATCTGATTTTTTTTTTTACTTTTTACATATTTACAATTGCATGATTTCATTCTTTGTTCCTGTTCCATGTATCAGGACTTTTTTTGTAATTTGCACTAGCCCATTGAGTCTATTTATGTATGTTTACCATATTTCAGCAACACTATAATAACTACAATATAATTAAACTTAATAAAGTATAAGTTCTTACAGTCTTAATAAACATATAGTTCACAATTTATTAAAAGTGAACTATGTAATTTTTGGGTTCTGTCATTGCTCTGCCTGATATGTTCCACAGTGTACCATTACACAGCTCTGCCTACATTTATTCAATTACAGGTGGTTTTAGAACTCAAAAATATCTAGAAAATCAGGCATTCTGTGAGTGGGGTGATTGATTATTTATTTCGGTCACAGGTATACTTTGACATTAATTCACAGACAGTCATATTTAACATACACAGACCAAAAAGGTGTAGGCTGAAGCTTCAGTTTATTATGCTTTTACCCTTTATTCCTTTGTCAGAGCGTCATCTTGACCCCAGTTCATCTTCATAAATACAGCAAGAAGAAACAAACAAATCAGAAACAGTACATCAAAGTACTACAGCACAAACTAAGTATCATATTTCATGTATTTGTCCAGAGTTAAACATTTAAACTTCTTTATAAAGTGAAAGAGACTGGTACACAATTTTAGGTTTTCTGTACAGTTGTTCCACAGCTCCACCCCTTTAACAGATATACAAAATTTCATAATGTTTGTTCTAATTTTCTTTTTCTGAGCTCATATTGGCTCTTTTGGATTTTGAACATGTTCTGTAAAGATTTTGACAGGAGATTGTTGTTTACTTTGAACATGATTTTCAGAGTATAAAGGTCGACTAAATCAGGTATGATTCAGGGTATGTTCACTATATGAAATGTGCTATATAAATAAAATCATTATCAGTTAGTAGCACATACACTGGTTTCCATTTTTTCTGTTACAGCCCTTCCTGGTTGTACTGAAGATTTGCTGGACCCACAGTTCAAAACAAGAGATCGTTGCCTCCACAAATGAATCACATCATTATTCCTAACCAGCCTTTAATAATGTGGCAAACAAACTACATTTTGAAAACATTATGGTTTAGTTTCCATATGGCCATTTTTATCATTTTTGTGTTCCCCGTGTTAAGAATTACTTACAAATTAAGATATTACTTGCAGTCAGTGTTGGGAAGGTGACTTTTAAAATGTATTCCCCTACAGATTACAGATTACAGACCCCAAAATGTAGATTGTAATGTAATCCATTAAATTACTTAAAGTGAGTAACGTAATCTAAATACTTTGGATTACTCGACTTGCTGTAGAGAAGCAAAGACCAGGAAATCTTCACATAAGATATTTTGTCTGCTAAAAGAAAATAAAAAAGCCCAGACTTTACTTCACCGTATTTAAAATATTATTGATAGAAGAAGAGGACACACAGTCCATGCAGTATGATTTAGTCCTGTTAAATTCTGTTTTAGACCTGGTTTAGACCTGGTTTTAGACCTGGTTTTAGACCTGGTTTTAGGTATAGACCTGGTTTTAGTCCTGGTATAGACCTGGTATAGACCTGGTTTAGACCTGGTTTAGACCTGGTTTTAGACCTGTTTTTAGTCCTGGTTTTAGTCCTGGTTTTAGTCCTGGTTTAGTCTTGGTTTAGACCTAGTTTAGACCTAGTTTAGACCTGGTTTTAGACCTGGTTTAGACCTGGTTTAGACCTGGTTTAGACCTAGTTTAGACCTGGTTTAGATCTGGTTTAGTGTCCTGCAATGAATGGAATTACCGAGAAAAAAAAAGAAAGAAAAAGGAATATAACTTGAAATGTGAAAACAGGAAAATATTGCCGTGTAATCAATTTATTTCAACAAAGTAACTGTAATCCAATTACCACTCGCTGAAAATTTAACTGTAACTGAATACAGTTACTCATAATCTGTACTCTGATTACGTAACTCCTGTACATGTAATCTGTTACTCCCCAACACTGCTTGCAGTATATGAAGGAAGTTGTGATTAATGACAATACTGGTCATTTCTGTATTGTAAATGTTGTGATCATACTAAAATTTTAAACACAGAGTCAATAGTTAATACAGATTACAATACTGTGATGTTAATAGAAAAGAAAAAAAAAACATTAAACATTAAATAGTAGTACTTTCTTTTCTATTCCCATGAAGCGTTTTATTGTATCTGTGTAATCCTCAGTGGTCCATGAGCATGTACGAGTCTATGTGCTCTTATACTTGTTCTGATACAGCTCAGCTAATGTCACCCTTTTTGTATCAATACCTGCTCAAATGAGTGTCTAGTTTCAATACTAGTTTTGACAACACTATTGTAAACGTTGCTATGACGACTTCATATTCAAGCATGCATAACATTAGCCAAACCTTGATCATATTTTGTCATCAACACAGTTTTTGAGTCCATTTTGCCGCTTTATCCCTCTGGAAGTGCATTAAGAGCAGATTACATTTAATTTGAGCACATTTTCTCCCTCTTTTCTGTGTTGGCCTTAGCGTTAGTGGGTTGTATTTGGTGGGAGATGATAAATGTGGAGCCAGAGGGATGAGAGGAGAGTGGGCAGAGAGAACCCAGAGGTCAGTGACACAGACTCTGAAAAACATTACTGTGAATACTGCTACTGCTACTGCTACTGCTACTGCTGCTGCTAATATACTGAGCCTGGAGGGTAGAGCTAGAGTCTAAACCAACAGGGGAAAGGGACCAAATCAAGAGAAAGGAGATAGATAGGCCAATATACGTAAACAAAAAGCGGAACCAAGCTTGAACCGTTATTTTTTTAGTGCCCTTCAGTAGGTATTAGAGACAAAGTAGACAAAAGGGAGAAGACTGGAGGATAAAGTGGAGTCTAAACCAACATGGGACAGGGACCAAATCAAGACAAAGGAGATAAACAGACAGATATAGACAAAAAAATGGTCACTTAACTAGAATCACGCCTGAAACTGTATTATTTAATGTCATTTAGGAAGCTATTGGGAATGTACCTAAATGAGAAAGTGGTAAAAAAATAAGGCAACACTGCTATTGATAGAGCCGGAGCCTGAACCAGAAAGGACCAAAGGGAGTGGGAACTAATCAAGACAAAGGATACGGACTTGCCAATATGAGGATGCGTTCACTTGCTCAAACATCACAGGGCAATTGGGATTTAACTGGGTTCAAACCTGAAACTTTATTAGACCATTTAATTTGTTTAGTCTAAAAAGTAGATAGAATAAACCAGAAGTCTTATTTAACCCCTTTCCCAATTCTCTTCACAATAAAAACACTGTCTAAACCTGGACTATATAGACTGGGACTTAACCAAGACTCAAAGCAAATTAAGTCTTTAAGAGGACTAGACACTGAGCTCAAACCCGGACTAAACCAGACTGCTAAATCTGTCCCAACTGATAAAGAAAACTGATGTCACTAAAGGAAATTCCCAAACCTATGGACCAGTTTGCTACGCTATAGAAATGTTATGACACATTTTCACGTTTTCACAAGAGCTGGAGTAATTTACAAAGTTTACGAAGAATAATAAAATCAAAATGCTGCCATTAATTGTTTTTTTTAAGAGATTTGCACAACTTTGAGTAGGTTATAATGGCAATTTGGGGATAATATTGTTGCTAGAAGCTTAATTTTGAGTCCTGTTTGTTAAATTACGGTGGCAATCAAGTTTTTACGCGGCACACATGCTCTGAAAACAGGGTTAAAGTCGTCGAAAAATAATTTTAATTGACTTGAAAAGATAATTTTGGGGTAATTCTAGGCAAAAATAGTTGTGATTTAAAGACTTGAAACATTGATAAGGATGAAAGAATGTTAAAATACGGGTTAAGTATGTTTAAAGTTTCGTTTCCATGCGTATTTACCTGACACGGGGTTCTCAGGGACCCACTTGGAGCCGGGGTGGAAAGTGTGAAACACGGCTCGCACCTCTTGGCAGTTTGGCACGTGTCCTCCGCTCGCGAGGGGAAGAGACAGGAGCAGAGCGCACAAAAGCACCCAAATCATCTCTACGGCGTGGAGAAAGGCGCAAAAACGTCCGGAAAGTAGTCAAAACTGCACGAAAATGCGGACTCGCGACGCTGTGAAGTTCAACGGGATCCACGCGTAAAGAGAGCGGTATCAGAATCCTCGTTAGGTCAGTATGTTTGGTCTGTAAACGCGCTTTCTATCCGTAAAAAAAACGATCCAAGTCAACTTATTAGAAAGGACCCTCTCTCTTTTCTCCTCTCCTCTCCTCAGACAGCTCGTTGAAAGAGCAGCTGGAGACGCGCGGAGGGCTGAGTTCGTGTGCGCTCTCACGACATCAAACGTAAAACAGCGTGAACCTGCGCGTGTCGGGTTGAGAGATATCCCCCTGTTTAGCGTCAGATCCAGTGGTCCTACGTGGCTGCGGTGCTGAGGAGAGCGCAGGATTTATGTGAGCGCCGGTGGTGGAGAGGTAGATAAATGGCACTACGGGAAGCAATTAGGACGCGGCAACAGTGGGGCTTAAAGCAACAAATACAGAGAAACGTGCTGATTGTGCAAAGTGTAGAGGGCCTATAGAGTTTATTGTAGGGCTATAGATTATGTGGACTATTGTGGATTGCTTTACCAGTCGCCAAACAGCTGCGTAACCTTTTTTTGTGGATAGGTTAATAGCCTCAAGTCCAACTCTTCTAGAAATCAAAATTGAAAATCGTTTAAAGCGTCGTTTCCAGGAGCTACTGTATCTATCTAGTTTGTATTACATTTTTACTTGTACATATAGTTCTTTTTATATAAATATGCCTTATTTGACACCAGTCTCTTGCCATTTTTGATACTTACTTGGAATTTCTTACCATGTATATTGTTGCTTTGTTGTATTACGTGATATGGGAGCATCTTTGTCCAAATAATTTCCCTTGTGGATTCAAAGTTTGTCCAAGTCTAAATGCCAAATCCCGTGGTCAGAAAACGACTAAAACTAGGCAACCATTTTTAGATACAGGTTAAAAAATATTGACTCCAGGATCTTTTTACGCACAGCTTTTTACCAAAACTAACTCAAAAACGTATGGGTGTGACTGACTACTGGAACAGGCCTAAATTATAGATCCACAAGGGAAATTTGGACACAGTAATTCACACATCACTTGATCAAAAAACAAGAATAAAATAATTGGTAGTAAATTCAAAAAAGTAAAGTAGTAAAGTAAAATAGCGATATAATAGTGAACTAGAGAAAAGATTAAAAACCCCAAATATGAACGAGAATAAACCACGTATTACACTTTTTACTTTATTGCACACAAAGGACAGTTAAAAAACACAATATTTTAGAATTGGGGGACACAAAATGGACGTTCATACCAAGTCAAATGGCGCCATCTAGCGTCGGTTCGTAACACGGCACAGGCACTAGGGGAGACAATGAGGCGCGTTAGTGTTTTTCTTACACAGTCCAGCCGTTTTTAGCGGTTCTCAACATCTGGCGGCTTGGGGATGGATACTGTGCAATTTCTTTCATTCACTCAAGTATTGAAATTGCGAAATCATCCACCCGAAAACAGCAAGACAAAAAAAATGTATAAAGTAAAAGGTGCATTGAACACAACAGATGTTAATGGAGAAAAAAAAAAAAAAAAAAGATAATAAAACTCTTCAAGGTGATTTTGCGGATAGATCTGGTTATCTGAGAGCTTTGCATGGATTTGCACAGCACACAATACAAGCTGAGAGCAAACCAGCAAAGCTCTGAGCCAAAACCAGGTTAAGTTTGAAGAGGGAAAGGATCAGGTGAAAAAACGACTTGCAAAACCTGAAGTGCGCAAAATGCAGTAGATGAAAAACGTACTACCTGCACTGTGAGCACTTTGACACTGCAGAGTCCAGAAATCAGGAATAAAAACGCAAACATAAATTACAATACATGATTAAAATAAATACTTAATGCTTTTTTGGACACTCAGACGCTTTACAAACAAAAACAAAAAAGGAAGCAACAAGGAGGGAAAACTGATTGAATATGTAATTTTCAAACGATATATAAAAGTAACTGCATAAATTTTATCTGCTTAAAAAGGTGACGCATACAACAACAGCTGAAATATGTGAAAGGTTAGCCATGAAAACGCATTACCACACTGATTAAGGCACTAAGAAACAAGATTCTTGCAAGAAACAAGTAAACAATTTGTGGAATATCAAATGTACTATGCAGAATTTGAAACAAGAAATTGTGCAAAGATTTTAAGTAATGGGGGTACCATTTTAGACTTGGACAAACTTTATTGATCCACAAGGGAAATGTTATGGCCTTGGCAACATTTCTAAGATACACAAATTTTAATAAAATTGTTTGCAAATGGGTGTCTAAGACCAAAACCTGTATAGATAGATAGTGCACCTTAAAAAAACAATACCAAGAGACATTTTCAAAGCTAGTCTATAGGTTAAGAGAAAGCCTCAAAAGTCTCGAATTATAGCACCAATGAATGCAACTAAAATCTCTTTAATAAAAACAAATCTGGTACAGTGGGAGCACATTTACCTGGTTTGAAGTGAATTTGTAAAGCACCATTGAAATAAAAACATTCAAGGACTTGCAGCAAGTTAAAACAGTTCATTTTCACTGGTGATTTTGATCCAGAGTTTGGATTAGAGTTAGTCTCAGGGTTGTGATCCAGAGTTTGGGTTAGTCTTAGGGTTGGTCTCAGTCCTCCAGCCAAAAGGAGCACCCAGGGCAGTAGATGTTAACTTCACTAACTACACTAGATGCACCTTAATTGGAGAACCACTACAACAGATTTAACCAAACTGGGGGAAGGGGCTTTTCTTTATGCAGCATCTGAAAAGAGACAAGCAATTAACTACTATAACATGTGTGGGCTATAATGACAAACAAATATACAAACTCTCCTAAATTAAAAAACAAATCTTAAAACAAAAAGGTCAAATTATTAGTCCTAAACAGGGAGCCTTCAGATTCATTTTATTTTACGTTTTTGTTTGCGTTGGTCTGTTCAAATGAGCATGTAGTTTTGAACATAGTTTTCGTATAGGACTATAGGCTACTCATTTTGCCAATATCTGTGCATCTTGTTGGTGATTATGTTGATTAGGTGTGTGGAAACAAATGCAACACATTGGGATGGGGTTTTAACTTTGAACAAACTTGTCTGAATCAACTTATCCTAGACTCTTAGAAAAAAAGAAAAAAAAACGAAAAAAAAAAAAAACAGGTTGTTCATATTTGAGCAGTATATTCTGAATTGATCAAGGAGTATTTTGACTTGTGCAGCAGTTTTCTATATAATTTCTTCAAGTTTTCTTCAAATTTGTTTAAAAAGTAAATAATAATAATTTAAAAAGATAAATAAAAAATAAAATGATTGGCCTGAACAGTTCCAAATCACTTGTTGCAAGTTGCAATTCATAAGGTAGCCTTAATTTCAAGTTTAAATAAAAATATATATATATAAAAAAAAGTTTCCAATGCCCTCAAACATTAACAAGTCATATTTTGGAGCATAATTAAAAGAATTCTGAATTTCCCAGTTCCTCGTTAGGTTTGCGCCAGCGGATGGCTCTGAGCTAAAGTGGCGCCAAACTGCGTGGATGACGCACAGAGTCAATTAAAAAAAGCGTTTGATTTCGCATCTGCGTCACGACGCAACAACAAGATCACGCTGGAAACACCCGCTCAATCAATTTTTACGTCCAATTAAAGGATTAACTCTCGGAATGAAGCGATCACTTTTAGAGTTACAGGCAACAATGGACGGAGCACAGCGACACAATGGTAAAGTTGTGGAGGCACAGAGACTTTGTACAAAGATTAACGCCAACAACCAGCCCCGTTTAATTATTAATTAGCGAAGAAACAAAGAAAACAACCGTATTTTCAATGGACCACGTAATGAGGATTCGATATACGGCTAAAACGCACTCGAACGTGCAGAACAGTTAACATTTAGACCGTAGAAGTCCATTAATTCAATGTAAATAAATATGTAAACAAGTTGTATTTCGCTCCTTACCGGCTTATCTGCAGATGTCCTGTCCGGTGCTGCAGTCTTGGCCACGCTTTTGCAACGACAAAAAGTTTTGTCACGCATGAAATTGAGAGAGCATCTTTTTTGTTGATTTTCTCTTTGTGGGGGTTGGGGAAGGCGGTGGCAGCGGCGGCGGAAGAAGCTCGGCCGTAGATATCTTGTTGTCCAAGGCCTAAATGCGTCCATCAAATCGATCCGTGGGCATTTCTGCACTCACGCAAACAATTCCGCACGGGGTTTGTGTGCAAAGAGTCGGCCCAAAACGCAATCCCAGTGCAGTGTTGGTTGCAAATAAAGCTTCCCTCATTTGAACAACGAGCTTCAGGCTTGTATCTTGACCTATAACCTATGTATAGACCCTGCCCCCACTTTGCCTCTTCGCTCCCGCCCTGATCGCCTTACCCAAAACAAAACGCGCGTAACGTACAAACTACAACCCCTACACATTTTTACACAACACACCTCACATCATTACGATTTTAGAGAATTTTTCGTAGTATAAAAATCACCTCTTCCCATCTCTATCAATGCGCGGTGTCGTTGTGGGAATTGGAGTAGCGCCCGTAGCCTTACATGCCTTCTTCCCCGAGTGAACTTTGGCCTAGTTTCCCATGGTGCATTTTCACGGAGCATATAGGCTGTGATTGGTGGACGTAAAGAAAAGACATTGGCGGCTACGCGTTTGATTTCAGTGGCTTGAAGTCCCTCTTGGTCACATGTGCAGCCTCGCAGGTCTAGAATAATCCTAAACCGCACAATAACGTTTCAGATTTGTACTTGATTGATTATAGAGGCCCGCGTAGACATCTATGGACACTAGTCTATTAATACAGGTGTTTGGGTGGTAGTGCACTTTGAATCGCTACTGTGTGCTGATACGAATTTAAACCCATATCAAAATATTAATGATTTTATTGCTTTATTGTCCCTTTGAAGCAGTGGCTTTCTACACGTTTGTGGCACCCTATAATTTGACCAAGGACATTGTGTTGTCAACAGGCCTATACTTCTAAATCAAAGTCTATTTTTTGTTCCAGTTTTAAAATTACACATAACAAAACCAAAAAAATGGACAAAAAACAAACACACGAACTACAACTCGCACAACTCCGTCTAATCCTGTCAAGATATTCAAACTGGTCTATTTTTTGTTTACTTTATTTTGTAATGTATGCACTTATTTTTATTTGATCACACTTTATATTTCCTAGGCCTGTTATTGTTCGTTTTTTGTGTTGCACCATAATGTCAGAGCAAGCTCCTAGTTTGTGAATTTTGCTCCAAGAATAGCACTAAACATATTTTGATTCATCTCAGTTTTCACATTTTTCAAAATCAGTTTCAGAATTTCTCGTCATGATTATTTTAGCATCAAAATGTTCCAATATGAGGTACTCTCAACTTAATGCTTATTCAAGGCCTGCACTTTTATTTAAAGGTGCACTATTTAACTTTTTGGTTGGGGGTCCATCACCTGCTTGTTTCTGAGGGCATGTTATTGTCCTGCCTGGAAAGTTCCACAGTATGACATTAAACAGCTCTACCTTCATAACCTGGTCCCCAAAGGGTTGACCAGTTTTTGTATTCACCCTCTGTGTGTGTATGTCTGTGTGTGTGTCCACCCACGATAATGTTGGCTTCATCGAACCAGGACCTGCAATGTCCGAGGCCATGGTTCTCGACCGGAAAAAGGTGGCTTGCCCTCTCCAGGTGGGTGGAGAGTCCCTGGCTCAAGTGGAGGAGTTCAAGTATCTCGGGGTCTTGTTCACGAGTGAGGGGAGGATGGAGCGTGAGATTGACAGGCGGATCGGTGCAGCTTCGGCAGTGATGCGGTCGCTGTATCGGACCGTTGTGGTGAAGAGGAGCTGAGCCGAAAGGCAAAGCTCTCGATTTACCGGTCAGTCTTCGTTCCCACCCTCACCTATGGTCATGAGCTCTGGGTAATGACCGAAAGGATGAGATTGCGGATACAAGCGGCCGAAATGAGTTTCCTCTGCAGGGTGGCTGGGCGCTCCCTTAGAGATAGGGTGAGGAGCTCAGTCACACGGGAGGAGCTCGGAGTAGAGCCTCTGCTCCTTCACGTCGAGAGGAGCCAGTTGAGGTGGCTCGGGCATCTGTTCCGGATGCCTCCTGGACACCTCCCTCGGGAGGTGTTCTGGGCATGTCCCACTGGGAGGAGGCCCCGGGGAAGACCCAGGACACGCTGGAGGGACTATGTTTCTCAGCTGGCCTGGGAACGCCTCGGGGTTCCCCCAGAAGAGCTGGAGGAAGTGTGCGTGGAAAGGGAAGTCTGGGAGTCCCTGCTTAGACTGCTGCCTCCGCGACCCGGCCCCGGATAAGCGGAAGAAAATGGAATGGTTGGGGGTCCATCACCTGCTTGTTTCTGAGGGCATGTTATTGTCCTGCCTGGAAAGTTCCACAGTATGACAAACAGCTCTACCTTCATAACCTGGTCCCCAAAGGGTTGACCAGGTTTTGTATTCACCCTGTGTCTGTGTGTGTGTGTCCACCCACGATAATTCCGCCATTTATGGACCGATTGTCACCAAATTTGGTACATGGGTCAAGCACCTGTGCCTGATGCCGCAAAAAAGTTTGGTGATGATCCAAGGTCATTTGAGGTCACACAGGTCAATTGAAAGGTCACGCCATTATAAAGGATTGGCAATTTCTGCAATTTCTGAATCTTTGGGCTAAAATATTCACCTAATCATCACACAAGTTGGCACACACATAACCGGGGTACACTGGATGTTACAGGTTGAAACTGGTCAAGGTCACTTGAAGGTCAAGGTAACCAAGGTCAAATATGCGTTTTTGGTCATAACTAGGCAAAGGATCGAGCTCGAGCAACAGGAGTGGTCTCAAAATCTAAGAAAAAGTAAACACAGATATTCTCATGTGTGACCAATATCACACAAATGTTCATGGGCCTGTACAGATACACATATTACATTGTGGATATAACGATCATGTAATATGGTCTGGGCTCCTCATAAACTGCTTCTGTGGTGATGAACTGACCCCACCGATGCCTCATGGGGGACCAGGTTGCTGTCTCTGACTGCGCTTGTTGTGGTTGTATAGCTCAAAAATACTAAGAAAAAAACAACATTCTGATCGGAGTTGCACCTCCACAGATCTGACCTGTAACTTGGTCTAGTTTGGTCTCCATGAAGATAAAAAAGTTTAATGCTGTACTGTGAAACATTCCAGACAAAGCAATAACATCTACATGGAGAAAACCATTTGGCAAATCCTTGACCAGAAAAGTTACACAATGCACGTTTAACACTTTTTATACCATACTAAATATTGTAATCCATGTGAAAGTAATGAGACTACATCATTATTACCTACGTGTTTTAAAAGGCAGTTCAGATCAGATGGAAGGTACAGACAAGTTTATACGATAAGCTTTGCTCTTGGGTGAGAACTTTCTTATGCTATGGAAACAACTACTATCCCAGACAGTTGCTTCTCTATCATGGTTCAACGCCATCGTACCAACTTATTAATATATAGTAATTCTTTTGACTTAATGTTAAACAAGTACAGATAAAAAAAATAAAAAAAACTTTACCTAAAAAACACACATCACCACAAAATTAAGACATTTGCGTAAAGTTTTATTCTTATGAAGGCTCACACTTTAATATTTATAAAGTTATGTACATAGATTTGCTCCCAGTAAATAAAAAGAAAACATCCATAAAATTTGGAAAAAAAGGAAGAAAAAAAACAAAGGCAACAGGAATAAAATGGAAACACGGCTATGTAAATGTAAAATTTTAAAATGTTAACCAGTGATCATGAGTTAGAGGTAGGGTTTAGACATGAAATGCTTTTTGTACTGGTAACCAGGAGCCAGTAGTGTCAGCAGCGCCCTCTGGTAGGTGTTTGGGTGCATTGCAACTCTTCCATAGCTGGAGTAGTTGACAATTAAACCAAAATATGCAAAAATAGAGAACTTTAAAAATGTGGCTTCTTGAGGAAAAGTCCACAGACTGTTAGCAGAGGCTTTGCAGGACTACTGGCTCCTATATTGTACCGCATTCACAGCACTGTTAATAATTTCACGGATTTTAAAAATATATTAACCTTTTTGTTAAACAGTTTAACAACAAAACCAAGCAATATTTTAGATTATTTGTATAACTTGAACATACATTTTGTGAGCGTAAATGTTGACTGACCAGGGTTCCAGTGAAAAATATGTAGCCCTAAATATAATGTTATGGCTTTTTCACAGGTCCTATATTACACTTTTGTGAGGTTTTAGCCATGTTGTAATGTTATCTCCACAAAAACATACTCAGAGTTCCGCTTTGTTTCATTCAGACATGTTTGAGTACTCCTTTATTATTTGTCTGTCTACATCCCCAAAGATCAAAATGCTCTGCTCCACCTTGTGATGTCATGAGGCGGTAGTTTTCAGGTAAACAGCTACCTTTGATTGGAAATGATTCTGGTGAAGGGGTATTGAGTTGAAAAACACAGTGGAGCTCTGCCTGTAGTGTTTCCTAATTGAGAGAAGAACACATCTTAAATCTGCAGATTTTGGTAAACATGCGTGAATGAAACAAAACACAACTCCAGGTCTGTTTGTGACGAGGAAGCAACATTAAAACATTGATCAGAAAATAGAGTAATATGGGCCTTTTAACTAATTATGTATTGGTATATATTGAATGAAATGTGTTGCTGTCTGTCACATTGACTAAAATGTGTAAAAATTAAAATAATATCAGTCACTCCATCATGAATAAGAAAACACATTTGAGTTTATCCCTCGTCAGTCCGAAATATTGTACGAAAAGGTACATTAAAGCACTTGGAATAAATTTTTTTCACCAATTTCTTGTATTAACTTTGGTTAAAAAACTAATCAAGAAGTCTGCAATTTGAAATGATCTTTACAATCTACCAAATGTATTTAAATAAGGCATGTCCTCCATCGTAAGGCACCGTGCTGCAAGTCCATATGAATTAGCATTTGAAATGGCACCACACGATAGAGCTTTTAAGGGTTAAAAACTGGCTTTCCATCGGGAAAACCAGGTCGCAGTCCCTGTTCAAGTTTGAACAAATATATATGTCAAGTTTAGGCATGCATACAAATCAATGTGTATTTAAAATTCTAATAAATACACTAATCAGGTTTAACAATATGATTTAAGCACACTGTATATTCTGGGCCAGCCTTCTTTCCATACTTAAATCACCTATCACTGTATCCTTTCTTTGATCGCTACATCAGACTAGAACACCCCAAAAGACCTGCACTAAACCAGGACTAAACCAGGACTAAACTAGGTCTAACTCAGAACTAAACCAGGACTAAAGCACCTCCAATAGACAGTGGGTAACATGGCCAGGAAAAGTCAGATAACTACAATAATCAGATATCCCAGTTATTAGATATTTTTTGTGTGCTTAGAGAAATCAGTTACTTTTTTTGCGTAACTGTTGTATTTGGAAGAAAAAGTTAAATTAATTTTAAAATAAGTCTTTCAATTTAGCTTTAGTAGTTTCCCTTTCATTTTATCTTGTCACATTAGGTTGCTATTTTTTGCATAATTTTTCTTGTCAAAGCCGTGTGTGGAAAAGGTGTGAAAAATCCCCAAAAAAATGAGATTACTTGCAACAAATCAAACTGAACTATTTATGTGAAATGTCAATATTCTGCATTGCAATCAATAATAATAATGATCAGATTTTTGGTGTGCACATGAGCTATACTCAATCAGGTCCAGCCCAGGTCTAGCTCAGGACTAAGCCAGGTCTAAACACTCAATCATAGCTGCAGTTTTGGAGATGCTTTGAACCATCTTACTTTATCAAACTCGCTCAGATCCTAATCACTTCTTCTTACCTTTCTTACATTTACTTTGAGGACTAAACAAAAACAAAATCTCGCAAGCCAAAACAGGCTGCACGTAATCATACTGTTATAAACCTGATCAGTTATTTAAGAGGAAAGTAAAGACGAAAAATTAGCATTTGCAAACACAAAACCCATGAGGTATATTCTAAAGAACTGTGCGCACAGGCATTGCTCCAATCTCCAAAATGCCATTATAGGGGCAGCAGCAGCAGGCTTAAATAAGGCAACAATCCAAATAGATTTTTAAAGCTACACAGCATAAAGTTTGAGATTCCAATTCTGTAAGCGAACATTTGTACTCAGCACAACCAAAGGTAAAATAAAAGAAAAAAAACTAAATCGTCAGGCATACCACTTTAAGATGATCTCATACACGTTATAGCAAATGTTAGTAAGGACTACATTTCATTCACTCTCCGTCTATTCTCGCCATTCAAATCTATTCAGCAAATCTTTCTTCTCAAACAAAAATTCCTTGTTGCTGGTCAAATAAACATTCTCAAATTTAAGTAATTAATACAGCTCATCATATTAATCATTATATTAAAAATAGCTACCAACTTTGTTTAAATTTCTGAGGTTTGACTGGAGCAAAATTCAAGAAACTAAACAAATATGTGGGATATTAAACAGAAAACACTTGAAATTGTTCTTAGATTATTACTCAAGTCTATGTTACAAAGATGATTCCCCCACTATTTGGCTGCAATGAAGTGCTTGTTCACGTTTAGAGTTGGGGCAGTATTCATAAAGAAAATAGACTAAAAGCAGCCAACACATTAACTATGACATGCAAACTACTTCTATGTAACATACACTTTTATAGTAATTTAAGAAACCATTTTGGATTTGTTATTATTGAACAAACACCATTATTGATTTAGCTTTTGCCCCAGTCCTTGTACCTAGATTAGTTTAGTCCTGGGTCACATTCTAGTTTGTTTCCTCTCATTTAAAGATGCACTATGTAACTTACAGTGTGGCATTAAACATATCTCTCTTGTATTTAATAAATCACAGGTGTTCTTATTGCAGAAAATACTTTTAAAAAATATGTGTTTTTACTGTGAGAGGTACTGCCACTCCGCGGATCTAATTTGCAACTGGTGGTGGCATCAGCTGCTTGTCTCCATGGAATGCAATACTGTGGAACATTCCAGACAGAGCAAGAACATCTCCATGGAGACAAGCAGGTCACAGAAAAGTTACATAGTGCACTTTAGTTCCACTATGTAACATGGCTATTTAGTTCCACTTAAAGGCATTAATAACTACGTGATGCCTTGGTAAAGGGCTATGTTGTTTGGTTATTTCCAGTTAGGATACTTTGTCTTAAATTTTAAATTTATGAGCGATTTATATAAACCCAGCATTTTTCACAATTAAAGGTACGTTGTGCAACTTTTCTGGTGGAGAGTCCGTCACCTGCTTGTCTTTGTTGAGATGTTGCATTGGCAAGAACGCTGCACAGTAGAGATTAAATCTATCTATCTCAAGGGAGACAACTATAGGCTACTTTACAGGTCACATCTGTGGAGAGGCACCCTTATTCACAGAGAGAATTATTGTAATTTTGAGCAATAGGAACACCCACAATGAATAAATGCTAGATAGATATGTTTAATGTCATGCCATGGAACATACCAGGTAAAGCAATAACATCTCCATGGAGACAAGCAGGTGATGGCCCCTAGTCCAGAAAAGTTGCACAATGCACCTTTAAGACATTTTACCCAGCTAGTCAAATCAATAACTACATACTAAAGTCAGTCATTGTGGTCTTTTTCTTGTTGCCATGGACGATACCTCAAGCTCTATGCGTTGTTAGTTTCTATTTCGACCCTGTATGCCTCACCAAAATAAAATACCCCTCCACAAAACATTGATTCGTCCCTGGTTTTGATTTTCGCCTCCTGTTTCCGCTAATGGACCAGTGAGGACAGCACAGTGGGGAGATATTTGACCTCAAAAACATGCTCTGTAAACTATCGGCTAAAAACAACCAACTGTTTGAACCAAATCCTATGGTACGGTTCAATTTAGTATGGCAAAAGTACATGAGAGGTATACTTTGCAATTGGAATGGTTTGAACAAGCAAAACAATGCCCCCCGCAAACTCCACTAATATCGACAATACTGAAAAATTTCATGGATTGGTTATCGGTTCCAAGATATCGGTTCAGTCAATATTCCATGTTGGTCTAAAATGACCCAAAATGTCTCATAATATTAAGCTTGTGTTTTTCAAAGCCAAATTTGTAGTTACTTTAAATAATAAATAACAATTACAAAACAAATTTGGATTTTTTTTTTCTAGTGCACCGGATAATAATCAGCAAATATTTAAAGCCAAAGTATCACAGGTATCGGAACAGAAAAAGCTGTATAGGTGCATCCCTAAACTTAATATTAATTTGGACAATGCGGTGTGATCATATACTATAAAACCTGCTAAGCCTGTAGTTCAGACTTCTACAAACATGTTCTGAAATGCATGGGATTCCTGTATTATTTGGTTCATATTTCATAGTTCATATTTTAGTCTGAGTGTTTCCAGATGTGTGTAAAACATGCATGTGAACTGAACAGAAAATAAATCTTATCTAATTGCAATGTCATTACTTGTCAGAAAGAAATTTAAATGACATATTTGCTCCAAATTGTTCAGCCCAAGAGTTTACATGGTCAAAAGATTCACAAAACAGTCAAAAATGCTAACATTGAGAAAATAACCACAAGAAGAAATCACAAGCTGGTCTCGTAGTGTTGCAGATGGAAGAGCATCTGGCATAAAAATCACTAGCTAATAACTGAGTATGTGAATGTTTCAATATGGTAAAACTGAAGTTAAAAGGAAAACATGAAGGAAAAATGGATGCTATAAATAAGAAATTGTTTTCATTGGGTTGAGCCTCTTGTTTATGGACGCCATTTTGAGCACTTTTCAAAATATAGAATACATTTTTTGGTTTTGTTAAAAACTATGGTAACGGTGCTAATTTTTAAGTCATTCTGAAACTCGTGGGTACTTTCTATTGATGAATTTGTGATGTGAATTTGCCATACCAAACTCAACTGTACACCTTAAAAATCATAATAATAAAATAAAAATAAAACATAGAAACAAAATGATCTTTCTTATTGCCTTGTGCTGCTGACCCTCTGACTCTGCGCTCATCTCGTCTGTATAGATCAACAATGTCCCTGTACAACAAAGAGAACTATCAAAAAAAGGCAAAATACACCAAACCTAGTCTATATACTTATGTTACACTATAAGCAATGTGCGGAAAGAAACTACACCTTTTCAACAGTTTACCAAATAGATACATTAGAAAAATAACATCTGTTCTATCACCGCTAAATTTTAAAACATAGCAGAATCAGGCCTTTAAGAACATCATTATATTGGCTGTGAATGAGAAAGTAACAGTTTGATGCCCCATATTAAAGGTGCACTGCGCAACTTTTCTGGTGGAGGATCCATCACCTGCTTGTCTCCATGGAGATATTACCGTTTTGCCTTGATTATTGCTCAGTATGGATATAAACGTGGTAATCACAATGGAGACAGGTTAATGGTCAGATCTGTGAAGAAGTGAGCCTGTACGTGGTACGAGTTCAAGGTACTTTTGTGCTATAAAACACCTGTATTTGAACAAACGCAAGAGGGATGTTTAATGACATAGTGTGGTACATTCCAGGCAAATAAATAACATCTCCATGGAGACAAGAAAGTCCACCTCCACCTTAGAAATAATATAGTGCACCTTTAACTGGACAAAGGTATTTTTTAAATATTCTACGGTTTAAGAATGCTTTGAAATTAAAGAGTTCTTGGCCCACTCAAGTTGCCGGATGGAAATTAACCTCCACATCCAAGCTAAAACACAAGCAAAAGGAAGTAAGGCTTTTCCTATAGTTAATATAATATTCAATAATAATAATAATAACAACAACAATATTAAAGCGTGTCTTTTAAACTCTGTACGCAGCGAAAACCACCACTCTAAAACCTGGTAGCAAAAACAGAAAATCTACATGAGATAAAAGGACTTAAGAATAATCTTGGTTTGGTTAAAGTGAATAATGTTTTGACCCAATCAGCTGTAAATAGGTTTCTTTTATAGACTGTATAAAGAAGTGGAGAAATCTGAATTAGGGCTGCATGATATTGGAAAATTTTGCGATATATGATATGGCTTTTCTTTGTTCTTATTTCAAATTCCATCCCTCTGGCAGACACACACGTTTAAAATGAGAGAAATGAAGTCACTGATCACAAATATATACCAAAAAATTTAAGTAAAATAATTATGTAATTATATCTACTAATCCTAACTTCTCAAACCAAGATAACATTCTGAAGTCCTTTATACCATGTTGACGTTGTTTTTCCCAGAGGACACTATGACCCAAAGGGCACTAAGATCCTGGGGTATCCTCTGGGGTGGGGGCTTTCTTCAGGTACTGGATCTGTTTGATCAGGTAGTTCTTCTCGTCACAGAACTGCTCGTCCTCGGAGCGATCCGTCTGGAAGTGACTTAGGAACTCCACCAGTTTGGCCTGGTTCTTCAGCAGGATGTCCATTACGGGCTGGGTCTTGTTCGGGTTTGCCACAAAAACCTGAACATGGAAAAACAGAGGTCAAACGTCAGCTGAGGGTTTGAGGTGCAGAGTTAAATCTAATCCACTTTATATAGCACATTTCATAAACAAAACTGTTTCCAAAGTGCTGCACAATACATATTAAACAATACAATGGGAATATAAAATAAAGCTCTATTTAACTTCAGTAGTTCTTATTAAGACAATAAAAGTACTAAAATAATTAAGAGAAAAAATGCCAATCAGTAAAAAAAATAAATAAATAAAAAATAAAAAAAAACACAGAGGACCACACAACTCACACAGTATTAAAAGTCAGACCATGGAAAGTCACCATGTTTCTGTCAGTAGTGCAGACCTCACCAGAGATGTATTAGCCAAACAATGTTAAAAAGTAAACGACAGCACAATGGAACAACCATAGACTGTATAAAGAAGTAGACTAGGGAAGTGTGACGTCACCCATAGCGTTTGGCTTCAGTTAAATGAAGCTCATAGAGGTTAGCAGTTATAGGGTGAATTTGGAGTCAAGATTCATATTAGGAATAGGAATTTATTTACAGATAAAATAGTGAAATTAAAACAGCAGGATCATGTAGAGTGGATTAATAGGAATATTTTAAGACCAAAATGACGAGGCTCACAGCAGCAGTTACAGAGAGAGGGGTGAAAATTTTTCAATGTGTAGTCAATTGGAGCCAGAGTCGATGGGGCCGAAAGCATGCCCATGTCCACTTCCTATATGGAATGCAGCAGCTAGCGGTTTAGCTATGTCCATTTATATATACAGTTCATGGGTGCAGAGTTGCATGTTTAGATAAGAAACATTGTATATATGTAATGAAGTCTAGTATTTAGCATCTTAATCTCTCCACTGGTTTAACATTAGGCTCACTGAAAATTCAGTCACAATCCTAAAATCTATTTGGATTAAGCGCAATCTACTGTGGCCCTAGAAATGACTGACTGTCAATATTTTAGTACCGCCACACATCTCACATCAGATTCATAGATCAGCATAGAGTGTAGCAGAATAATTTTAAAGTGTCTAATTTTGGGACATTCCAATAAATGTAGTTAATATGATTAACTGAGATTCAGGAGCAGGACCACGCCTCAGCCGCCCTCTCCTCTCACCAGCGAACCACAACTCACCTCGACCACACCTCTAATTTCCCAGAAGCTTATATGTAGCAGCCTTTCCCATCATCCCAGTTTGTCTCGGCTAACTCAACCCCACCCTCCCATCCCCTAGTTTGTCTTTCAGTCATAAGACCCCTAAAAGAGGGGTCCCGTTCCGGCTGGGCCAATTGTAGATTGAGACGGAGCCCCCACCCATAGTCTCAACCCAGCCATCTCTGCCTCGCTTCGTACATTATCAATAAACTTCTTTGCACTATGTCGTTGTTGGCGTGGTCCTAGCTAGTGAAGAGCTGCTTATTTGTATCACAAGTCTCGCAGATAGGGACATAACATTAAAACTTTCAGAAGGTTCAATGATTTTGCAGTTTCTTAATGTCATTTTTCTTTTTCTTATTTACCCTGATGACAACTGCGTGGTCCGCCACTATTGGCCTATCTCGGATTTGCCACACAAGCTACCATCTCCACAATAGTGAAACCACAAAAACAGTGGTACCAGAGCTTAAAATGTTGCTGTGAATAAAAAAATAAACTTTAGTATAATATATATAATAAACTTTAACTCCAGTTCTAGAACTAGTTTTGTCCTAGTCTCGTCCAGGTTTAGTTCTGGGGTTTACCCAGCCTAAAAGACATCTGAACAACAGTTCTAATAGAGGTGTACTGCTCAATTTTTCTGGTGACGGGTCCAATACCTGCTTGTCTCTATGGAGATGTTATTGCCATGCCTGGAACTTTCCATGGTATGACAGTAAACATATCCATCTAGAATTTATTCATTACGGATGTTTCTATTGCTCGAAAATACAGTAATTCCTTCCTGTGAATAGGGCTGACTCTCCACAGATCTGAATTGTAATGTAGCATAATGCTGTAACCTGCTTGTCCCTCTAGTAATAGATAGGTGTAATATATACTGTGGAACATTCTAGACAAAGCAACATCTCCATGGAGACAAGCAGGTGATAGACACTCCACTAGAAATGTTATGCAGTGCACCTTCAGTTGTTGCGACCATATTTCCAACAGTGTCTATATAAAAGCGTGTATAACCTTAAAAACGTGGAATGCTTCAAACTGGATGTTTCGGCTGTTGTCTCGGAGCAGGTTCATCATGAGCTTCAGGTTTTCTGCTCGGCTGATGTACTTCGTCATCACAGTGAAGTTGTGTCTGTCGAGGAGGAGTTCCCCGAGAAGCTACAAAACACAAAATAACAAAGAATTCTACCACAGACTGCATAAAGAACTGGACTAAGGGAGTGTGATGTCACCTATAGCCTTTGGCCCCAGCCAAATGAAGCTCTAGCAGTTATAGAATTAATTTCAATCATCATATCATCTTTACGCTGTTTCTCCTTATGACCTCTTGTATATAGCTGAGATATATACAATATTATCTTATACTTTATTTCTATTTACTTGTACATTTATATAATTATTTGACACCAGTCTCTCTCTTGTGATGTGTGAGCTACTGTGTCCAAGTAATTTCCCCTGTGGGTCAAGTTTGTTTAAACCTAATTTGGAGCCACTTACGTATTAGGAATTTATGGAAATTTATTTGCGGACAAATTAGTGAAATAAAAGAGAGGGGTGGCAATCTCAGTTTAAAGTGAATTGGAGCCAGAGTCAATGGAGCCCAAAGCACCCCCATGGTCACTTCCTATTTGGACTCGACCTCAATGCATAGACTACATATATAAATGGACATAGCCGTCGGGGTGGCTATGTCCATTCATCTATGCAGTCTATGGATTGAATGTGATAATAATAATGCAGTCTGGAAGAGGTAATGAACTATAATGGCATCTGTTCTTAAGGGAACATTAACGGTTTAACTAATACAGGGTTAGCAGGTTTGGTACATAATAGCAAGGGCTGGGCGATTTATTTATTTATTTAGGTTTAGAATCAGAATGACTTTTATTCTTTTCATTAAAGACATGCAGCCAACCAGGGAACAGAGCATTAAAGGGCCTATATTATGTCATTTTCTGATCTATGTCATAATTTTGTTTTCCTGTCACAAACATACCTGGAGTTGTGTTTTGTTTCATTTACACATTTAACACACAAAGCCTGGATATTAAGGCTTAGTTCTTCTCTCACACTGAAAACACTCCACACTGTTTCATCTTGTGATGTCATGTGATAAAACAGGAAGTGCTCCACTGTGTTTTTAAACCCCATACGCCTTCACTAGAATCATTTGAATCATTACTGAAACCAAACGTAAAAGGTAGCTGTTAATTTGAAAACTACAGATTCATGACATCACAAGGTGGAACAAAGCATTTTGAGCTTTGGGGATATAGACAGACTAATAAAGAATTATGCAAACATGTGCAAGTGAAACAAAATACAAGTTCAGCTTTGTTTTTGAGGAGGTAACAACATTGTAACATTGCTTAAAGCTCACAAAAGTCAATTTTGCATAATACAGGACAGAAATGAACAGTTTATTGCTCCTTATTGTTACTTTTTGTACGCATATTTTCTATAAATCAAACTGAATACCTTTAAAGACTGGCGTTTGGTCACGTAGTTGTCTGAATGGAGGAGCTTTTCGTACTCTGTAAACACCTGAGAAAGAAACACACAAGGTTACAATGGCAGATAATTAGATTGAAAAAAGCTGTTTATATGTGAGTTTAATACAGGTCTGGTTTTATGCATTAATGATGTATGCATTGTATTGATTGTTACTAAACTGTGAATAGAGATCGGGGTTGTATCGTCAAACCACAATGTTAAAGTTATCTTAATGTTAAACCAGTGGAGTTTTTAAGATGTTTAAGATGTTGACAGAGCAGAATGATAAATGTACCAGTAGTGGCCCAGCAGTTTAGCAGCTTGTTGGCTAATTAATTTCTGTTTTATTTTTTATATTCTTTCGGTTAATAATGGCTTATAATGCATCTCTATGGACTATTTTTGCACTGTGATAGCAAAGACGGTGGATGTGCCATTAAAGTTTGTTTTTAGACATTAATTTCCAATTTCTACTACAACTGAATGTTCTAAAGCAAACACACATTTCTGTCTTTTCTAGAACAGACAACATATTTTCTATTAACCTTTGCCCATTGGGTCATCCATCAGGTTTTGTCTATGATAGTTACACAGATGTAAGATTCAATACACTTCAACAAAATTAGCCTTGGATATAAAAAAAAATGTTTTATAGTTCTGGAGACTGTCTGACCCCAAGATCCAATTTATAACTTTGCTGCAGTTCTCCAAGTGATTCATGGAGATATTTTGGGGCAATACCAAACAATCGTCCTGACAGTTCACAGTGTAACTTTTCTGTAGATGGTCCGCCACCTGCTTGTCTCCATGGAGATGCTACAGACGTGGACAAAATTGTTGGTACCCCTCTGGTAATGAAAGAAAAATCAAACATTTTCACTGAAATAACTTGAAACTAAGAAAAACAGTAATAAAGAAAAAAATCCAGAAAAATAAACAATGAAAATCAGACACTGTTTTTGAATTGTTGTTCAACAGAATTATTAAAAAAATAAATAAATAATGAAACTGGCCTGGACAAAAATGATGGTACCCCTAGAAAAGATTGTAAGTAACTGAACAATAGGGACATGTTAAACTTAGGTGTGTCTCTAATCTGCATCACAGGTGTCTTCAAACTTGTCCTCAGTCACTCTGCCTGTTTAAAGGGAGACATGTGTCATTGTTCTGTTTGGAGACATGATGGAGACAACACTGAACATGAACCAGAGAAAGAGAAGAAGAGAACTGTGTCAGCAGACTAGTAAGAAAATGATAGGCAAGCAGGTTAAAGATAAAGACAATAAGACCATCTCCAAGCAGTTTGATGTTCCTGTGATTACAGTTACACATGTTATTCAGAAGTTTAAGGTCCACAGGACTGTAGCCAACCTCCCTGGTCCTGGCTGCAGGAGGAAAATTTATGACAAATTGAAGAGATGGATCATACAAATGGAACCAAAGAGCCCAGAACAACCTCCAAACAAATTAAATGTGAACTTGAAGGGCAAGGTATATCAGTGTCAGATCGCACCATCACTGTTTGAGCCAAAGTGGATTTCATGTGAGGACACCACTGTTGAGAGCAAATCATAAAAAGTGATACTGGAATATGCCATGATGCATATTGACAAGCCACAAAGCTTCTGGGAGAATGTCCTTTGGACAGATGAGGCAAAACTAGAGCTCTTTAGCAAGACACATCAGCTCCATGTTCACAGATGCAAAAATGAATCACACAAAGAAAAGAACATTGTCCCTGCTGTGAAGCACAGAGGAGGCTTGGTCATGTTCTGGGGCTGTTGCTGCATCTGGCACAGGGTGTCTTGAAATCTTTGCAAAGTACAACAAAATCTCAAAACTGTCAAGGTATTTTGGAATGAAATGTGCTGACTACTGTCAGAAAGTTGGTCTCAGTCATAGGCCATGGGACTTCCAACAGGATAATGACCAAAAACACACAGCGAAATACACCCAACAATGGCTAACAACAAAACATTGGACTGTTCTGAAGTGTTCTTCTGTGAGCCCAGATCTCAGTTTTATTGAACATCTGTGAAATGAGTTGAAACATGCTGTCTGGAGAAGGAACCCTTCAAACCTGAGACAATTAGAGCAGTTTGCTCATGAGAAGTTGGCCAGAATACCAGTTGACCAGCACAGTGTCATTGATAATTACAGAAACCGTTTGCTTGCAGTTTGCCTCAAAACTTGTGCAACAAAATATTACGTTAAGGTTACCATCATTTTTGTCCAGGCCAGTTTCATTATTTGTTTTTTTTTTATAATTTTGTTTAACCACAGGTAAAAAGCTATGTTTGATTTTCATGAGGCAATTTTCAGTATTTTTTTATTTATTATTGCTTTTCTCAGTTTCAGGTTATTTCAGTGATGATTGTAGACTTTTCTTTCACTGCCGGAGGGGTACCAACAATTTTGTCCACGACTGTATTTCCTCAAAACTCCACAGTATAGCATTAGACTTATCCATCTTATATTTTTTGTTCAATTGCAAGTGCTGTTATAGCACTTGTTAAAGCAAATGAATTAAAACATGCATTCGTTCTCTGAGTGGGCTGCCATGCTGTGGAACATTCGATATAGGAAAACCGTTCTTCATGGAAACAAGCAAGTGGTGGACTCTCAATCAGAGGAGTTATTTATATAGAACAACTTCAAAAGTTTAAATTATTGTGAAATAATTGATGTTTGAAAATAGTGGTTGGGGAAGTTTGTTGTTTATTATCATTCATGTTAAAAAATAAGAAACTCTAGAGGAATATTACGTTACATTAAAAACAAAGTTACAGGACCTACCCTGTCATAGTTGTTCTCCAGGAAATCTGCACACATGATTTTGTGTCTTGTGAGGAGATCCTGTGGTAACAAAAGAACCACATTTAGAGACAAGATAGCAGGTAAAAAAATAAATAAATTTACAGGACCTTTCAAAGAATATTATTCAAATGCAAATGAAAATAAGAAGTATAATAATAACAAGTAGGTCATATACCAAAGCATACATTTAATTGTGGGGATTCAAGGTAAATAAAAATTTGGAAAAAAAAAAAAAAAAAAATTAAAAATGGAAAAAATAAAACATGAAGCTCCGCCCCTGAATGAAATATTGAACATTTATGGACTGCCTTTAATCTACTGCAGTACCAAAAGCAACCTGTGAAAGCAGCAATATGTCTGGAGGCACCCAGCCTGCTGAAAATGCACAAGAAGAAGACTTTCTTTAAAGGACACCTATAATACAAAATTGATTTTTCATAGCTTTTAGTCATGTTATAGCTGTTCCTCCTTTTTGTTTACCCTCTGGAAGTTGTATTTGCAGTGATTCACGCTGGTTTGAGTAATCTTTAATCACTTATTTTCAAGATGTCATATTGCAAAGAAAATTTACTTTTTTAATCAGTGATATGTGTATCATTCAGCAGTGTAGCGTACTGTAGTTATTTTGTTTTTTGGGTTTTTTTGGCAGCTTTCTGTGGTGTGTGTGATATGAGCCATTTACACACCTCCCCAAGAAATCCATAACTCCGACTTTGTTCGTGGTGATATTTACCGCAATGTCAGCTCCCATTGGGTTCTACATCTTTCTAAAGCGGTAGTTTATTATACGATTATTACCATTACTACTTTCTTTAATTAAGTTGTTTTAGATGACTATTGCAATTTAAAATGTGTAAATAATAACATAATGTTCCACAGGTGTTGCACATTTTAACTATATAGCAGACTTAAACACAATATGTGATCTTTAATTGTGTGATAGTCAATGGATGAGTTATATGTGCACTGAAAATAAAATGATTATCAGATTATTTGAATTATAAGACTATTAAAATCCATGTAAAGGGCAAAATCATCAAATTTCCACCAGAACTTGAGGCCTCTGATTAATCACATCAGATTTTGTAGTTCACATGTCATTTAAATAATCTTAAAGATCGATGAATCATAATAATTAGATTTAGGGTTGCATGTGAACAAAGTCAGTGTTTGTGTACCTTAAAGGAGGCGAAAGCATCTGATGCAATGTCGAAGGTGGAGAGTTCGACGTATCTGAAGAAGTTATAAAACTCCTCGGACAGAAGCACAGTTTTGGCCAAAGGTTCATGACGCAGACACTCCCTCAGCATCATCCCGCAGTTCAGGGCCACCTCTGGACTGTCGTAGCTGATAAACCAAACCAAAAAGCACAATTAACTGTTATTAATATAAAAATATACAAGTGAATACACATTAGGGTTGTCAAAAGTATTGAAACTCAGATACAAATCAATACTAAAACTAGCATCAGACTGCACACTCATTTGGGCAGATTTTGATATTAAAAAAGTCACATTTACAGGACAGAAATTAACCTTGCCCGAATAACTTTAGAATGATCTTGAGCTGTATCAGAACAAGTATAAGAGCCCACAGACTAGTATATGCCCATGGGCCACTATGGAACCTACCTGGACCACTGGGGGATTAAACAGATATAAGGCTATGGTAATATAAAAGAAAGCACTATTATTTAATGTTACAAATCACATTATATTGTCTAAATAAAGAGTCTCTTATTATCAATCACCATGGTATTGAAATCGGTCCTAAGTATCAGGTCTATTCTTTAGTATCAAAATTGAGCTAGACACTACGACACATAAAACTCATTTGTTTTGCAAGAACAAAATTAATTTTAAATACGTTACCCTATTCCACGTGACATCAATAATATCATATAATAATATCATCATATCATAATATCAAAGCAGAACTTGATGTGTTAACAAAATGTGACCTATAATCCCTTTCTGTAACCTGACACTTATACTGTATTGTATGGATCATGATAAAGAACTGGGCTTTTTCATTTGACATTTCAAAACAAATGTTCACATTACACTGGACAGAGTCCTCAATAGTCAAAAACTCAGTGGTAATACAATATACACTAGAATGGAGAATTTGTGGACAAACACGTTTGTGTGACTGTGGTCATAACTCAAAAGTTCAACAGAGCTCATCTTAGGTTTGTTTACTCAATAACTGTGAGCATTTGTTAAAAAAGAAGGATATTATAATGTCATTGTCTTTTGTAACATATGCATGGGAAGTGAAGTCAGAAAAGCTTTAAACTACACCTCTTGATCTAATTACGGTAATGCATGATAACATAAACAAAACTATTCTGCAGTACGTTATGTCATGTTTTCAAGAGTAGGGCTTTATATTTGGAAAAAAAATATCTACTTGTGGTTTTTCTGACATGCATTATCTTGCTGTTAGATTTGCAATTTATGTTTTAAGAATAACAATAATAGGATACAGTACATTTGGACAGAATTCTCCCAAGTGTAATCTCATCAATATAGAGCACTCTACTTCCTGTAATCTGTTTTCAACATATTTTTCAACTTTTCTTCACAAATTGCTGTGATGTGTAAAACTATAATTTACTGTATATTTACAAGGTAAAGGTATGATCCCACCAAGTCAAAATTAGAGGATCATCAGAACCTGTCATTTTAAATATGAATTAAATGACAGAGTTAACAGTTCATCCTGAATAAGACAACATTTTGTTGTTAGCAGAGTAAATAATGGTTCTTTAAAACTGCATCCTTCAAATTGAGATTTTGATTTGATTAACCTTGCAGCCCTCATCAAGAGCTCAACCAACAAAATCACCAGTCAGCAGCTGAATAATTTATGTGCATCTCTGACTGTCTAAAACCTCTAATAGGTCTCTTAACTTGCCTTTGTTTACATATGTGCAACTCTGGAGCATGCTTAGCTCAACTCAGCAGTTAGATTGTGCTCCCACAGTTCATTCTAGCATGCATTTTTAAGTCCAGTTTTAGCTAGAATTTGAGCAATATGTTCTGTATGTGCATGCTACTACACTGAGGTGTGGCCAATCAGGTTTTGCACTAAATCCTTATCAATGAATCATGTCATATGAAAAATCCTTGGGAATTAAATGCGTAGCAATAATTATATAAACATTTAAGGACAGGCTGACTAAGGCTTTTGATCTGGTTTTCAAATGGGAATTTCATTTAAGCAGATTGGAATGACTTTGATTCGCTCACACAAAACAACTATCTCTTGTCATCGTAACCCACAGGTAAATGCAACATGTCCCCGCTCGCTCCAAAGAGAGTTGTTGAAACACATTCTGGGCTATGGCAAAAAGCACTCCAAGCTAAAGTGATTATACCAGAGAGGAAAAATGCATTTGTATAACTAGGGTTGTCAAAAATATCAAAAATACTAATACTAATACTAATCAATACGAACAAGATACTCATTTGAAAGTATCGATACTAAAAAAGTCACATTCACAGGACAGAAATTAACCTTTCCTGAATAGCTTTAGAATGATCTTGAGCTGTATCAGAACCAGTACACACAGATTAGTATACGCCCATGAACAACAATGAGATACAACAGATGTACGTCCTCATGGTAATATAAAAGAAAGTACTATTATTTAATGTTAAGAATAACGTGACTGTATATTGTCTAAATAATGTCAATCAAATCAAAGAATCAAATCTATTCCTTAGTATCAACCAGCAATACCAGTGTTTACATAGAAGTACAAACTAGCAGTGTAAAACGTGAACTTACCCATTTAAAAGCATGAACAGGATCTGTGTATGTGAAGAGATGTATTCTATCGTGGGTGTGCGGGTGCCAATCTGCCGTCTTACAATGTTACTGAACAAATGTACCACATCCTTCTTCCCCTGTAACAGAAAAGAGCTTTACTAACCAACTTTCAAAGCACACGCACAGACAGTTTTGCTTTAGGGGCTTCCATTCAATCTCGCCATCAGTGTCAGCCCAGAATGATCAATAATTTTTACACAATGCAACAAAGAAAGTGCCTCTGTACTTACCTCAAAATCAATCCTATGGAGGTTTTCAATGAGAGATATGAGTAGATTGGTGTTGTATAATTCCTGGGCAAGTTGGGCTACGGCTTCAGTTTGGGGCTCCTTGTCGCCAGTTCCACAGAGCACCTCTTTTAGTGAGGCAAGGTTTTTCGAAATATCCTCTACAACCTTAAAAAACAGATACAGTTTACAATTCTGCAAGCTTTTACCTGTGTAATAACCATACTATATCAGAACATAACTTACCTTTTCAGACTTTTTTGAGTCTCCACTGTCCAGCTTTTCTAAGTGGGCAACATTGTCCTTTAAAGTCCTCACGGTTTCAGCTGGACTTTTCTGAGATTTGCCAAAAGGGAAAGGCATGGCGAGGAAGACAGGTAACCCAAGCCCTGAGATGAAACAAATCAGCGTTGATGAAACAAAACAGGACAAATGAATTAAACAACCAACTTCCTGTAGTTGTGTGCACCAGGAAATGACTTTTTAAACGCTGTCCTACAAAAAAGACCAATTAGTTCAGCTGACTGCATGTATTGAGTTCCAGTCCTAAAAGCAATAACAACATCCCTAGCTAGTTATCAACGACTGCTAACTAGATACTTTTTTCCGTACTGAACGATTCTGCACAAACTTTACAATTGCATGCTGCTTTTGCAATGTTATTATAGTGTTCGTGTAGCTAAGCAGAACAATCCACCAACTTCTCTGTTGACTTAAATGTCAAATGGAACCAAAAAGGACGTAAAAGTAGCATTAGCAGCAACATTTTAGTAAGTTTTAACTAGCTTGTGACCTAGTTAGCATTAGCCGCATCAGTAACCACAACAACGTAGCGCAAAAGTGGCTGTAAAAAGTGATGAAAATGTTGTTAGCAATCACACTTACCGACTGAAATAGGGGTTGAAGGCTAGAAGCAGGCTGTGGCTAAACCTTGGTTATCGAGTTTATCCACTTTCTTTTCGCCCCGTTTTGGTCCAAGTTTTATCTGATATCTGAACACTAGTAGTAGCCTAGATCTAACGCCGTAACTAACTAACTAACCGTAGCGACTATTTACACGAACTAGCGACCTTCATAACTTTAATTTCCCATGTAGGTTGAGGTCTGAACTCTTGCCCGACTGTCACCTAACTTGCTGGCAGCCTGGATGTGAAGTGAGAGCCTGTCTGACAACTTATTTCCCTGTTCCCAGTGCAGAAACTACGGTCTGTCCTCTGATCATCCCAGGGACAAGGGGCGGGTCTGTTTTTGCTCCGCACAATGACTGACAGAGCTCTGGGCCAATCGGAATCAAGAAAAGACCCACGTAGCCACACCTTCTAGGCGGCTCGGGTTCGTTTCGTTTTGGGTGGATTGGTTAGTAGTTTGTTTTTTTTGGTAACTTTTTTTTTTTTTTTTTTTTACCGAAACTAAAGTGATGCAATTTCCATTTAAATGATAAAAAACATGAGCGAAAATTCCTCTTAAATAGGCAACAGATAAGTTTACTATTATACTTTCAATATTACTCAAGTAGGCATGCAACAAATTAAATCATTATTTTTCTATTAACCCTATCTATTAATCTATTAATCATTATTATCTATTAATTGGCCAACTGAACTGAAGTACTGTGTAACTGTTAATGTTCATGGATATATCCAATTTCCAAAAAACACAAAAATGGTATGGTAAGACTCACGAATGCCTTTCAGTCATTAGTAAAGCCTAATTGTATAAATACATTACAAATACAAATTTCCTTCAAATAGCTCCACTAATCAACATATTGCGTATAATTTGTGCTCCTAAACATGGTTGGTTCATGGTTTCACTGTAGGCCTATCCATGATCCAAATGGAACCTTCCATGTCATTAATTTGGTTGGCATTGTAAATAATAATTTGAATTTATTTACCTTATAAACAAAAAGATTCTCCAATGTTTATCGTTTGTATTGTCAGCTTTTGGTTTGAGATAACTTATACAGACTTTTCAACTACAGACCACTAACTCATATATGTTTATATTTAATACTTGCAGAAATGCAGAACTGTGAAATAAAATTATTAGACTTTTGACATTTAGGACATTAATTTTAAGCACTAACTGGCTTAGTTCCTTTGAAACAGACAGAAGATAATGTTGCTTTATAAATGCACATTCGTTGCAAAGAAATTAGTTTATACAAATCATTTTATGTAGATTTGTCTACATTATATAATATAGTATGCACAGTATTGCTTAATTTAACCACATGTATTGCTCAGTTGACATTCACAGCATTGCTTGTTTATTTACTTCATTGTTATAAACCGTATTAGTGCAATGTTCTTATTTGTGGTATAGTAAGTATGCAATAGAGAATAATGCAGTTATTTGTATATATGACCATAGTCTACAACACATTGCATGATAGTGAATTAGACTCTAGATTGAGTTGGTATTTTGACCTCTTCCAGTGCTGTGTGCATGCTGATTTTAGCATGATCTCGCTTTTATAATAAATGAGCTATTGTCATGTTTTTACTTTGTCAATTTCTTTAGTTCCTCTTCTTCAAAGACACCTTTTATCTTTCACATTTAAACAAACGTATCAATGTTTATTCAAGAGCTCATTTATTATGATAGTCATAACCGGAAGTCTTCTCTTCGAGTTTCCGGTTCGTGTAGCATTGTTGTTAGCTTTAGCGCTTGGCCAAAAATCCACACACGATCACTTCTGAAGGACGGAAAGAAACATAGCCAAGCTCTTGGGTACTTTCCCATCAAATCTACTTATTCAACTACAAATCCGTCTTTATATCAGGTAAATTATGACTGGATGATCTTTATTTGTGAGATCCTAGGCGTGTTTTGTATCCCTGTTGTCGTTTTAGGCCGTATTTGCTCGCGTTGTTCTGTCTCTTCGCAGGGGAAACATCACGTATGGCGCTCTTTACTCCAAAAACCCGCGCCTGTCATGACAATTTACACATTTAAAGAGAAATAATCACATTTTATGAACTTAAATCGCAAAATCCACACCGTACACTTTTATTTTTACATCGGTGACGTTTGTTTAGCCACGTTTAAAGGCCTTACGGAAATTTTCAAGCACTTTTACTGTTCGTAGTAAAAGATGTTTTTAGTTATAGCGTGGGGAAACTAGAGTAACACACCCCCTTTAATTCAAAACTTTGGAGGAGAAATGCACTTTATCTTTCGGGTTGTGTAGGGGGTTTCCAGCCACGATTACACCACCTAGGAGTCAAATATTACTTAAAACATTTGCAGGAAGAGGTAATACAAGATAAAATAATGAAAATGTTATGTTTATTTGTGGAGTGGGTAAGGATTTGTGGGGAGATTGTGCTCTTGTGAAGGCGCCGCAGTGAAAGCCTGGCCCTGCGATCGTAATGGCAGAAATGGCTCAATGAATACGTCGCAGTTAAAATCTATTGTGGATTTAAACAAGAATCATATGCATTTCCTGCATTTTAAACACTTAATATGCATTTCCATACCTTATTTTAAAATTATATCCTATTATAAACACCACATTCTTAACATGAATTGGCAGTACATAGCAAGGTTTTAGCTACTCCTTTCCACAGATAAAATTTTAGATATTATAGAACATATATGACATATTACCAAGATAATATTTAATTAAAAGCGTGCCTTAAAGGGGAGTGGGGACATCTTGTGATACAAAGTAGAGCAGTAAGCTGTGTGCTCCTGGTATGTCTTATAAAACAGTCATTACAGTCTCTTCTGGTGCATTTTCTGTGTAAGATAATCCCAAAAAGAGACTGAAAGTTGGGATAGTGGAGGTTTTGAAGTAGGGCCAGAACAGGCTGTTTGCTGGGTTGGAAACATGTTGCATCATTTTCAGGAAAACTGGTCACAAGGGACTGTTCCATTGTGCTGTGGGATAAGATTTTGATTTAAACATGTATTTTACAACTCAGTGTATTGTGTTGGGTTTGGCTGTGGAGATAGATGGGCTATTTTTAGTACAATGGAGTAGCCTAACCATTCTGAATTAGTTTTAATCTATGTTCTTCATATCTTGTTTTAAGATGATAACTTTGTGTTCTAACTGTACATTGTAAATATGTAGCTTTAGTCACTCAGTCAATATAAGAGGAGACTTGATAGGCCTATTCACTACATCATTGTTGCTTTTAAAATGAATGGCCAATTGTAAATCAGAAGATTAACATCTACAGTGAAAATACATGTTGTAATTTGATTACATTAATTACACATTAATATTATTCTTGGCAAATTCCCAAAAAATTGAAACAATGTAGATGCACCAAACAGGGTGTAGTTGTTCAATTGTGTTATGTTTTTTTAATTATTATGATTTATTGTGTCAAGTTGAGTATAAGTTTTTCAGTTTAATAGATTTTACTCGTGTACATGTCATAATCATGGCCCTATGTTTGTATATAAGAAAAAATGCAGCATGATGTAGTCCCATGATGTACCATTTGGAATAGGAATCTCTAGGTTCTTGCTGCTTTTATTATTTAGATTTGGAATTGTATTAAATTATCACTTAAATTACAACTAACTAGATGCCAATATAAAGATCAGATAAACAGTGGGTGACTGACATTTTGTCACTACCCTACTATGTTATTCATATCATCTGTTGTGTAAGGCTAGGTACTCTTCCATTTAAAAGATAAACACATCTTGAAAAACACATTGGATTAACAGTTAACAAGAAGGTGAATATATTTTAAAATTACAAGATATTTATTCACTCTTGTCCCATTTAAGTAACATAATAACACCTTCTGAAATTGGGAAGCAAAGCAGAAGTTGAGCTCAAATAATCAATACCATTATGCATTATTGCTCTGCATTCCTACTTGGTTATTCATATTGCATACAGATTTCTGCAATATGTTTCATTTGGATGTCTAAATGAATTTATTCTCTCTATTCGTGTACGTTCTGTCGTATAGAAATCGAAAGAAGCTGTGGTCATGTCGGGACAGAGGAAAGGCGCGTCGCCCCGTCTCCCCAAATGCGCTTTCTGCAGAACCAACCGGGACAAAGAGTGCGGCCAGCTGCTTCTGTCCGACGGCCAGAAGGTGGCAGCACATCACAAGTGTATGGTGAGCACGGCGCTATTGTCAATAATAGGACTTGAATTCAGAGACTTAAATTTGAATTTTAAAGGTGCTTTTTAGAGATGCTTGTTCTATAAACCATAAGATGCATTTTCTTTGAATATTTATTTGAATAATTATACAAAATTGCTCACAACAGAAAAAAATTAAGCCTCAAAATACATACTGTATTTTTTATTCATTCATCCTCTATGTTTACATAATTCTCCCTTTCAAGTCTTGATAATAAAATAGGAGCAATTATGAAATTAAATCATGTAATATTTAAGCTTCCCAACAGAAAACCTACTTTTGAAATTCCATGTTTGGGAGAGAAACCTACTCGAGCACCAGTGGCAGTGCAGTAAACAAAAGGAAGAAAAGTTCCCATTGAAAGCAGATTTGCTGTTCACATTAACTATACTGGTTTCATTTGATCATGGACAGGGAAAATAAACAGAGGACTATATTTTTGAGTGTATTTATTCAAATTTTAAAATGAAACTTCTTTTGATTTTTCTGTGCAGCTGTTCTCCTCGGCCCTGGTGTCGTCCCCTTCAGACAGTGAGAACATCGGAGGCTTTTCCATCAATGACGTGAAGAAGGAAATCAAACGTGGGAATAAACTGGTGAGTGTTCAGAGACATTTAAGTTAATGTTCACATCCTTGAATAGTGCCTGATGTTTTTATAGTCTTGTACACAATTTTTGACCCAGTGAAGCACATGTTCTTACCAATCTTCAGCAAGAGTGAATATCAGAAACACCTTTGTATCATATTTATTCAGAATTGCAGATAAAATGTGCTGAAATAAGACATTTTGCAACTGTATTATAACAATTTTGTAACCTTTTCTCTCAGATGTGCTCCTCTTGTCACCGGCCTGGAGCTACTATTGGCTGTGACGTAAAAACCTGTCGCAGAACATACCATTATTACTGCGCGCTGAAGGACAAGGCTCAAACTAAAGAGAATCCATCACAAGGAATTTACCTGTGAGCTATTTTAGGAGCTATAAATAGAAATATGGCATATCAAAGGTTTAAGGGTTTGAATAATTTTGTGTTTGTTTGTGATTATAGCGTTTATTGTCGCAAACATCGGGATGCATCGCTGGAGAACGCAGAAGAAGGTAACGAAACAACACAATACATAATATAGTTTACAGGTCCTCTCACATATAAGAGAAATGGACTACATATAGATGGTTGCAGCTTGTGGCGACTTTGCATAATTTTTCTTCTGCTGTTAAATCCGCATTACCTTTTACATTATGTGTGCATGTATTTTACTGTTATTTAGTCAAGTAAATTAGTAAACTCTTATTTACATTTATATAGTGCTTTTCACATATAGTCACAAAGTGCTTCACTGTAATCCGTTTTGGTAACCATTTCTCATCTAAAATTAGGCTGTGACCACAAAAACATCATTCTGCTTGTTTAGCAGTGAAACGTCAGCTTTTAAACTGAGTTGGTCCAGCAGTATGTTATAATGCTGTTACCTCCTCAAAAACAGACCCGGAGTTGTGTTTTGTTTCATTCACATGTGTTTGAGTAACCCTTTATTATCAGTCTGTCTGCATCTCCAAAGCTCAATATGCCATTCCAAATTGTGACATCATCTCATGTAATTTTCAGTTTTACAGCTACATTTTATCTTTTGTTCAGTAGTGACTGGCAATTCCAGGGCTGAAAACATCCAAATGATTGAAGGTGCTTGGAGTTTAAAAACACTGTATCCTCCACATGACATCACAATGTGGAACAATTTTCAGTTTGAGAAAAGTACTCTACTTGCCTAAATATACAGGGTTTGTGTGTCAAACATGTGCGAATGAAACAAAACACAGCTCCAGGTATGTTTGTGATGAAGAAACAATATTAAAACAGAGATCAGAAAATAGCAGAATATAAGCCCTTTAATTAATATAATATGTTTTGTTTTGTGTTTGTAGATGAAGCAGAGGGTGTGGCCAATGATTCAGACACCTCACCACCTCTGAGCAGAGGCCGTGGTCGGTTTGAGAAGTCTAAGACTAAGACCGGGTCCAGGGGCCAGTCTGAGGAGACCCGCTCCACATCCTCACAGGCAGCGGAGGAGGAGAGCTCTTCACATGTGAGACTCAAAACTGCACCATTTGATCTTATAAACACAGTATGAGAGAGAGATACTTTATTGATCTGAGGGAAATTCAAGTTTTACTGATACAAATTTCCACTGCTCTTCTCTGTCGCCTTTGTGTCTAAGTCAAAGGTCTCAGTGCAGTTTAATGTAAGGACTGATCAGGTAGGGTCAGCAGATCTGTGTCAGGGCAGTTTGAGGAGGAGGTGTTTCAGTTGGTTTCCCTCAGAGTGTTTCCTCTGGAAGGTCTCGGAATAATATAACTAATATATTTCACATATATAATAATTTACAATATGGAGGATTTCTCAGCAGTGTAATGTGTGACGTGCTTACAGCACTGAATGTCCCTGTCCAGCCTCATGACCCATTACTAATTGTCAATAAAGTTACAAATGAAGCCAGATTTGCCTTAGGTCAATGAAAAAAACCTTTATTTACTTGTTTACAGTAGACATTCAAAAGTGGGAGCTATGAGGCACTGAGCTGGGGTCAAAAGATGATTTTAAGATTTTTTACACTGTATTTAATCAGTTATTTTATTTATAACAATATGTTTCAGTGAAATGGGTCTTTTAACACAATAAACTAAAACAAGTTTTAGACTTTATATTATGGTTATAGTTGGCTAATTTTAGCTTAGGTACAATTATGACTGATGCAGATCATGGGTTTCTAACAAAGGACCAGTTGTAGCTATAATGTCATTTAGCTTTATTATGCTGTAATAATCAGGAAAATGTTGAATCTTTTGTGTATTGTATTTTAAGAGAGACCGGTCGCCCCTGAGAGCCAGTCCAGCAGATGGACTTCAGCGCTGTGGGTTCTGTCATGCCGGAGATGAAGAAAATGAAACCAGAGGCGTCCTGCACACAGACAACTCCAAGAAAGTGGCCGCTCACTACAAGTGCATGGTACGATATACTACTGACACTGGACAAAGAAGATTAGATGAACTTGGTATTCTTTATAGCCATTGTTTATACTGTTCTACATCATAGCATCATGGTATATTATACCATTTTAGATAAGACAGGAGAACCTTTATTTGTCCCACAATGGGAAATTTCAGTGTTGCAACGTACAGATCAAGAACAGAAGGAGAGTATATTTCATGAAAGATCAAGATAAATAAACTATTAAAACAGACTTGAATCTAACTAACACTGTACAAGTAGAGCAAAATTACAAGATATTATTATGTAAAATAAATGGCTATGAATATGATAATGCAGCAGACGGACATAATAAATAAGTTTATCTTAGAGTTTGTCAGAAGCAAAAAAAATAAGAATTAAGGTTTGTTTGACAAAAAATTATGGCTGTAGGACAAGATCTGAGCATCCCTGCTGTGGTCAGTGTGAACGACAGGTGCTTAAATCCTGGTTTAATCCTGGCTCAGATTAGACCTGGTTTAGTGCACCTTGTCTCTGGCCTATTATTGGGTGCTTAGGTGGTCTTAATGCTGGATACATAATCTACTACATAAAACAGTACTAATGAATTGACATGTCCATTTTATTCTATCAGCTTTTTTCATCTGGAACAGTGCAGTTAACCACAACATCACGGGCCGAGTTTGGAAACTTTGACGTAAAAACAGTCATTCAAGAAATCAAAAGAGGAAAGCGAATGGTAAATAAAAAAATATTTCTCAACATCTAAACAGTATCACTTTGTTTTTAAATGTTGGAAATATTTTTTGTTTTTCCAGAAATGCACCCTGTGCAGTCAGTTGGGGGCGACAATAGGCTGTGAAATCAAAGCGTGTGTGAAAACCTACCATTATCACTGCGGTCTCCAGGACAAAGCAAAATTCATTGAAAACATGGCGCGTGGAATTTACAAGTAAGATCTTTATTTAAATCAATGTAACACCTTACCTTTTTACAACTGAATATAAGGTTTATAAAAATGTCTGTTGTTTTTATCAGACTTTATTGTAAAAACCACAGTGGAAACGAGGAGAGAGATGAAGAGGATGAAGAGAGAGAGAATCGAAGAGAGAGAGCAGCCAACGAACAGGCCACAGCCACACAAGTCAATGGCAATAACTAGGTAACTGTTAAAGGGGCAGTACCTGAAAAGAAATATGTCCTTTTAAAATTGTTATGATATATCTGTACTAGAGCAACTGATGGCCAATGACCTCCGCCGATATGTTTTGGGTCGATATGTAGAGCCGATTTAGGAATTTTTTTCCCAAATTATCAAGTTAAAATTTACTACAGACTCATCCACAATTTTCCTTTACTACAAAATGAGTAGAGACCAGTGTAGTCACATTTTTCCAGTACCCTCTTTGGACTTCATTGTTCAAACAAAGATTTATGCATATATTTCATGTGTATTTCGGCTGCTGGTTGGGCAAACCAAAATATCGGCCTCTACTGTAGATTTATGGCCGATAGCTGATACACTAAAAAGTGCAAATATCGGCCCAATATATCTGCCAACCGATATATTGGTCTATCTTTAATCTGTACTGTTTACTTAATTACAAACAAAAATATTGTTACAGCCCCAAGATGATTGCAGACCACTGACTCAATGACAGTGGTACAGGTATGACTGGTCATTCCTTTGGAGGTAGTCATTTTGGTTAGCCTATTACACTTTAATATGCGTATGTTTTTAAATTGTTAACATGTAACATAAACCTTTCGCTTTAAATATAGTGGGAAACTGGATCTTATCACGATTATAAATTATCTGGTTTAACCTACCACCTGGGATTTTAAATAATTATTTTTAACATGTGATAATAATGGGTAAATCTTTGAGACTTCAAATGTCATACTGAAATGGTAGATCCTACTTCAATGAAATACTGTTTTTTTTCTGCAGGGGACCAGACCAGTGAGGGATAGAAGATAGGAAATATTTTTATACATTAAATATGTTCAAAATCATGAACTACAACTTTCCACCTGTCTTTGAAATGGCTCATATTCCCCAGAATGCACCTGAACTCTTCACAAATTCCACAGCATTTGACAGCTGACGGGTTGAAGTAAACGCAAGGCAAAAATGACTCTCTATTTACCAACATCAATAATGCCACGGATATTGGGACTTAAATGGACTATAAAATGGCTGCCCTTTGTCCTAATAGATTCAAAATAATAACCTTCCTCTTCTTGTTTCCTAAAGGACGCTATATTTCGCGGTTTGTTACTTAGTGTGTCTATAAATGTGCTGTTTTTGTATGTGTAATCATGTCTTAAGCCTCATGTTAGCCTCTCTCCTTTCTATGTAAAACTTTTCATAAATGAGTCATTTTTGAATTGCATGCACTTGGGTTTTTCACTGCAAAGATTGTTGTTTTTTTATTTGGCCACTAAAGGGCAGTGTATAGCTCTTTCACGTGGAGTTTACCTGATGTACTTGTATCTAAAGATTGTATCCTTGATTGGAAATAGAAAGATTTTATTTTACACATTTACTCAATGCTTCAGGTGTCTTTTTTGAGAATGTTTCTAGGCAAATTTTGTTAGACAGAAAGAAACTGTTTTTTTGGCTTTGAAAAGTGAGGAATTTCACACAGACAATAGAAATTTCTGTCCACCTGTTGGGATTTCTTGACATGTTTTGACATTTCACACATTTTACTCCTCGGACAACATTTCAGTAAAAGGTACATTTCTAAAACTTACCATTTGCAGAAGTGTGGTTTTAGAAAGAAAGTATATTTATGTAAAGCTGCCACATGTAAATAAACTGGCAGACCCAACCTTGTTGCATTCTCACATATCACCTTTAGAAGCCATCTATGGTACTGCAGTTTGATAGTGTGCTGGTGACAAGAAGACCAGAGAGCACAGGTGAGCGTGAACACAGGACAGCTGAGGGGAGAACAGGTTTTACATCTGTCATCTATGGGTGAAAAACATCAAATAAACTTATGAATGGTAGGTTTAAGATAGCTTTGGATAATTATTCCAGTTATAAAACACTGGATTGGGTACGTTAACCTGGCTCATGCCAAATTGATATGAGAGAAAAGCACAGACACCTCTGTGCACAAATGTGCAAAGCCCTTACATTCTGCATGTTTTTAACAAATGAAATAGTCCATATTGTCTGTAAAATAGGCTGAAGTATGTCTGTCTGCGTTGCCATGTTTGTTTGGCTTCTGCACGAACCTCAGTGCTGCTCTGTGACTGCTCCGCCCAACCGATTGACCTTGCAGCCGGCGCCTGCCAAGATGGACTTTAGTGAGTTTGCGAACTCACAAATATCGCTTGAATCGTAATTCTGTGTATTCTGTGAATTAGCTGATATCATATGTGTCATTGATATCGTATGTGTCATTGGCATTTTGCACACTGTTGTTGTGTCCTTAAGCAAGGTACTTCCCTTGCTTTATAGCCTATGTATGTGTTGTGTGATCGGTCAGAGGAGCCGATGGCCCAGATTAGCCCAACCCAAGGCAGCTGTGGTTACAGTACAGATTTAAGTAACTTGGTGTAGCTGTGAATGAATAATGTTGAACCTGCATATTTCTATTAGTGACTAGAAACTTCGGATTTTGTGTATTATAACAAAAATGTATATTATATATTTTTGGCTTATAGACTATTGTGATAATTTGAAACCTATGTTTTTCATCATTACCCTGTGTGGCTTCACTTGCCCAAACCTGGGCGGGTTTTTTTCCTTTACCCCTTCTGTGATTGGCCCACGGGGAGCTGTACGTCATCCCCCCTAACAGCACGCACGTCTCGGCGGCTTGGAGCTCAGTAGAACCCACCGGAGCTCGCCCACCGCTGCAGCCCCGGGAAAAGCGTCTCTCCGACCACAGCTAGCAATTTCCATGTGTCTACAGCAAACACAAGAGTAAACGATCCACGTATATTGTTTCACACCCACGTCTTTTAACCTTTTCCGTATAAATTTCACGGCTGAGGTCACGTAAACGACATGGCGACCTCCAGCTCCTGTGTTGTTGTAAGTATATTTTGGATTTCCAGAAATACTTGGGGGTTGTGGAATTATTTGGTCTATGCGCATTGCTGACAGCTGTCCTTTTTGCTAAATTTCTGTACTTTCGATCGCTGGTATAGCTCATTACATAACTGAAATACAATTGAAATACCTAAACTTGTGGGCACGTTTTGTTGAGTGACAATGCTCTCTGTAGCGTGGCCTGTTGTTGAATAGACTAAACACGAGTTGCCCACGTTTTTGCGTACCGTGAGAATGAACGAAGGAAACCAGAGCACGTGATTTAAACTGTAATATCTTAATAATAACCACTGTTAACAGTCAGTGTGTTTTACTTTGGAATAAAGCTAGACATGTTTCAGTATTGTTGTTTAAGGGCATGTTGAAGGACCACTCTTAATTAGCTTATTACGGGAAAATAGATAGCAATACAACTCCTGACGCAAGGTATTATGTAAGTAGAGCATGCACGTAATGAAATATCCATGATGTACTATTAAACTGGTATGATGTAGTCATTTTTGATTTGTTTACATTTTGAATAAAGCTTTAAAACTACAAAAGAGGAATTACCTTGTAGGGTTGCAGAGAACCACCTCTTACTTATGTCTATGGAGATTAGGGATGTGCAAAAATATTAAAATATCAATATATAATATCGTTTAATGTGATGATACAGTTACAGTATCAGCTGCTGTATCAATATATCGCCTTGAGCATTTTTTGGTATATTTTACTAAATTATTTTGTTACAGCGCTACAGTTTTGTTGTTTGTTCAGAGGAACACGTTTGACATTTTCACATTTTGATAATTAAAATGGGTGTGCTTAACTTTGCACAAGAAGTGGTTTAACAAAGACTTTTAGTATCACAGCCATAATTTAGCTTTTATTTTTTTATTGAACTGTGTTGCATCGTATTGAAATATATAGTATTGCATCATATCAAATCGTAAGCTCTCTGTATCAAGATATGTATGGCATTGTGGCCTGTGTATCAATCAGTATAGAATTGGCAACTTCTGAATGATACCCCGCCCTAATGGAGATGATACTGCCTTGCCTATAATGTCTCACAGTATGGCTTTAAACATACTGTACATTTTGCATTTATTCATTTACAGTTGTTCTCAAAATTACCTTGAAAAACAGTTTCCACAGAGCTCACCTGTAGGCTAGTATGTCACCATGGAGGTAGGTAAGTTCAATGGCAGACTGGGAAACATTCAAGACAAAGTAATGAAAATCACTGCAAAGACAAGCAGGTGAAGGACCCTCAGCACCATCCCAAAAAGTTTAATAATGGTCATTTAACTCCAAATACACATTGAACAACCGAAGAAATATTCGTTGTTGGGAGCTTTACTGAAATGTCAAAATAGTCTTAACACCTTCCCTAGAGACGGCAGTGAGCTTGTTTATTGAGCTTCACCTTGGAGACAGTTAGGGCACTCAATATTATTCCATACAAGGTTTTCTACTGCTATTTAATTCTTTCTTCACTCTTCAAAAATGAAAACATGAACAATAATTTTATTACAGAGATACAACTTTGTATTATTGATCTTGTTGTTTTATACCAAAAAGTCTCGACCAAATACTATAGAGACGGGATGTGGGTTAAGTTTCAATTGGTTTGGTGTGAAATAAGCTCTTATGTACTTCACTACTGAGAGACTCATAAGTTACACAGAACAAGAACAAGTTTGTACAGTTGTATAACAGTGATGGGCAATATTGACAAGAATTATTTCTTTCGTCTCCTTGTTTTGCAACTTGAGTATTCAATAGGAATATGCTAAAATGTCTTAGTTGAGGGATTTGATGTAAACATGGGATGTTTGTTTTTTCATGGCTGATACCGATTTAGAATTCAGGGCAACCTATGGTAAAATAGCTCTGCTGATATTTTTGGGCTGATATGTGGAGCCAGTTTTGATTATTTGTCTTTATTTTGTAATATAAATGTACTAAAACCTCTCAAACCAGTAAGAAAGCTTTGTAGTCACACTAGGTGCTGTTATCTTTTAATATAATCTCTTGTTAATATAAAGCTTTATCTCAAGTTTGAAATATCGCACAAAGCATGATTGGACCATGAAATTAAACTATACTATGGGACAATATTTTCAATATTTTGATTTTGCATATCTATAGAACATTTGCAATATTGAATTTTTTTTCAGTATATCTCCCTCTAACTGTATTGTAATATCACAGTTTCTTGTAGTGAAGACTTTTAGTTAAACAGTTCATAATTTTGTCTTCTCTCAAATGTTCAGACGTTTTAAAGCATTAAACCCCCTTACTAATCGAAGGTGCCAGAAGTTACCCGGAAAGTTAGCAAGCTGTGGGTTTCTGCCTGTCATAAAACATTGTCAAACATGAACTTCTGTTATCTCCAAAACCTCAAGGTCAGTTTTACAGTGACCCCAGAGCAATTGGCACATTTTGTCCTTGTTTAACTTTTCAAACAGGACTTTAAAGAGAAGAGAAGGTATCTGCTGCTTGTTGTTCGTTATTTTGACTAAATTGAGTGTTGACTCATTTGGCAGTTAAGAGTTTGTATTGTGTTAATGACCAAACATATGGCAGGACAGATGGATTTTATATCCTTATTAGTAGATTTTATTTAATCTGTAAGTAATTAGAAAACAGATATTTGATTTTAAAAGATGTATTTTTACTATAGTTCTTCTTTTGAATTGGATAAGAGGAACCACTGGCTAAAAAAAGCAGTAACCTCATTGGACTGTGATAAAGCCTGTTCTGTGGCCTTACAGTAAATGGTTATGTCATTCAAAACTTTATTTACACCCATAGGTTTATAGTAGTAAAACAGATACTACTTGATTACTTGTGTGTGCAGATCTCTGATTAAAATTATTTATTAAAACACGTGTGCAATAAAGTCATATGGCATGTGTACCTACCCGAAGCCTTTGACATATATTTATGGTTCTAACCTACATTTTCTTTTCTTTTTTTATATGAAGATTCCCTCACTTTATCTTTATCTGGGTCAAATAATTTATCTCATACTCACAAGCTTTTCACAGTGTAATGACTAACCCTACCCCAGTGGCTTTTGAAAGATTTGCAATACTGCTTTTATGTTCTTATCAATTAAACATAAAAGATTTCCGTAGAAAGTTTACAATCCTCTAACCCTTACATATGGCTTCCTGAACTGAGCAGGATTTCTTATCTTTTATTTCTATCAGATGTCCTCAAGCTGTATTGCATTAGCTTCATCTGTGTCATATGTATAAAAACTCATATCCACAGGCCTTTAAGTTAAAGGTGCACTATGTAACTTTTTGTTTAGTGGTCACCTGCTTGTTTCTATGGATAAGCTGTAATTCTGTGTGGAATGTCCTACAATTTTAAACACCTCTACCTTATACTTATTAAATTACAGATGGTTTTATAGCTCAGAGGGCTGGGTATTATTAAGAAGTTGCCGATACGATACAGACCTCGATACATAGGCCACAATATTATACATACTTCGATACAGTGCACTTTCGATTCGATACTCTATATTTCAAAAGGATTCCATACTGTTCAATAAAAAATAAACGCTAAATCATAGCTGTGATACTAAAAGTCTTTGTTAAACCACTTTTGCAAAGTTCATATGAAAAACACCAAGTTTAATCATCAAAACAGTGAAAATGTCAAATGTGTTGCTTAAAGCAGTTTCCTTTCTCTAAACAAGCAACAGAACTGTAGCGCTTTAACAAAATAACTTAGTAAAATATACACACAAAAAACCAACCTCTTGGCGATATATTGATACAGCAGCCCACGATAACGATACTGTATCATCAAATTAAATGATATTATATATCGATATTTCAATATTTGTGCACACCCCTAATTCTGACTGTGAGTGGGGTCATCTTCATGGAAAAAGCATTTGATGGACCCTCCACCATAAAAGTTACACAATTCACTTTTAAACAATAAAATGTATGTAAGAGCGTTATACAATATATATCTCTACTAAACTTACCGTTTGACCTACATCCTTGGCTGTAAACTAGGGCTGCAAGATTAATCACAGTTAAATGTAAATCTCAATTTGAATGAATGCAGTTGGCAAATTGCAAAGGCTTCAAGTTTTGAAGTACCAATTTCCTCCACACTAAAGAGTATGTCTTATTCTGCTCTAATCCTGTAGTTAAGATCTATACAAACATGTTTTGAAATGTGATTCTTGTCTTACTTTGTCAGTTAATATTTCAGTTTTTGACAATTCTCCTAGGCTTGTTTAAAATGTATCCTATTATTAAAGTATAAATTACAAATCTAATCACAATTATATGTTTTTCACAAACTGTTTAGCCTTAGAAAGAACATTACTAACTCATAATCTCAATCGATAGAAGTAAAAGATTCCATGTTTGATAACTGTGTTTAATATTGCGTTATTCTGCCAAGCTGTAGGTTATATTAAAATAAGTTCAGTTTAAAAAAAAAAAAAAGAAAGTAATTTCATTTACATGTCAAACAAAAAACTTGACAGACTAAACCAAAACTGACTCAAGTAAGGAAAATTGTGAATAAAATCTCCCTTTTTGTGAATTTTTCACAGGGGCCCTCACGATTCAATGCGATATATGGCTCACAAAATTATATTATCACAATATGGTGATACACGGGATAATCTATATATTTCATATAATATTCTGCAATATATCACGATTTTTAAGAACAAAATACATTTTAACAACAGTATTTCTTTGTTAAACCACTACTTGTGCTAAGTCAATATATAATAAACGAATTGCAACCATTAAAACTGTGAAAATGTCAAATGTCGCATGAACACATTTGTTTTCTCTGAAAAAAACATAAAAATTGTAGCACTGTCACAAAATAATTTAATAAAATATACCAAAAAAAAAACTTGTATATCAATACAGCAGCCCACAATAACGATACTGTATCACCAAATTGAATATCGCAATATATATACTGGTATATACAATTTAGATATTTTTGCACACCCCTAGCAGAAAGTAGTAAAAATAAAGAAATAAAACATTGATTGACAGGGTGTGTCCAAACTTTTGACTGGTGGTGTATTGCACAGCCTTTGTAAAGACATTATACAATATTCTGAACTAAACTAACCCTTTGACACACATACTTGGCTCTACACATAGTAGTTTTTCTTATCTTTTAGCTGAGGCTACTCTCTGTCACATGATTCTTGTTACTGTCTGAGTTCAGGCTCAAGTCACTTTCACTACATTAAAACTTGATGCTTCAATGGTTTTTAGTGCACTTTCCCATGTACTCGTTGATGGCATTTTTAATCATTAACTTTGTCATTACATTACATTACATTACAAATATAATAACTGTAGTTTCAGATGCAGCATTATTTAATTGCTTCCTCTCTGTATTTTCTAGTTTTTCCGTTCCAGTTACTCACTGTTAACTGTGCTGTGAGAGTAACTTTATCACTACCTTGGAAGTATATGTTTTGGTCAGGTTTGTTTATTTATTAATTAACACAATTATAAAGACAGATATAAATAGATAGAATTGCAAAAGAGGAGCATTGCAAAAGATACATTTTCCAAAATGTATTTTGCTATGGATCCTACTTGGACGACTGAGCGATTACACAGACTGAATACTTATACTATAATATATACTAATATAGAATAATACTAATCTTCGTTTAGTCACCTCTGCTTTTTTTAAACACTAGATACACAAATACTGAATACCTCTCTAGCTTCAGACTTTGGGATACAATGAGAATAAATAAACTCTTAAGTAATTACCTACTTTAAAACAAAAATATTACCAATGTGGTATTCTAATTCTGATTGATGTCCCCAATATTGATTCATGATCAAATGAGTACTATTTAGATACTAGTTTTAGTCTTGATTAGTATCTTGGTCTGGAGATTTTTTGTCCACCCCAGTGGCAGCTCTTCTGTCTCTCCCATTGCAACAGTGCTGTGTGGTACCTGTTACGTAACCCACATCCAGACACATCCATCATGACAGTAGTGATAACTAGGGAAGTAACGCTATCCAAATCTCTCGGTATGATATTATCTCGATATGCATCTCTCAATATAATATTTATTGCAATAAGAGAGGCTAATACAATTGTAGATAGGTTACTTATTGCCTTTAATATACACTGACAAGATTTTGGTGTGAATTATTATTATTATTATTATGGTCATAATCCCAAGAATTCAAGCAAAAGACATGAACGGTGGTATATGTAGTTCTCTATTTAGCTGTTGCTACTATTAAACAATGTATTTAATAGGGCTGGGTATCATTCAGAAGTTGCTGACATACCATACATAAGCCACGATACAATACATATTTCGATAGAGTGAGCTTATGATTTGATTTGATATGATTCAATACGATGTATTTCAATATATGATACACGATACGGTGCAATAAAAAATAGGCTAAAGGCTAAATCATGGCTGTGATACTGAAAGTCTTTGTTAAACCATTTCTTGTGCAAAGTTAATATGAAACACGCCCATTTTAAACATCAAAACAGTGAAAATGTGTTGCATAAATAAGTTTCCTTCCTCTAAACAAGCAATAAAGCTGTAGCATTGTAACATAATAATTTAGTAAAATGTACCAAAAAATACTCTTGGCGATATATCGGTACAGCAGCCCACGATATCAATACTGTATCACATTAAACAATACTATATATCGATATTTCAATATTTTTGCACACCCTTAGTATTTAAGCAAAGGAACTTGTAATTTGATATATTGTGACAGCCCACGATATTACTGTGTGATTTTTGGCAATACGATATCATGATATTTTGGTTATTGTTACATCCCTAGTAATAACATAACTTGTGTTATCTGCCTCCTCTGTTATGACATAAATGTGTTCATATTGATAAACCTGTGTGTGTCCGGTTTATTTCCAGATCAGCGATGAGGAGCAGGGGTATGACCTCGACCTCTTCTGCATACCAAAGCACTACGCCGGGGACCTGGAGAGAGTCTACATCCCACATGGACTCATACTCGACAGGTGAAGCCGTCTGGAAACAGTATCCACACTGACTTTGGGCCCAATCTTGCCCCCGATCTTAGCACTAGCGCAAGTGTGGGGCGTGGAGCTCTAACCAAGAGGTGTGCTGTGCCTGAATATCAGGTTGAGTGGAGCAGACTAGGGCCGTGGTGGGACGCGTTCAGTGAATTGCCAGACTCATAAAAATAAATATCAAACTGATCCACTGAAAAACACATGTAACATGCTCAAGACTTCTTTTATTTGGAAATGTATTAGGATGATGAATGCTTAACATTCATAACATGTTCGTGTGCCATGTGGATGCCCTCCTGCAGCAAAGCACAGCCTCTCGCCTGCTTCCTGTATCAGTTTAGCTTTCCTCTATAGTCTACTGTCCCTGACAAAAGTCTTGTCGCTTATCCATTTTGTAGAAGCAAAAGCTTATAACCTGACTTTAAATTAATCGATTGGTTTTAGAAATGTCTCATATGAAAGCTAAAACCCTCCCAAATTATGCTCAATATACTAAAATAAATTTGCTTCACTGAAGAAAGATTGATCATTTAATGAACACAGAAAGGTCAGATTTTGGCAAGACAAAAGTCTTGTCGCCTTGTCATATGATGCACCCAATCCTAGATTACAGCCTCACCTGTGATCAGTTACTGATCAGTCAATTAGTGGGTGTGTATAAAAAGAACCCCAGCACACCAGACCTTCATATCAACTGCAACTTGACCTCTGACAACATGCCTAAGATCCACCCTGAGACCAAAGCGTTAATTATCAAGAGGCTGAAGACCAGATCCACTGCTGAGGTGGCTGACACCTTCAATGTGTCTCAGCATCAAGTTCAAAGAATAAGAAAAAGATCTGAAATGACTGGAGATGTTTTTGACAAACCCAGGTCCGGCAGACCCCGCAAGACAACTGCTCTGGAGGACCGGCCTGGTCACCTCAAGTCCCTGTGTCAACCAGAACAGTTTGTAGAATTCTGTCTCGAAATGGCCTCCATGGTCGAACCAGTGCACAGAAACCAGCACTAAACAAAAGGCAATTAAAAAAACCGTGTGGCATTTGCCAAGGCCCACAGCCTGCTAAAAGGATGGACACTGGAAAAGTTGCAGAAGGTGGATTTCTCAGATGAATCCTCGGTTGAATTACATCACAGCCACCACAAATATTGCAGGAGACCTACCAGAGCCTACATGGATCCAAGATTCACCCAGAAAACAGTTAAGTTTGGTGGCGGAAAAATCATGGTCTGGGGCTCCATCCAGTATGGGGGTGTGCGAGACATTTGCAGGGTGGAAGCAATATCAATAGCCTAAAATATCAAGAAGTATTAGCTCCTCTTACATTCCCAACCATAAAAGGGGTCAAATTTTGCAGCAGGATGGTGCTCCATCGCATACTTCTATCTCTACATCAAAGTTTCTCAAGGCGAAGAAGATCAAGGTGCTCCAGGACTGGCCAGCCCAGTCACCAGACATGAACATCATTGAGCATGTCTGGGGTAGAATGAAAGAGGAAGCATGGAAGGCAAATCCAAAGAATCTTGATGAACTCTGGGAGGCATGTAAGACGCTTTCTTTGCTATTCCTGATGACTTCATCAACAAATTGTATGAATCATTGTCAAACCGCATGGATGCAGTCCTTCAAGCTCATGGAAGTCATACAAGATATTAAATATGGATCTCACAGCACCACTACTTCATTCACTGACATTATGCAACATATTTTTGTATTTGAAGTAAATTATTTGTTCAATTTTCTGTAGGCGACAAAACTTTTGTCTTGCCAAAATCTGACCTTTCTGTGTTCATAAAATGATCAGTCTTTCTTCAGTGAAGCAAATTTATTTTAGTATATTGAACATAATTTGGGAGGGTTTTAGTTTTCATATGAGACATTTCTAAAACCAATCGATTAATTTAAAGTCCGGTTATAACCTTTTGTTTCTACAAAATGGATAAGCGACAAGACTTTTGTCAGGGACTGTATATTAATCTGGTTCTTTACAAAAGCTGCTCATTCACGTGAGGCAGTTTACAGTGCTGTCCTAAAGTGTGTTTTCTTTATAAAGTTAGTTGCCAGTAGGTAGGCTACCATCAAAACCATAGAAAACTGCAGAGCCAACACCGGATTCTGACAGGGATCAGCACGCGCAGACAGCTTGCGGCTGTGACAGTGGAGTGGAGTAGACGCATGTCTCGTATGTGCTGCTCTCTTCATCAGCGGTCAGTAGAGCTTTGTTCAACGGTTCAAGAGACATATAGTGCACATGAGCACTCTGATGTACAGACACCTGTGCATCCAGCTCTGGCCGCTAACATCAGTCAGTGTGTGCGGGGCAAATGCAGGTCGTTTAGTCACCCTCCTCGTCTGTTAATGGTTTAATCCAAGTCTGTGCGTAAAGCAGTTAAATCAGAAACATTTATATGACAATAAACGTATTCCATAATCCGCGAGACATCCACCTGTGTGGGACCAAATGCAGTGGACACCCTTGAGACGAGAATGTGAGCGGCGGTGGACACTCCTCAAGTGAAAGACTCGGTAGCAGACTGTCGGGACAGATGGGAGCGGGTGCAACCAGGGGGAGAGCAGCAGTCTGCAGATTTTTTGTGGGATGGGGAGCGCATGAGATAGACACTGGTCTGCTGCATAATGGGAGGAAAACAAAAGGAGGAACGCAGAGAAAACTAAAAAGGTTGACATGTGTGCATGTGCACGGGCTTACAGGGTAAGCGTGCTTGAGAGTGGTGCACGCTGAATGTTTGGAACCCAGCCAGTTCTGTCATGGCCCATCCAAAATTCTATATTCCTGGCACCTCTGCTGGGGTGTACTGGTGTGGCTCCGGAGCTGTTTTATGGTACCAATATGTCAGTTTTCCCCACATCCTCTTTGCTGCCTGGTAATGAGGCAAAGATTGCAGACATTACCCACACTGGCAGAGCTTTTAAACACTACAGCGGTCACAGATTGTTTGAGATGTCATCACTGTATTTGTACCATCCCACTCCAGCCTCCAGCAGCGATGTACAGTCCAACATGGACACACCCCCTCCTTAATGGTAGCGCTAGTGCTAAGATCGGGGGCAAAAACAGACCATGCATCTTATTCAAATACCACTACTTGGATTGCACATCAACTAATCAGATTAATTGAGACTTAGTAATTGTTAACGACTGACTTACTTAGACAAACTTTATTGATCCACAAGGGAAATTATTTGGACACAGTAGTTCATAGATCACAATATTGTATAAAAATAAAGAGCATAAATATAAATGGTAACAGTACATTCAAAATAAGAAGCAAAAAGAGACAGGTGTCAAATAAGGTATAATTATACAAATGTATATGCACAAGTAAAATATATGAACATAGTAATTCAAATACATCTTAGCTAGATACAGGATGTGGGTCAGGAGAAACAGTGCAAAGATGATAATGATGATTGACAGAACATAAGACATGACTGAACATATCTGATACATAAGGGTGAGTTTTTGTACGGTTGTATGGAGTATGGTATGAATGTAGTCCTGTATCTCTCACTGTTTGAGTGTAGCTGTGGGAGCCTAACATGACAACTAATTAATTAGACTTTATGTACAAAAAAATGTACAATAATGTATCAAAAAAATAACTAGTTGCGCGCCATTGTATGCCAAGGCTCTTATCAGCAAATTCCCTCATTACCTAAATGTATAAACCTCCTATAAGGGAAAACCCAGCACTCAATACCAGTATCAGTAGCCTAATCCCTAATGAAATCTTAACAAGAAATGACTATAATACAAATATCGATTTTACTGTGTATTTTGACTATTATTATTTATTGACTATATTATTTTTGAAGATCTGAAAACCCAGCCGTTATTGTTATTCAAATCCTGCCTTTTACCGCCCTCTTTACTGAAAGCCTGTCTGAGCAAGGGGGCTGACTCAGACGTAAGGAAACGGAATCTTCTGCTGAGTCACAGAAACCGAAGCTACTCTGTCAACCCCAAATGTCCCAGAGGAGGCAGGGTAACAAAGCAGAGCGTGAGGGGATTTTGGTTGTGGCTTGTGGGTGCATTTTAGTCGTATCCATCGGTTTCAGAATGATGCAAATCTAGCATTGTTTCCATAGAAATTAACAATTCCAAATGAACAAGCTGTTGATCTTTTCAATACAAAATAATTGAAAACACAACACATACTCAAAGCCACTCTCTTCATGTATTTATATTGGTGGAATATTAACAATTAGCTAAAGCAGACATAAAAGTTTCAAATTTTCAAGAAAAAATACAAAATGGATTTACACAACACGTTTTCAGGAGTCTGTGATCAATACGAGTGTTCATGGTCCTGTTTTCATCACACCCCTGGGGAATGTTGACAACAGCAGCAAAGTATCAACAGCGTGAGCCTCATTTTGGTCTTAAAATGTTAATATTAACCTCCTCTACATGATCCTGGTGTTTTTATTTTTGCTATTTTGTCTATTAAAAAGTCCTATTCCTAATAAGGAGCCTGGTTCCAAATTCGCTCCTATAACTGCTAGCATTGCAAGCTTCATGTGACTGGAGATGGAAAGCTATGGGTGACATCACACTCTCTTAGTCCACTTCTTTATACATGTATATAGTCTATAGCTACAAAACTGGAATTCCCCAATTGGGGGACAAATAAAGGTTATCTTGTCTTATAGAGTTATGTCATCATTATGTTACCACAGGGTCCGACCAGAATGTATTTTTTCTGTTATTCTCACATTTGTGCTTCTTGTCTCCTCACTTGTGTGCAGGACGGAGCGGTTGGCACGTGAAATCATGAAGGAGATGGGCGGGCACCACATCGTCGCCCTGTGTGTGCTTAAAGGAGGGTACAAATTCTTTGCTGACCTGCTCGACTACATCAAGGCCCTGAACCGAAACAGCGACCGCTCAATCCCCATGACGGTGGACTTCATACGCCTCAAGAGCTACTATGTAAATACCACACTGTGTAGGGCTGTGTCACTATGCAGGGCTGTAGTTGACTAAAGACATGTCCTGCAGATAGATTAACTGACTAAAAATGGGGCAAAATACAGATTTTGGTTGACTAATAAGACTTAATCTATGAATTGACTAAACTAAATGACTAGAGGCCCACAGCCCTAATACTGTGTAGTTCTGTAGTATTCTGTAGTATTATGTTAATGTTCCACTTCACACATTTTATCACACTCCTGTGATGAGTTCAAACACTCAACTGTCCATCTTGAACCTCTCCTGTGTCAGCGTTTGGGCTCGAGCCACACACGGAACAATTTTGGTTTGAGCAAAAGCCAAACAAATTAAGACAAACTGATGGATATTGAAAAAGGTGCAGAGGGAAGCGTTTTGTGCATGTGTGGACAGGAAGGACGTCTGTGCTTTTCTCTCAGTTGGATTTAACAAAGGTTTCATTTCTCAGTATGCTCCACTGTTGTGACACTTTGCCCAATCAGCTTGAATTGATCACTTTCCCTGATCACTTTCAATGAGAGAGATCTCATGTTGACGATGTGTAGAACTCAAACCAATCGTTTTGTGATTCATTGACTCCATGTTGAATGTAGCTCACCCCTTTATCTGTGATTTGTAATAGAAATGTGGTGTCCTAAGAATGTTTTTGTTCTTGCAGAATGACCAGTCAACAGGTGAAATAAAAGTAATCGGTGGAGATGATCTTTCAACGTTGACTGGAAAAGTACGATTTTCTTTCATATTTAAGAATCTATTGGTAAATGATTGCTTGTTCTAAAACTCTGTGTTTCTTCATCCCACCTGACTGCCAGGGAGCTGTATTGAAAGGACTGAAATGTCGCTGGCAGTTGTCCATAGTTACATTCTTTTAACGTTTCATTGTACAATCATATGTCTTCATATTGTCTGGTGCTACTCAGTTACATTATAAAACATAACTGTCCCTTTTACACTATAAATAAAATGTGCTCATTATTAATAACATTGTGTTTCTTTTCTCACACAGAATGTTTTGATTGTAGAGGTAAGTTTGTTTTTAGTATCATTTTGAAGTTCTTGATAAAACTTGGGTTTGAGCTTGATGTATTGTTTTTGTAGGATATCATTGACACAGGAAAGACAATGAAGACGTTACTTCAGCTTCTTAAACAGTACAATCCTAAAATGGTTAAAGTAGCAAGGTAAGACTACTAATAATGATGGACTATTTATTTTAAAACAACTTTTATTTTCTCATTTATGATACCACAATGACAAAAAGCTTTTTTTAAAAATTTATCTTACACTAGTTGTGATATAGATCAGCCCCATTATAACCCCATTGTTTTCATGAATCTGTTCCCTCTGTGTAGTTTGTTAGTAAAGAGGACGCCGAGAAGTGTTGGCTACAGACCCGACTGTGAGTTCAGAACAGTTAAACATGCATTTAACAAAGAATTGACAGAACCTTCATTTTTTATATATATATATATTTTGTTCTGTTTTGTTTTTACAGATGTTGGATTTGAAGTCCCAGACAAATTTGTGGTGGGATATGCACTTGACTACAACGAGTACTTTAGAGATTTAAATGTAAGTAAACAGCTCGACACTTGCTGGGTTAAAGATGCACTATGTAAGTTTTTGGTCTTAGTCTCGATGAAGATGTTATTGCTTTGCATAGAATGTTCCACGGTATGGCATTGAACTCCAATGGATATGCCACCAGCCCAATTGCACGTCAAATCTTTGAAGTGCTCCTGCTCACGTTATGAGTGCAGGTTTTTGAAAATAAGCAATTATCCCCTTGTAATTGACTAAATGCAAGATGGAGAAGATTAAGACCATACTGCACTCTCTGTTGTAGTAAAATTGTGGTAACTTGGTTGAATTTAAGGAGTCCTATTTGTGCCCTTATTTTGATGATTTTGGTATAAATGTAAATGTATAGTTAACCTCAGTTGTAAAAACTAATATAAAAATGTAATTGTTTAAGTCCAGTGGTGGAATGTAGCAAAGTAAAAGTAGTTAAATACTCTACATGAGTACAAATTTTAGGTATCTGTACTTTACTTAAGCACATTTTAAAGTGGATTCTTTTTTCTTACTTCACTTTATTTGAGAGAAGGTATCTGTACTTTCTACTCCGCTATAAACAGGACTGAAAACTAAAAGCATTTTTATTGTGCGAGCCCTGCTGAAAAGGCTGCGTGTTTATTTTTAACACATTCATATTAAAGTAAAGGTATCACATGAAGAAAACTACTGGTATCTGTACTTTTACTTGAGTAACAGTATTGAGTACTTCCACCACTGTTCAGTTTTATCACCTTTTACTAGATTCCTGATGTATTTATTTTTTTTACATGTACATTATTCATAGTTTTGACTTTTACAAATATAAAATCAGTCTCACAGCAGTCCACCTTCCTAAAATGCATTAACACATGTATTTTTGTCATTTCAACTTTTAATGCACTGCTTTTCTTCTCTTTTTCAGCATATCTGTGTAATTAGTGATACGGGGAAGGAGAAGTATAAGGCATAGAAGACCACACCAGTTTTACAATATTTTCTTTTGCAGCTATTTTATTTTATGACTGTACTTTTCCGTTAATACACCTTTAATTGTTTTTTTATCCACTAAGATTTAGACACAACTGTTTAGCTCTGGCACCATCACGGAAAGGTTTAAATGCATGAGACATCATCTTGGCCCTGGATTTAACAATGCTTTTATCGCCCCAACATAATGATTTCTAATAATTTGATAATTTATTAAGCTTAAAGCTGCTATGTTAAAGGTGCACTGTGTAACTTTTCTGGTGGAGGGTCTCCGTCACCTGCTTCTCTCCATCGATATATTGCCTGGAATGTTCCACAGTATGGCATTACATTTATTTATCTCTACAGAAATAGCAGATGACGCCATAGGGCCAAGTTACATGTCAGATCTGTGGAGAGGCCAGCCCACTCACATTTTAAGTCAATAAAAACCCATGTTATTGAGTAAATGCGAGGTGAATACGTTAATTGCCATATCGGGACATTCCTGACTAAGCAACAACATCTCTATGGAGACAAGCAGATGGCAGACATTCCACCTGAAAAGTTACACAGTGCACCTTTATAGAAGCATATCAAAAGACTTTTAATATTGATTTTATTGTTAATTATTCGTTTGTATCCATCAAAAAGCAGGGTACTCTTTATGTATATTTTGTGACTAAGAACCTTTACATATTGTGTAATTAATTAATTTTTTTCATGCTAAGTTGTAAAAGTGAGACAAATCTTTGGTGCTGTCCCTCATAAAAGACTATTTTGTGTTATACATTCATTACAATACAAGTTCACATGTATATTAAACTTTATTATAGTTTTGCTGCTTTTCAAATGTTGCTGGTCAGATATTCTCATTTAAGACAAGGGTTCCACTGCTGTACACTGTCACTGTTGAAATATTACGTGAAACCAAACATTAAATCTATACACCATTCTGTTTTCATTTTAGTTTTATATTACTGTTAATTTACTACCACATTTAATTATGCTCATATAAACAGCAAAGCCTTATTTAAAGGTCCTATATTAATCAAAATGCATTCTTGTGAGCTTTAAGACATGTTAGAATGTTGTTACTTCATCAAAAACATACCAGGAGTTGTGTCTTATTTTATTCACACATGAAATCCTTGATTATTACTCTGTGGTAATGTATTTAACAAAACACAACAGAGGCTTAGGCTACTGTTTGGTTAGATGTAGAAACACATACACAGTCCAAGGTAAAGTTAACATTTTATGCTCAATTTGTGGCATATTGAAGTGTGTATCTGTTTTATATATGAATTTCCTAATGTAAATGACTGAAAGGTTTGAAGTGTTAAAAAAGGTATGTACAACAAATTAGCGTCTTTACAGGCCCACATTATAAATGAGTATGTTCCTACTAAAGTAAAAAATACATGACCTACAATAAGGCCTTACTAAAACCTCTGTTTAGGTGTTTGATCTGAAAACTAAACCTATTCCCTGATTGATAATTGGACCAATTTGGTCTATTGCTTTGTTTATATTTGTGGCAACTGCTTCTGTGAGTCTGAAAATCCTCTGTATTGTTTTGGGTATAGCTATTTCAAAATGGCTTATGAGCCTAGTTATAAATATGCTACATGTTGGGGCCTACATGCATCATACATTGGTTAATTTTAAAATTACACTTGCATGCTCCTGTGAATGCAGAAACCCTGCGTGCACACGGTTAGTACATGTGTCTAGCTGCACTAAGAAGGTAGCTTAGGTCATGGAGAAGAAGATCTAGGGGCCCAGAGGTTTATCCGAGAGCCACGGGAGGCAGAGCAGCGACCACACACCGTCAAACCGAGCTCTTTCATTGGACAGGTCAGTTAACACTCAGGGGGCGTGAAGTTTGCTGCTAACTGCTAAGTATCCCTGATTATCTGGACACTATCAGGACAGGTAAGACGGGGTAAGACATTGCTATTACTATATAACTACTTGTAACCATTTGAAATAGTGTGTCACTGTAACAAAACTGGGTCATGCGAATGTAAAAATCGATTTTTGGATGGGTATAAATAATAAGGGAAAATCGACCCATTTATGTTAAGGATGCCATTTATTTAGCAATGGTTATGCTATAAATGATTTAATAACAGGAACACAAGGGTTCATGGCGATAATGACTCAACTGCACAATTTTATCGTAATTTACTGCAAATGTTAACTTGATCGATTTATAGTTCCACATTTTTGTCCTAAATCGGTTACTGTACATAAAATGGCGTACCGGCTCACGCATGCGCAGAGTACTTTTTTTTGCGCCGCAAATCGGGCAGCATCCAGGGAGTTATAATACATTCACGTTAGCGACGCAGATTGGGTAGTGACAGTTCTGTTCATTTTCCGCGGGGCAATATAGAAGCGAAAAGACAAGTCTGCAGCATATAATTTTCAGTATACGGGATTTTGGCCTCTACCTGGAGACGTGAGATGCAAACTGTGCGATGGATAATGCAGAAGACCGCGAAACAGGCCAGAGGCATCAATGCTAACATAGCTTACATTAGCTCTTGCTGGAACTGCTAGTGCGGAGCTTATGTTATGCTCAGTAGCTTCGTTTAGCAGCTGTGTTGTGTTAGCAAGTGGGTTAACTCGCGTAATGGTGATTGCAACTCCGGCGTAGTAAAGTTTAACATCATCTACTTTTAATTTGAGACGGATGTTCATTTTGTATCCAGACTAAATTGGCACAAAGCTTTGCAGAAATAAGGCGCTAAAGTGCAGTGGCTGGCTGTGGATGGGTCCGAGTTACTCACGGGGAGGTAGCTCACGTTTGCCAGGCATTGTGCGTTGTGTAGCAGGCTAAACGACTAAACTAAAGTTAAAAACACTCTTCTAATGTTGTTGGCAATGCTTTTACCATCTTAATATAGTCGTTTATTTGTGTATAACATGCAAACCTCCAATTTTATCGTTGTTATGCTGTAAAAAAAAGTTAGGATTGTGCAAAAGCAAGGGCCTCTCTGCCTGTGGGGTTGCGATAGCTGTTGATTTGGCTTAGCACACGTACCATAATGTGCATTTAAAGCATCCAAAGTAGAAAAAACTGTTTATTTTGTAAGAACAATGTAACCGCACGGAGCCAGTTGAGCGTTTTGAGTGTAAAGTGGTGGAGGACACGGTCACAAAATGAACAATTCTCTGATGCAACAAGAAAAGATGGAGCTCGATCTAGAAATCCCATCCGCACTGGTGCAGAACGACGGACACCTGAGGAGATCCAACAGCGCTCCTATGATAAACGGACTAAGGTTGTTTACTTGACACATAACTATATTTAACTTTGAGGATGTAACCTTTGATCTATGTTGGATTTTGTTGTTCGTGAATAGGGAGCTGACAGTACTGGTGACAAAGCCCATAGCCAGACCAATAGTGTGGTTTGCATTGTAAATCAAATAGGTGTAAAGTTACCGTGTGTGCATTGTACCTAAAGCAACTTCATGGCCACGAAGAACTTTCTATATTGTTTTCCCTCCAGTAATCAATGAAGCGTGATAAATAAGCACTGGTTTCTATGGCTTTGTTTAACGGTGCACTGTGTAACTTTTCTGGTGGAAGGTCTGTTACCTGCTTGTATCCATGGAGATGTTTTTGCTGGAATGTTTCACAATATTGAATTAAACTTCTTAATCTGAATTTCATCAGGCCAAGTTACAGGTGATATCAGTGTTTGCATGGTACATGGGTTTTGAAGGTATTTTTGAGCAATAAAATATCTGTACGTGACATAAATGCAGGGTTGACAAGCGCAATGCCTTATTGTGGAACATTCTAGGCAAAGCACAATAGCTCCATGGACACACGTAGGCAATAGATCCTCTACTCAAAAAGTTACATAGTGCACCTTTAATAACTGATTGCCGTTGCTTTAAACCTATGTAACCCCTAAACTTTGTTATGAAAATATTATTAATTCATTCTGTAGGGACTGTAAACAACTGCTTTTTAAACCAATCTTCATTTGATCCAGATAATGATCAGCTGTTGTCAAATATTTGAAATTTCTATGTGACCTTTTTGCATTTGTGACACGTTTCATTTGTTGTATTGCCTAAGGATACATAAACAAGATGTAATTTCAGTTCAGTTTTTTTGTATATATCACAGCTTTCCCATCATACCTGGCTAGTGTCAGTCCTTTCAATGCACTATTGCAATGTTTACCTGAGGATGCCAAATGTTGATTTGAGTATGATTCCTCTCTAAGCCTACTGACAGTGATTGACATTTTGTGTCTGATGACATACCTGGGGGTGTGATGCTGACTGTGCCCACAGCTCTGTCAGAAGCTCTGTTCGATTTTAATGTGAGTTTTATTTTAACACATTCTGAGCAGAAAGAGCTGGTTTAGTTGAAGCTACAACAGGTGAGATGATTTGTGCAGTTGAACAAGTCTCTCACAGATCACATTACAGTCATAAGCTAGCTAGCATTAGCCAACAGTTTTTCAGTTAGTCACTCTCATCTTCATGTTGAAAATCACCTAAACAGGATCATGAACACTCATATTGATCATAGGCTCCTAAAAATGTGTAGTTTAAATCCATTTTGTATTTTTTGCTGATGTGTGCATTGTGTTTGGTTGGTCTGAACATTCCACCATAGAGATGCATGTAGAACACCCCCAGTGTGATGTTAATGAAAATGACACTTTGACCAAACAACAGTGAAAGTCTTAGTTCACATTGTCTAGTATCATACTATTCCTATCATTGCAGTGATAACTCCCAGGTTTTCCAGAGAGAGGTGCTACGAAGCCGAAGAAACAGCACCACAATCGTCAACAGGCCCAACATGGTACTATTATATTTACTTTCAAATCAAAAGGGAAGCTATAAATATGTCTGCATGTTTTGGCTTTGGGCCTCTCATGTCCTCTCCTCTTCTCTGTGGGAGTAGACTCTTAAAACATGCTAGATTAAAACTTTGAAAGGAGTTATCAGGGCCACCAGTCTTCAAGTACAGGCTGAGTCGGTAGTATAAAACTCCTACATTAGTTTAGGTCAAAGTGGGTGGTGCTGATGGGTGGGGAATGGGTGGGAGTGCATGCTAAAGGTTTTATATTGCGAAAAATTGTCTTGTGAGCTTTAAGCCATGTTAGAATGTTGTTACCTCATCGAAACCATATCTACAGTTGCATTTTGTTTCCTTCATACATGTTTGAGTAATCCTGCATTATTAGTCTTTGTTCCACCTTGTAATGTAAAATGGAGCTGTTAACTTAAAAACTACCACTACATGACCTTTAGTTCAGAAGAGATTGACAGTTCCAGGGCTGAAAATATCCAGATGATTTTAGAGAAGGTGTATGGAGTTTAAAAACAACTCAGAACTCAAAAATGCAGGATTTGTGTTTTAAACATTTGTGAATGAAACAAAACACAACTCCAGGTATGTTTGTGATGAATAAACATTATAACATAAATTTGAAAATAGTGTAATATGGGCCCTTTAATAAACATGCACAATGTACATGTTGTAAACACACCAGGCAGTTAAGAAAAAAAGTCAGTGACATTTCTTTACTACAGTTTTTAACGTGCCTGTCTATGTAATAACATGATCATAAGGTTGGGCTTAGAACAATTGCATTTTTTTTTTTTTTTCAAAATCTATCTGACAATGATTTGTGATGTGTGATTATATGTTTAAAAAGTAGGGTTCTGTTTCACATTCTAAACAACTTCAGAAGCATTAACATTTGCGAGAAGACGGAAAAATAAACTGATAAATGAAGACAACAATCCCATGCAGATGAATTTCAGAAAATGTTTGTTGAGGTCTAGTTGAGATAGATTAAAATCTTTCTATAAAAAGACAGAATAATTGCTTTTTTTTGCAGAGAACCTACTTTTACCTAAATAATTGCAGCCTTTGTGATTTTGTGTAAACTCAAATAGCAATTTCGTGTTGATTTAATATATTGCACTGCTCTAGTCTTGAGGGTTAGGATTAGTTTGATGCTACATCTTAATGAGCTAGGTACGCACATTGAATAAAAGGGTAATGTGAAGCGCTTTGTAACACTTTGTAATGATGAACTTTAATTCAAATAGTTTCCCTTGATGTTAATGCATATTTTTAAACTCTGCTCAGGTCCCGTCGTCTCCCATCCGAGTGCCCAGTACCAGACTTCACCAAATTAAACAGGTACAATTCACTCATGTTCAGAGGTATTTATGAGCGTTTAAAAGGAGCATGTCAGACCGCTGTCTCCCCCTACAGCCATGGAGAAGAACAGTGTCTCAAAAACATGCAACAGCAACAGTCTCTGGAGTTCACAGGGCCATTGGTCAACTAGGAATGACCAATTGGTAGTATCAGACTCCAATACCTGCTACAGAAAAAAATTAAATAATTCAGATTTATCAAGTTCAGTTCTTGGAGATCTAATTTACTATGCACTATGTGACTTCTCTGGTCGAGTCTCCATGGGGATGTACTGTTTTACAATATGGCATTAAACTCAGCTGTCATGCACTTTTTAACTTGTGTTTTTAACATAAAGGAAATGGCTTTAAAAACATGGACTCTTATTGCAAGGGGACTCGCATCTCCCCAGGTCTGAAGTGTAACTTGACCTGGTCGCCTGCTTGTCTCCATGGAGATAGATAAGTTTAATGCCATACTGTGAAACATTCCAGGGAAAGCAATAACATCTTCAGTTATCAGATAGCTATATAACTGTAAAATTTAAAACTGCACCTTCTACAGTAAACTTGATAATGTATTTTGTATTGTTTTAAATGTATATATGTAAACTATTATTTGTCTGTCTTTAGGAGGAAGGGGTGGATGTGATGAACAGAGAAACGGCTCATGAACGGTGAGTTGTAACAGCAGCACAGTATTTTTTTTCAGTCAACTTTTATGACATTTTAGATGAAAACAAAAACATACAAGTTTGAGTACTAGAGGTCTAAATTACAGAATGTTTCTACATAAGACAATGGATACCGGATATTTTGTTTTCTGCAAATGTAAATCTTGCAGGCCTGGTGGATAAACTGAAACTGAAATATCTTTTAATCACTTTATTTATAATACAATGCTGTCTCTTGTTCTTTCCTTTTTAACAGTGAAGTTCAAGCTGCAATGCAAATGAGCCAGTCCTGGGAAGAAAGCCTCAGTTTGGTAAATCAACATTTTCTTTTTTCCACTGCCATGACCTTGACTGAATGTCCATGTGCACGTCTGGGCTCAGAGTGTGTGTGTGTCCTCTTCTCTGTGGGAGTAGACACCTGAAGACACGCTACAGTAAAATGTAAACAATACAAAGGAGTTATCAGGGTCACCAGTCTCAAAGTACAGGCTGAGGCGGTAGTATAATACTCCTACACTTACGCCTGTGTCCAAGGCAACGTCAATATTATGATTCAAAGTATTCAAGTCGAATTTACTCACATGTAAACAATATGGCTAATACTAAAATAAACTCTTATATGTTAAATACATGAATATTGGTGGATTCAAGCTGTATCAAAAGTGTACATAATTTGTTTGGTGGTTAACCTTAGATTCACTTTTTGTGGTCATTATCATTGCTATATTACATGGTTTATGTCTGTGTTCGATCATCTCCCATTTCACAAGTAGGAATGCCCAGTTTGAGAAGTGTTCCAGGGCAAATCGAAGGTGGAATTAATGATGCCAGTTACGAGTGGCTTGGAACGCACCACATAACCCTCTTTATTTGGGGTTTAGACTGAGGAATAAACTAGAAACAAGAGTGTGTATCTAACTTTAACTGGGGACCTAAAGCAGAGACTAAAAACCAGCATCATGTGTCCTACTTATTTATACCAAAAACTGCATGTATTTTTCTTGTTTCCAGAGCGACAATGATTTGGAGAAGTCTGCCTCATCTTCTCCCAAAAGGATCGACTTTGTTCCCGTTTCTCCAGCTCCTTCCCCCACGCGAGGCATCGGAAAAAAGGTGCGTTTGTTCTCTGGAGTTACACGCACTGGATGAGACTGATTGGATAAAGCAGCTAATTGTAAAAGTATGCAATTTGATTTAAAAAGGAAGAGGAGACGTCCACAAAAACTAATTGCTATAATATGGAATGTGAATGGGAGGAGGTGGTTGGTGTAGTCATGTTTAGAGCTTAGTCCTGGTTTGGTACTGTTCAGACTTAAATTAATCTTGGTTTAGTCTGAGTTTAGTCCTAGTCTATTCCTGGTTAGACATTAACCCTGGTTTTGGTCCTATTTTAAACCTGTTTTACGATCTCTACTTGGTTCTGCTTATAGTTGTATATAGTATATGCAATTCCTGATTTGAGCCCTGTTTTTTCCCCTTCATGGTCACAGTTTTAATCTAGGTTTAGTTCCACCTTTAGTCCCATTTTAGAGTATTTTGACGTTGCACAAGCATGAATGCTCCATTTATTAGATTTGGTTTTAGAGATATACAAAATTATAATATTGAGATTATCATCTATAATTTCTTTTTCTCTTTCTTTTTTTTTTAGTTTTAAACCATGTTCTAATGCTGTTACCTCATCATAAACATACCCGGAGTGATGTTTTATTTCATTCATGCATGTTTGAGTGATCAAAATGCTTTGTTCCACCTTGTGATGTCACGTAGTGGTAGTTTTCGAGTTAAAAGCTACCTTATAATTTTTGTTTAGCACATTCACCAATTCCAGGACTGAAATTATCCAAATGATTCTAGTGAAGGTATTTGGACATGAAAAACACATGACATCACAAGGTATAACAGAGTGTTTCCTGTCTGAGAGAAGAGCACAGCCTAATGCAGAGTTTGTGTGTTAAACATGAAACGCGAAATGTGAATGAAACAAAAGTATGTTTGTGAAGAGGAAACAACATTACAACGGCTCAGAAATGCTTAATATGGGCCCATTAAAATGCTGTCCGAATATTGTTACTGTGGGCAAAAACAAAAATGGAGAGATTAATTATCATTATCACGTATTGCATTTTGCTTGGTTTTGTTTTGCTAATAATATCTCTCCTTTCTCTCTGAGCAGCAGTGTTTTTCTCCTTCACTACAAATCCTGGTGAGCAGCAATGGTCTGACGCCGAGCCCCATCCCCAGTCCCACCAGAAGATTCAGGTAAAAAAAAATGGTTAGATTATGCCTCACTGTTCTAACATAATGGAAACTTATAATGGGCTTGTATTACAGACGCATCAAATAATAATAATAGTAATAATAATAATGCTTGTCTAATGACCTGAAGACATTGGAAACATTGTCTTAATACTTTACCACTGATGTCATCAACATTCCCTGTGGATGTGATGCTACCTGTAGGCACTGCTCTGTCTGAGGCTACGTTAGACTTTAAACTGAGCTTCATTTTAACAGAACCCGACCAGAAAGAACTGATTTAGTTGGAACTACATCAGGTGAGATTATTGCTAGCTGGTGACTGTAGTCTTACGTGAGAGGAACATGCATAGTCTCTGACAGAGAAGTGCCTACAGTTAGCAACAGTTAGATAATCAGTTTATCAGTTAGTTGCTCTCACATTATTGTTGAAAATCAAACACCCAAACAGGACCATGAACGCTCGTGTTGATCACAGGCTCTTTGCTAATGTGGGTGTCACCCAGTTTTGGGAGTAACGAGTTATAAAAGTAACAAATTACTGTAATGCGTTGCTTTTTGCTGTAACGCCGTAATTTAAGGCATGACAGGGAAAAAGTTGTAATATTTTACTCGTTACAAAGTCAGTAACGTGGGGTACAATGCTTTTTTAACCTTTAACCGTCACCATGGAAACATTCCACCATACAGATACATGTAGGACACCCCCAGCCTGATGTCATTGCAAAGTATCAATATTTACATTTTTGACAATAATTCATCTGTAGCTAATGATTATTAGAGGACAACTGCTATGAGGTTATATAAACATTTCCCAGTTTTTAGACAGAAGATTTATTTACATCTTTTTTTCCTGTCAAAATTCTGCTATCCATGGTTTTCAGGGAACATCTAGACCTGTTGCCTTTGAAATTGCTTTTCCAAAATTAGCTGTCTTTTGAATCAGCAAAAATCCTCAAAATATCACTTAAAAACGGGAAGCTTCAACCTCTGAATAGTGGTAATTTTGTTCTAGTCACCGCTCATGGGCATGGCATGTGTTTTTGATTACAAATGAAAAACATATTTTGAATCAAGTTTCTGTTTTTCTTGTTTTTCAGTCGAAGAAGTCAAAGCCCAATAAACTGCATCAGACAGAGCATACTGGGGCCAATTAAACGCAAAGGTAGGGTTCATTTCAGTATCACAAAAATACTAGTACTTTTATGTGACCTTGCTTATTACCAATTTCGAGATTCACAAATTTTGTTACAAGTGTTGTCACGATAAAATCAAACTCCATTTCAATACTAAGGGATAGAATTGATACTTACTACCAAGTCTGATATCATGCTATTTATTTAGACAATAGAATTTTGTAATTTTTGTAATTTTCAGCATTAAAAACACAGAAGTTACACAGTGCACCTTTTTTTAATACTACTCTATGTGCTCTTATACTTGTTCTGATACATCTCAAGATCATTCCAAAACTATTCAGGAAAGGTTCATTTCTGTCCTGTAAATGTGACTTTTTTAATATCGATACTTGTTCAAATGAGAATCTAGTTTCAATAACAGGTTTAGTATCAATTGGTACCTGATTTTTGATCCTTTTAATTACCCTATTTGTAACTTAGTTTTAATGGTTCATAATTGAATCTTTGTTCAGGTGAAATGGAGACTGAGAGCCAACCCAAGAGACTGTTCCAGGGCACGACCACGATGCTCTCCTCCGACGTGTCCAACCTGTCCGACCTCAGCTCCTGGTAGGCCCCCCCTTGCATCTCTCTATAGCCTCTTCATCTCAGACTGTGTAAACAAACATCCAGTTAACACAAAGGAGCAGCTTGAGGCTTGTTGACAGGAGAGATCTGCCAAAGTGAAGTGTTGAATCAATTAACTGTTTTAACTTGGGGGGTAGTGGCAGAGGATTACAATGAGAGGAAACTACAAATTTACATGGAAAAAAGTTTTGTCAAGTCAAGTTTAGGTGCTGCCACATTTACACTGCACTGAGACCTTTGACTTCGCCCACTCAAAACGCCGGCTCCATGTGGACGAAAGGCCAAAACAAATACAAACTTCTCCGTTTTGACCAAAAAATGTCATGTGGACGGCCCCTGAGAAGCGCAGTGTAACAGGAGGTTACACTGGAGACAAATGGTTCATTCCCTCAAAATATTTTCTCTAGAAGGTCTTCTGCTACATACCAACAAATTTTGAAACTAAATTTCTAACTTTTTTCACCTCAATTAACAGAAAAATACATGGACAAACGATGTATTTCTGATTGGTTGATTTGGCTGTCAGTCTTGCCCATTGGACCTCTGGGAGATAAGACAAGGTTTCAGAACATTATATGGTTTTGGATGACCAAGCGAGGGCATTGCTGAAATTAGAATTGTTTTGTAATGACGTGTTTTGCTGTAGAAGTTGTTACAAAACTTGGCTTGGTTACAAAAGTTAACTGATTTAAAAAGTTTGGGGGGAGATGGCAAAAGTACTGTCAAAATGCCTTATCTATTATACAGTAAATTTTGTCAAGACACATTACAAATTATATTAATGTAATGGTTCAGTTACTAAAATTGTCATTAAAAGAAAAGATTGTCTAACAAGCTAAGGCATGTAATTTACTCTCGGCATTTTAAACCTCGTGAAATAGGAAATGAAGCAACATATTTGTTTAATCAAAGAATGTTTCACCTAGGGCTAAACGATGTTGGGGAAAAAAGAAATTCTAACAAGCATTGTGATTGCGATTTATGTTTTAATGTAGAATACACATTTTAAATAAACCCTGCGGCATTGTTACTTGAAAGAAGCTGCTAAACTATTATAAGAATTTAGTAGAAAATGAATTGATATGAAGTGTTCTTTCTAATTGAGGCATAAATTTGACTTTGATTAATCTTGCAGCCTTAGTTTCATCAGCATTAGTTTCATCAGAAAAGGGTTACCAGATTTTCCATTTTGACTGCTTTCTTGTCTCTCTCTTGTCTCTCTTCAGTCACTCTCCGGATCTATTGGACGGCAGTCTGAGCAGTGTAAGCTCCTCCACAGACTCCCCGGGCAAAATGGAAGGAGTCTCCCCCTCATCCTCGAGCAACTCACCCTTCACCTCCCTCCAAGACCTGTCCCCCAAATGAGCCCCACAGACAATAACCCATAAAAGAGACTGCTCCTCTGCTCCACTCATCCATTTCTCTGTATTGGACTTGAGGGTTTCAATTACACTGACAGCCAAAAGTTTGGATACATTTTTTATTCAGTGCTTTTTCTTTATTTTTCATGACTATTTACAATGTAGTGTAACTGACAAAGTATGAAAAAGGTTAGGTTGTTTACAAAAAGTGTGAAATAATTTGCTAACTAGATTTTAGATTCTTCAGAATGGCCACACTTTGCTTTGACTATTGCTTTGTACACTCTTAGCATTCCACTAATGAACCCTGAAAAGGCAGAGCTGCGAAGTGAAAACCATTTCAGGGACTTTATCATGAAGCTCATTGAGAGAGGGTGTAGGGTTTGCAGCGCTGTTGGCAAAGCAAAGATTGGCTACTTTGAGAAATCACAAACTTATAGGCTCTGTATCTGATTTTCACAATCTTAAAAATGTGAAAAAAAAACGTGTTCATTTTGAACGGTTTACAGTGGCCCTTATGCATTCTAAACATTCTAATTATTCTGCAGAGCTGCACTTTCTGATTATTGGACACCATGAAACACTTTCTACTTAGAAGCAGACGGTGTACAGTGGACTTATTTTGACATCAAAAGCAAGGCAAATTTTTCTATTAATACATGCAAAAAAATAGAGTACAGTCCCTTTAAATATAAATAACATTATTATTAACAGTTATTTTAACTTTTTTTTTCCTTTTCCACAAAATTCCATGCGCCTTGCTTCATATATTTGATGTCTTCATTATGTATACCATAAACTGTATATATAAATGGATGTAGCTAGCCACCACGTTTCAAATGGGAAGCGAACAGAGGCACTTTTCCTGCTCCATCAGCTTTGGGTCCTATTCACGTTGTACTGGAAAAAAAACGTCATCTCCCTCTCCATAACTTTGTCTTAAAATGTTTGTATTAACCCGCTCTACATGATCCTGGTGGTTTTTATTTTACTATTTTGTTTGTAAGTAAATTCCTATCCCTAATACGGATCCCTGCTCCATAACTCCCGTGACTGCCAGCCTCAGTGAGCTTCATTTGACAGGAGCCGAACGCTATGAGTGACATTACACTCCGTTAGTCCACTTATTTATACAGGAAAAACATTGAATGAGAAAGTGTGTCCAAACGTCTGACTGGCTTTGTAGATTTGGGGACATAGATCTTGCTTCTCAGAGGGTCTTGAAATGCCTTTGTGGATCTCATTGTTCAAATTTTGCTTGGACAACACACTGTGTGCACCTGCTGCTATTAGGAGATGCTTTGACGGTGCAAGTTTGGATATTTCAAACTAAACGGAAAAAGGAGACTGAGAATACAAGCACTGGACAATTTGAAAAAGGACTATTAATGTAAATTTTTGCTTTTTTTTTGTTTCCTTTTGACATTTGTAAGAAAAGATTTAACTTATTGTTTTGATGCTATGTTTGTAATTTTGTACATAGAATATATAAAGTTAGTTTTATGTTTGTGTGGTGAAAGTGGGCAAAAGTCTACTGCTACTATTACTGCTACTACTACTACTATGGATGTCTCCTTAGTGTTTTATTGTGTTGAATACAAAATGTTAGATACAGAAATGGCTGTAAACTGTGGTTCAACTTCCTATAACCCTGAATAACGTGCTGCAAATGAGACTGAAAGGATAAATTAAAATGGTTGGTCATTTGACTTGTTGATGTTAAGAATAAGAAGAAGTGAAAATGACATTTATCAGTAAAGTGGCGTTTGCATAATTTTGTTCTCGTTTATGTGTGGAAATTCTTCTTCCTCCTGTGTTTCCAATCAATACTAACATTTCTGGTGGGATGTCTGCCACCTGCTTGTCTCCATGGAGATGTTATTGCTTTGTTCCACAGTATGACATTACATGCACATCACATACTCCAACAAAACATTCTATGGAGACAAGCAGATGGTGAATACTTCACCAGAAAAGTTACATAATGCACCTTTAATGCTACTGGATTTATCATTTAACAAGCTGTATTCACAACTTTAGAATATGATGATATGATTTCATAGTCTATGGAAGATTTTTGAAGTATTATAACTGAAAATCCACAAATGCTGAACCTTAATATATTCAAAAATGCTTTTGTTTGTCTTTGTGTGTTTGTGTCCCTTTATGCTATAAAAAAAAAAAACACACGGAGATGCATTTGTGCTGGCAGAAAAGAAATTAGTGAGAGATTTTGTTACATGTGGACAGGCCCAGTAGTTATAAAGATATTCACCATAAAACAGGTCAATAAATAAATAAATCTGCATTCTGTCCTCAATGTAAAACTGGGCAGTTTATACAATTGTGCCACTTAAAGGTACACTTTTGGTTGGAGGTCCATCACCTGCTTATTTCTATGGATATATCGTTGCTCTGCCTGGACTGTTCCACAATTTGACATTAAACAGCTCTACTTTACATGTAGTGAATTATAGGTGATTTTATAGCTTGAAAAGTGCATTCTTAGTGTGAGCGGGGTCGCCTCGCTGCAGATCTGACCTGTAACTTGGTCTGGTTTGGTCTCCATGAAGATTGAAAGCTTTAATATCATATTGTGAAACATGCCAAACAAAGCAATACTGTCATCTCCATGGAGAAAACCATTTGATGTACCCTCCACCAGAAAAATTACACAATGTGCCCAACCTTTACACCCAACCTATTGGTATTATTTCAAATGTCATTTATTAATCCTTAAATTAATGTTCTTGCTTCTCTAAAACTGAAAAGTGCAAACTCACAACTAGCTATATATGTTAATTATTGATAAAATCCACTTAAAGCAATTCAAATTCTGACGTGTTCTCTACTCTGACCTGGTATTGTCCTGGAAAAGTCCTGGTTTGATTCCGATTTGTTATTTTACCGTTTTCATACCTTACTTAACCGATATCCGATCTTTGTTGTAAAACCCTTAGACGTACTGTATACCTTCTGAGGTGGTACTTGGTGTGAAAAGTTGCAGTGTTTTTCTTGGCAAATACTGTAAATGAATAGGATTTAAACAGATTTGCTTCAACACTCACACAAATCTCTCTTAAACCATATGTCTTTATAATTATGGGTTTGCTGCTGACTCAAGTATTTTACATTTACAAAGCATCGTTGTTTACTCTCGTACACTCTAAATAAGATCCAGATTGCAACAGGTTGTGGGAATGTTTTGATTGTGTAACAGCAGCCCATGGGAGTAAGAGATTATATTTAGTAAACTTGCCATGCACTAAATCATCCTAAGATATTCACCCTCCCTCCTCTGTACCTTATATTTACCGCCTCTCATCTGTACCATATATTCCTTCTCCTTCTTCCACAAAATATTCACTGTTACTCTTCTGTTCCCTCTTCTTTACCATACAGTCATTCTCCTTCCTCCATACCACATATATCACCATATATCTATAAAAGCGCACTGTGATTGCGTTGCCTTGAATGTTCCACAGCATGGCATTCAGCATACCCAACGCCATAGAAACAAACAGGCCAAGTACAGTTCAGATCTGTGGAGAGATGTTCAAGGCAATTTTGAGCAATACAAATGTCTCTCATGAAATGTACAATAGCCATATTGTTGGACTTAACATCTCCATGGAGACAAGCAGGTGATGTGCCTTCCCCCCACCACAAAAGTTATGCAATTCACAAACTTTGGCAAACTTTGAGACTTTATTCAACATTTGATGAAAGGTGGATATGGCATACAGACAGTTGTCTCGAGAAAAGAAAGACTTTGGTGAAAATTCAAACAGAAACAAAAAAATAAAACAGACAAACTCATTCAGATTCACACATGCAAACTCTGCACTTAGTCAAGAACAAACATGTAAAAGTTTATGTACAACTAAGCCCAAATGTAAACATAACCTAAAGATGGGAAAAAAGACTAGACTAGAGACTGGACCAGAGACTAGACCAGAGACTAGACTGGAGTTAAGACCAGGTACTACACAAGGGACCAGACCAGGGACCAGATCAGAGTCCAAATAATACTCCAGAGACGAGGATAGTGCCACATATCCAGATGATAGAACAGACCAAAGTCAAGACCAAAGTCAAGATCAGGGTCCAGAGAAGAGAGAGACTAGACTAAAGACCAGACCAGGCACCAGAAGAAGAACCAGGCCAGAAACTAGACTGTGGATCAAACAAGAGTCCAAACCAAAGACCAAATCAAATCCAAGAACTGAGAACAAACCAGAGTCAGTTCAGAGCACAGATGAGCTAAGGAATCCTTCTGACATTAAAGAACTGGAGAGCTACCCTCAAAAATAGTTCTCCAAAATGTGCAAAACATAGACTACAAAACCTACTGTACATTTGTAATAATTATAGTTAATAATTAGTATAATCTTGTGAGACTATTGGTGCAGAATGGCAGCATTTTCACATGTCTGCTTCCCTTTTATTGACTCTTTGTTTCATAGTTTGATATTCAACTGAGCAGGTGTATTAAAGGTCCCATATTATCCTTATCCTTTTTGAAATCATTGGACTCCTATGTATTAGAACTATAAGGTACACTTTATTGTCCTTGTAGGAAAAATTGTCAAATTCCATTTGACCCAGAAACATACAAACTCCGCAAAGACAAGGCCAAGAGTCAAACCTGGAACCTTCTTGTTGTGAGGTGAGAGCACTGATCACTCAGCCACCTTCCCACTGAACTATTTACAATGTACCCAGTATGGACTGGGCATCTTATACTCTACCCTCTGCTGGAAACGAGCATACAGCAGATGTAAAATCAGTACTATAACAGTGTACATTGCTTTAAAAACATCATGTAAAATAGCCAGGGCGGTTTAAAACACATAAAATAAATTATGAACCATTTTGGGCTTAGCTGTACACACATTTTGCATTGAAACTCCCCCACTCCTCGCTGTTACATAATGGCAATAAAAAATACAAGTTTCAGAGACCATTGACTTGACTTGGCCTCTTTCATCACAATCTCCCATTTAACCCTGGGGACAGCTCCTTTAGCTCAGCAGACCGCTTCACCATACTGGAATATACATCATTATATTATTATTATACTGTCTTTTTATAACCAGACACAAGTTGTTTTGTACATTTAATGCATTTTTCCACAGTCAGTTGTGCCTCTGGTGTCAGGACAGGTCCTTCAGCTCCGTCATGTGCGGAGGATGACCATAGTGAGAAGACCTATGAAAAGACAGAGAGGGTACAATGTCATGTATATGTATGTATATTCTAAATCTAAATGATAATTACGTATTGTAGACAATGTGTTTCGGACTTAAATTTGTTCCTGTAAATGTGTTTTTAAGTAACTCGAATGTCTGGTCATTTTGCAATAGTTTTCACTGAAAGATCTGGAACAAAATGATTTATTATCCAAATTGAATTATGGCGTTGCCTGCAGACCCAGTTACATGTCAGAACTGTGGAGAGGCAAGTCCGCTCACAGTAACAATGCATGACTTTCAAGGGATGTATTAGGAATAATAAAAACACCTGTAATTGCAAGAAAGTTTAATGCTACACAAGAAACATTCCAGGGATAGCAATAAAAGCTCTATAAAGACAAGCAGAAAAGTTACATAGTGCACCTTTAAATACAGTTCCCCCCCAAAAAAGCAAACGTGCATTTTATGATCCAAGTGCATCCATAGTTCAATGTGTGACTCACCAAGGACATAAGCAGCTACTAGTTTCTTGTTAACACTTAAGTGGAGGTAGACAGGCACCGAGGACTCCTGCTCCCCCAGAGTCGGGAGCATGAGGGCAGCCATACAGACCAGCCCCAGCAGCACCGTGAGCAGACTGGGACCTCCAGCTACAGGACGGGGCTCTGAGGCAGGAGGAGAGGGAGAAGGAGAAAAGTTAATATTAAGATAGGTTAATTTATTCGCGATTTGTAATTAAAGGTCCTACATTATGCAAAATTGACGCTTGTGAGCTTCCAGGCATGTTATAATGTGGTAACCTCCTCAATAACATACCTGGAGTTGTTTTTGTTCCATTCACACATGTTTGAGTAACCTTTTATGTCAATCCATAGCTCAAGTTTATAACAGCTTGTGCGAAGATACTGCTAGTTGTTATTGGTTGGTAAAAGTGCCTATGACAGATACATCACTGATTTCACTAGAGCACAGTTTATATATTTATATTTGGATTGTTTTGCTTCATTTTTTTTTTTTTTTTACAATTTTGTCCCTGTGACGCATATTTGTGATTATTTTATTTCCAGATGGCAAATCATTACAGATCCAGGACTGTGTATGAGTCAGTGACACCTTAAACAGAACAAATTAGGGTTTATCTAGGGATTTGTGACTAAAATTCATTATTAAAGTGGGAATTAACCAGGACTTAAGTCTAAACTATACTACGAATA
>NW_026571207.1:30036723-30223244 GCF_026225935.1 Boleophthalmus pectinirostris | reverse complement strand
CTACTACTGCTACTATTACTTCTACTGCTACTACTAGTGCTACTGCTACTTGTTAACGGTCCCACGGACAAGCTTCAAAACACAAGGAGACTTTCAAGACCTCTTGCCTAAACTCTGGAATGACCTGCCTTTTGGATGAGAAGCATTTTGTGACCTATGTCTGTGAAAAGCGCTATATAAATAAACTTGACTTACTTACTACTGCTGCTACTATTGTGACTAGTACTACTATTACTACTGCTGCTGCTACTGCTGCTACTACTATGCCACACTATTGCAAAGAAAATATATAAATGTTAAATATTGAGCCTCAGAATACATTGTTCCAGGTTTCATATTCTGAACGATAAGTCAGTATAGTAATGATCGTGAAAGGCCTACTGGTAACCATTTTGAAGTACCCAATTCAATTTAATCAGTGGTCTGTCAAACTGTCAGAACTTAATTATGTTTCCCTGCTCTTAATCTACATAAACACTGCAACACCTATGAACTGGTTTTACCTAAGATATTTAATACATCTTAGTATCTTGTGGTTTCAAATTGTGGTTGGTGATAATTAACAAACAACATATTGTGCTGTTCCAACATGCTGTTTGTTAATGGGCCAAAACCAAAAAAGAAGAAAATTAGAATGATCGTTAAAAAGTCATAAAAAGAACAGAAGTGGAAAGTAGTTATGTAAGAAAGACAAAAAGAGATTGGGGGGAAAAGGAATGAATTATATTGGAGTCTATCTATTTTATAGGTGCTAGTATTGTAAAGCGATCATCATTTGACTGTTTTGCTAATTACTCTAAGATTCTTTTTTCTTCCAGACGATCTCTTCAAAGTGCACAAACTAAAGCCAAACCTAAAATGGCGTCAGGCCTTTGAGATGTATCTAAAGACCATGCCTCCATACTATCTCCTGGTAAATATATCATTTTATATATATCTTATATTTTGTATGTTATTTTGATTGTTTAATGGAATGGTATGTAGCCTGCATTCTTACAGTTAAAAAAGTAATCCTACAATAACAACTGAATGTGGTATGCCAGTGCCTAAACCTGCAGATAGAGGACACATACAAGTTTTTCTCATTTTCAGTATATGGACAGCATATACTGCAGCAGCAGAGACACTGACTGCAGGTGCTGGGGTTTAGGAAGTGACGATTCAGATCAGAGAGTCCTTTCAGGTTTAAACCAGCTGGATTTCCTCACTGAAACTGCAACCCAAGAGACTCATGTGAGCCTCAGTCTACTTTCTGATTGGATGATCGTCTTAAGAACTAAAGCATGAACATGTCTACCTTGTATATAGGGACAAAGTTAGGTCATATTCATGAAATTAAAGTCTAAATTTTACACATAATTCCTTTTAATGTGTATTTTCTCATCTTGCAGCCATTGAAAAAGGCCATGCGGATGATGGGAGCTCCGAACCTCATCGCTGATAACTTGGACTGTGGCCTGAGCTACAGTGTCATCTCCTATCTGAAGAAACTCAGTCAACAGGTACAATGTCACCATAACAAATTCTGAAGCACGATATATTGCTACAGAAATTTTCTTCAGTAATAACAATAATGCAAGATACTCCTATTATCGAGTTAAGCTAAACCAACTGGATTTACTGAGCGCTTAAAACCATTTTTAACCATTTTTAAACATACAGTATCATTCAAAAGGCATTAGCTGCATGAAGGTTCTTCATACATATGGAGAAAATCTGTTTTATGAAAACCGTAAAATTTAACTTTATATTAAACTTTTGATGTTCTATAAAAATCTGGTGATATAAAGCTTCTTATTTGCTTGTAGGGAAATTTTCTTTACTCTAAAAATAGGAAGACTAATAGTTTTATTGTATGTATATCTAGCTAAAACATATGTGTGTAGCTCATTTCTAAATTAAATGTTGATTCTTCTCTGCTCAGGCTAAGATGGAGTCAGACCGTCTGATCGTGTCTGTGGGGAAGAAGGCTCCTCAGGAAACAGGGATTAAAGTGAAGAACCAAAACCACTGCGGCGCTCTGTCTCTGGCCCATCGCCGCGACTTTAAACAGCTGCTGCAGGGAATCACAGGAGAGGGCCCCCTACGGGTCAATGACATCAACTACAAGGAGTTTGCAGGCTTTCAGATCGGACTGTTGAACAAGGTGAATAGAGTGAATGTGTCAAAGTAATCTGGATTTAAAGGTGCACTGTGTTTTTTCTGGGGGAGGTCTGACAAATTCCACTTTCCATGGAGATGTTATTGCTTTGCCTGTATGCCATTAAACTATCTCCATGGACACAAGCAGGTGACGCTACCAGGCAAGATCAGTTGATCAAGGTCAGATCTGCGGTAAGGTGGTCTGTAATAGGAATTCAAGTTTTTAGCAATAAAAAACATGTCACCGAACAACTACAAGATAGATAATTAATGGCATGCTGTGGAACATTTCAGACAATGCAATAAAATAAAAAAACAGGCCAAGTTACAAGTCCAGATATGTGTATGTGTGTGTTCAGTAAAGCCTGTTCAGAAATATTTTTTCCCAAGATATTTATTAGCAATAAATGGCATCTGTAATTGAATTAATGAAAGATGGACAGGGTTAATGTAATGCCATGCTGTGGAACATTCCAGGCAAAGCATCTCTCTCATCTCTATGGTGAGTGACAAGCAAGTGGCAAACCCCCCCACTAGAAAGAGTACACTGGGCATCTCATTTAAGTCCTGTCAAGTCCCAAATCAACAACATTTGAAACCCTTTTTGTTGTTGTCTGGTTGTTTTGTTGTACCTAAAATATATAGTTTTCAATTTCATGAAGGGGTCTCAAATTCTTGACTGGGATAAAACAATGAAATAAAATTTATCTGAGCTGCATCTTATCTTGACATGGCAAAATTTTCAAAACACTTGTACTATCTTTCGGAGGCCAATCTGTACTACCTACATAATTTGGTTACTGTAAAACTTTTTTTAATATATTACTTTTGCCTATTTTTCACTAACTAATTTTAATGTTTTTTTATATTCCCAGGATGTAAAGCCACAAGCGTACAGAAATGCTTATGACATCCCAAGGAGAAATTTGTTGGACCAACTCACTCGAATGAGGTCAAATCTGCTGCGGACCTCACAGAAACTCATCAGGGGCCAAGACGAAGGTACAGTACAATGACAATGTAATATTACTAGTGTTGTTACTTTATTGCTATTAGCTTCGGTAATTAGGGATGGGCGATATTGCCAAATATTAACATCTCAATGTTTTTTGGAATGAGACGGTGTAGTCCCTCATTCTTCCAGGAGAGGTCCTATGTAGAGAATATTTGAGAAGTAATCATCAAGACACTGTTTTTTGGAATGTTAAAATGTGAAATGTGTTTGAAATTACTCACAAAAGTGCAGAAAAACTAATTAATTTTATGAGCTTTTCAATAGCCTTTGTATATTTTGGCTTTTTATATTTTAAAATAAAAAATATAAATATATTAAACAAATCAAAATGTGCTTGATTGTATAACTATATTCATTCAATCAGGTATGCAATGCATGTTTCTTTTTCAGACTACCTGCACAGTATTCCAGTGGCTCAGATGGGGAACTATCAGGAATATTTAAAAATGATGCCATCTCCACTCAGAGAGATCGACCCCGACCAACCCAAACGACTGCACACATTTGGGAACCCCTTTAAACAGGACAAGAAGGTACTTCTGTCTGGTGACATCACCACTACCAGCACTTCTACTATTATCACTAAAATTTACAGATATAAAATCTCTGGATTTCCTCTTGTTCCTCAGGGCATGATGATTGACGAAGCAGATGAGTTTGTGACTGGTCCTCAGAATAAAAAGCGTGTGAACTCTGGAGACTCAATGTCATCCTCGGTGAAGAGGAGACGGAGCATGTCGCCGTTACTACGGAGACCGCTCAGTCCAATAGGAAACACCAACCACATCAAGAGCCCAGCACAGAACCACAACAAACCAGCTCCACCGCACAAAGGTAATGGACACTGTAATGTGGTGTGCATGCTTTATAAGTACTGCAATGTTTTAAAAGGAGGATGGACTCAGTGATGGTCATGTAGAACTGCACCATCATCTGGGCTGGAGCTGGGCTTTCCTCAGCTGCTACAGGAAGTACCTACTCTGCTGGGCCTCTTGAGGATGGAGCTGCCCCTTCTTGAGGTCCTGAGTGATGGTGGTGCAGAGGAAGTGGAAAGTGGTGATGGGGCTGTCAAACTTGAGTCAAACATATATATACTTATATACCTATATGTCTAAGTTTTTCCTTAGATATAAAGGTAAATGTCTCCATTGCTAGTCTAATCAAATCTTTTGATTGCCCCGATATACTTCTTACATTATATTATTTTCCTCATGTTTTAGACAATGGCAACAACATCCCAGAGAGCAACGGTGAGGTGGGCCCTGAGTGTGGAGAGGTCTGGCCCAACGATACAGACTCTAACATGGGAAACCAGATCTCGCCAAGTTCAGAAACCAAACCAAGACCAGGAACTACTGTAGACCAAGAGGACGCGGAGGTGACCATGGCAGAGGAGAGGGCAGAGGAAGAGGAGGGAGTGGAGGAGCAGATGAAGGATGAGAAATATAACTGTGACAGACTGAGTCCACAGAGTAATACAGAGAGCTCAGAGACTGAACCAGAGGCATTGCAGACGGTCTACATCCCCCCTCTGGACGGGACCCAGGCAGAACTCAGAACCAGGGTCATCAAGGAGGTCCGAAAACCTGGAAGAAGTGAGTGAAATGTAGAGATTAGGAATGAGACAATAAATAATAATATTGTTTTCGTGATAAAAAGGGTAGACAGTAATCATTAATGGGACATTTTATATAATCAACAAAGAAAATCGCCATTTTATTACCAGAATGTGTGAAAAAAAACTACTTACCCTTGATGTTTTCTTCTAGATTATTGTTGTTTTCACCTATAACAAAGTACAATTCTGTAATAGTTCTTTAAACATGGAACTTATTTATAATATTATTACGTATAATTAATCAGATGCGTACTATTTTTAAACTGTCAACAACTTTAATAATTATCGTGATATAATTGTTAATCATAATTATTTTAACAACGATAATCGTGACAACAAATTTCAATATTGTACCATGCCAGTTACATCAGATTCAGTTGTTTTTAATAGTCAATGATCCGCTTTGGGTTTACAGGTCAGATCTGTGGAGAGGTAACCACGCTCAAAGTTAGAATGATTGTTTTCTAGGTATTTTGGAGCTATACAACTATCTGTAGTTTAACAACTGTCAAGGAATTTATTTTATTTTATTGCGTCAACCAGGTTTAACTTAATATTTTAAACAAGGTCAATATATTTTACTGTTGTTTTTTTTGTTCTTTTTTTGTTCTTAGATTATGAGGCAATAATGCGGTTACTGCACGAGGTCAAAGGTCCTGTGAACGTCCAGAAGTATTTCCTCCTCCACGCCATAAAAGAGGCCGCCAGGTAACAATGAGTTTACTCTATAGTACTTTTCAATATTATTGATTATGTCATTAATGATGGTTTAAAGTTGACCCCATTTATAGAAAAAAATAATCCACCCAGATTTGAAAAGCAGTGTCTCACAGTAGAACCAGTACTTTTGGCATTAGAGCAGCGACGAATTATTGTTTCAGTATTGTGAAAAGACAAAAAGTGTTGTTGTTTTCATTTAAATCACTGTCCTGTGTAGGTAGTGTTAGAAACTTTTTTTTTTTAAATTGAAATAATTACCATAATTTATTAACTTCAGTAATTACTTCAGTAATTAAATCATTATTATTAAATCCAGTTATTACTATTACTTCTTGGATTTTCATTTTACAACTGTTTATGTATTATCTAGAATTATTTTTGATAACAGTTGTGAACATCTGTGCATTATAACAAGTTTACATCTCTGATTATAGTTACAATCATGCCTTCAACCCAAAACATGCACATTTTTCTATACTATATAAAACCTGTAATGATATTGTTAAAGAACTGTAATTGTAATGTTTTTTTTTTTTTTTTTTTCAAATTATCTTGATTGATTTAGGTTTAAGAAGCGTGTCCTGATTCAGCAGCTGGAGCAGGTCCTTTCGGAGTTGGAGGATCCTCCGTTGAACTCAGTCCCATCGCCCCCTCTCCCAAATGATAACAATGGAAAATCGTGACAAAAATCACCTCCTGTGGAATAGTTAGGAAACGCAGTATTTAGTTTAAAATATGAGCGAGCGGGACCGGGGTGTTAAAAGGACAATTGCAACGGCTCAACTGCTCCTCTGTTCGGTTACATCACGTGAAAAGTCAAGGGTTTATTCAAGAGAGACTTTAAATATTGAGGGCTAGGGGTCTAAAAGAGGCAAGTGACATTAATGGTGCATTGTGTAACTTTTCTGGTGGAGGGTCTGTCAAAATCTTTTCTCCATGGGGATGTTATTGCTTTGTCTAGAATATTTCAGAGTATGCCATTAAAACTTTCTGTCTCCATGGCGACCAAACCAGATCTGTGGAGAGGCAACCTGTTCACAGTCAAAATGCCTGTTTTTCTAGGTACTTTGGAGTTATAAAGCCAACTCTAATTGAATAAATGTAAGGTAGAGCTGTTTAATGTCATACTGTGGAACATTCCAGACATAACATTGATATCTCCATAGAAACACATAGGTGATGGACCATCAACCACAAAGTCACATAGTGTACTTTTAAGGTAAATGATGTGCTAATAATAGTAATATCCTTCAAATGTAACAGCTGTAAGTTAAAATACATTAACTAGTGTTACAGACTGAATGAAACTTGTCCCCACGGAGATGTTATTGCTTTATCTGGAATGTTCCCCAGCATGGTATTAACATATCTATGCCACAACCAAGTTACAGGTCAGAAATGTGGGTAGGTGGCCCTAGGATTTAAAGCAATAAAAGCACCTGTTATTGAATATCCCAATAAGTTTAATATCATATTGTGGAACATTCCAGGTAAAGCAATATCATCTCCATGGAGACCAGGAAGTAATCGGAACCCCACTAGAAAAGTTACATACATTTTCCTTTAAATCTAGGGTCTGTTTTTGACCAGCAGCTCACCTGAAAAGTAGCTTTCATTTCATAATAGTTTATTGGTTTATCTCAAATTACCCCAAATGCCACTTGTGCTCTTTAGATTCCCAGAACTCTTCATATCAACCATCGACTGTATCAACACGCCTTAAGCATCTCAATGGCTTTGTCTGATTTTCTGAAAGATACACTCCAGTTTGGTTAAAAACAACAGCAGCTCTGGTACTCCGGGTTAAAAGAGTGAAAAATATTTTAAATGGTAGAAGATTTTGTATTTATTTTAAAACGGGCCATTCTTCAGCCGGTCTGAGAAAAGTTAGTGGTCTAACTCATTCGCAAATAATTGAATAATATTTTTAAATGCCAATAGGGATACACCGATGCATCTTCCTTACAAGATTCTGATTTTTAAAACAGTTTTCCTCTTTGGGCTTCCCCCCTTGGTTTTTGTATGCCACAATACCACAACAAATCTATGCTCTCCCATTCGTTACCGGCCACATATATACAAGCCCATCCATTTTCTTCTGCTTATCGGGGGGCCAGGTCGTAGAGACAGCAGTCGAAGCAGGGACTCCAAGACCTCCCTCACCCCAGACATTTCCTCAAGCTCTTCTGGGGGGGCCCCAAGGCGTTCCCAGGCCAGCTGAGAGACATAGTCCTTCAAATGTTTCCTGAGTGTTCCCTGGGGCCTCCTCCCCAGAGACATACTGTATACAAGTCTACAATAGAAACAGTTTGTTAAAGGCACAGTATGCAACTTTTCTGATTGAGGGAGCGCCGCCTGCTTGTCTCCATGGAAATTTTTATTGGTTCGCCTGGAATGTTCCATAGTATCGCATTAAATATATCCCTTTCCATGGAGATCAGCAGGTGTAACCAGATCAAGTTATAGGTCAGATATATGGAGAGGTGTGTTTTTCCAAGGTAGATTCGAGCAATAAAACCACCCATAATGAAGTAAGTTAAATACATTTTAGAACCTGGATAGCCTACATTTAATGCCATAATGTGGAACATCCCAGGTTACAATTTCCTCACTGTCTGGAATCTCACCACTGTGGCACAAGTAAAAATTCTCTTATCTTATAATATCCTCTCCATGGACCCTCTACCAGCAAAGTTACATAATGCATTTCAAGTACAATACTTTCAGATGGTTAGGTACTTCTAACTTCTGTCCTGGTTACTGATGACTGCTCCCAACTTTTCACTTTGTAGGGTCAATAAAATACACCTTTAAATCAGTTTAGATATTACTTCAGCACTTACTAAATCTACATAGGCATCAGTTGATCTCTATTATTAATCAAAATTGTCTATGGACCAGTGTTCTTATTTAATATCGTAAAATAAAATCTCCCGAACACTCCAAAAATGATCCTTATCTCAGTCCAGTCCACTGCTGTTTTAGTCTCTGCAACATTTCTCATAAACCCAGGCATTTTTACAACTGATGTACACAACTTTTTCATGTTCAAATGGAAAAATAGATCATTTTTGTCAATCCAGAGACTATGGAATATTTTGAGAGTAAAATATAAATGACACTTTTGTAAAATGTTACATGTGTAAAAGTTGGAAGTTTTATGAGAATATGTTTTGTAATAAAACTGAAAAATGACAGACGTGTTTGGGTGACTTGCTCCTTCTAAAGATACAATAGTTTTAGTGATCATAACCAAGACATTCAACTTGGCTGACGTATGAAGACTGGAGACATCTTGTGGTTAAAAAGCGCAACTGCAGTCAAGACGAACGATAATATCTTTCTCCCCAAAATGAAAGACGAATTAAGAACTCAACCACTCATTAAAATACCTAGGCCTAAATGCAAATCCGGGTTAATTTTGGCTTTGGGCACATGCAAAATTCTTCTATTTTTATTCACGAACCTATGACAGATAAGTGCAAAGAATATATGATTATGTTCCCTGAAATGTACAGTACGAAGGATTTTAATATTATAATCTATAATCTTAATTTGATGTTTTCACGTAAATAGACAACTGGCAAATTACCCCCAGTGATCGCACAAATGTAAAAGAAAACAGGTGCAATCTTGTAAAATCAAAATGCTTTTTATTAAATTAAAAGCCTTAATAACAAAAAAACAAGAACAACCCCTTTCCCCAAATGAATGTACCTTTCCCTCTACTTTAGCTCTTCACAGTATCATTAGCACGGTTAGCATGGTTAGCTCAGTCATAACAGTCCATCAAAAACATCTCCAAAACCTTTTATTGCAAACTGGACATCTAGGGCCCTGTACCGCCACAACACAACCGCAAACACACAGGAGAGGAAACACCAGGTGGAATAACATATAGTTGTACTGAAATAGATTTACTTAACAATATTCAAGCGTATTTTTTGTAGCAACAATGATTGACGTATTCAATAAACGCATTCAAATTAGTTACCCAGTCAAAAAAATAGTTACCGTTTCAGTCTGAAGACAAGCCAATTCGTTTTACAATGACTAGATATTAATGATTTTAAGTTAGAAATTGTATCTAATTATTTTCTAATTTTCTACATCTTTCGCATTTTGGGATATACTTAAAAGTTGCGTGGTAAGGATTTATGAAGAATGTGAGAAAGAAGATAATTTTGATTAAGCTTACACGCAATTCCTAATTAAAAACTACTTGTCACTAATGGTTTGTTAAGGCTCAATTTGTATCTGTTCAGCATATCTTTTCTATAGATCTACTATGGTTGCAAGTAAAAACATTCAAGACACAGAAATACAGTAATCAAGCAAACTCCAGTTTCAATATACAGGGCCCAAGAGACCAAAACATTGCAGCTTTCATTTCATAATAACAAAACCCGAATTGAAATAACTTTTTAAGCAGACTTATGAAATTTAAACAGTAATAAACAGGCCTCTCAGCCCCCTTTTACGAACATTGTCGCGAATCAGCTGAAAAAGACAGTAGGGGGCACTGTTTCTATACTTTTAAGACTCCAAGCAATACACTTGTATTTACAAAGTTGCTGAAAAACTTAAGGGTTGGCACAGTCAGTCAGTGGTAAAGAGTGGTCAAAGTGTAGCCATCATTTCAAATCAGTTTTATGTACAAATTAAATTAACATATTTTTCAGTGTCTAACAAAATGGTTTCTCTAAACATGGATGAGGTTACAGGCAGATATAGGTTCAGTCTCAGTGCAAATGCTCGAGCTTGCGTAGTCGTATGGGGTTGGGGAGGGCTTGCTGGTTGCGTTCAGATGGAACCTCATCCTGTGATTTGAACAGCACTCGCCCTCTGTGGTTGAAAAGGTAAAACGAAGGGTGGTTCGTCAACGTGTCAAATGTTCTGTGAAAAAAAAAAAGATTGAGAATTTATACTGGCTCAAAATTTAGAGATTGAGAAAGGCTCTGGAAAGAAGTTAAATAGTTGAAGGTGCACTGTGTAACATTTCTGGTGGAGGGTCTGTCACATGCATGTTTCTATGGATATGTCATTTCTCTGCCTGGAATGTTCCAAAGTATGACATTAAATAGATCTGCTGTAATGTATTCAATTACAGGTGGTTTTATAGCTCAAAAATACCGATAAAAACAGGCATGCTGACTGTGATCGGGTTGCCTCTCCACAAATCTGACCTGTAACTTGGTATGGTATGGTCTCCATGATGATAGAAAGGTTTATTGCCATACTGTGAAACATTCCAGACAAAGCAATAACATCTCCATGAAGAAAAGCAGTTGGCGAACTCTCTGGTCTACATTTTCCCCCATTTCATATTTATTGTTTACTTAATTTGTGCACTGTTGTGGTGGCACTTTAAATACATACACATACACATACACATACACACACACACGCGCGCACACACACACAAATCCAATAACTGAAAATGAGCAGAAGCAGACAATTAAATAAATCAAAAAACAATTTGTTGGGGCAATTGTTTAATTGCAAAGGCTGAAATTTAGATAACAATGTCCTCTGTAGAGAACAAATAATCTAGAATTTTTAGAGAAAAATCTTGTACTTGTATTATAAACTTAAACCCCAATAAATTATTATTCTTAGATAATTTTAATGCCCCAATTCAATAAGTGAATGAGGGTACCATGTAACTTTTCTGGTAGAGGATATGACACATGCTTATCTGCTTGAAGATGTAATTGCCTGGAATGCTCTGCTGACAGTACGGCATTAAAAACTAAACTATATATCTTGCATTTGTTCTACATGCATACTGTGAATGTTGAACCTTCCAGGAAAACAGCTACTATGAAGACAAGCAGGACCATCCAACAGAAAGTTAAAGTTCACCATTGATCTTAAATATTATATCTTAAGTCAAAGCTTAACAATGTCATTGGTCTATCTCCTTGTGGTACTCTGCAACATCGGTATCTCAGAGGAAGAGACAATGATTTACTTTGAGGAATAGGGGTATTTATAGTGAACTCTGCACTAAATGTGCAGGCAACTAGTCTCCGTAATAGCACCACCAATACCACAGTCATTAAAAGGAAACATGCAAATTTACCTTATGGTCTGTTATTTTCAATTGGAAATCAGTACACTAGTTTCATGTAGTTAATCATTTTTTATCAATATTGCAATTTCAATAAAAAATATCTAATAATGATCTGTGTGTCATATTATAACTTTAGACCACATTAAAGCATAATACGTGTTCCTTAAGAGTCATTACAGTTAAGCTTACTTGTTTTTCAGCTCTGAGGAGGCATCCATGTCTTTGAACTCTCCAGCAATGTGGACAATACCATAACAGGTCATGACAAAGGCTAATAATGTCTGTAATACAATCTGCAAAAACAGAGTTAAATTAAAACTAATCTTAACAATGTCAAATATGTGTATAAAACAAGAGTCTAAATACTCACGTCTATTGGTAGTGTTTCATTTTCTTTCTCTGTGAGACGCATGTACGATCGATCTGGGGAAGAAACAAAAACAGGATTGATTTAATATTAGGCAAGGGACATAAACCAGCTTAAATTCAACACTCAATGTGTTGAATCCACCTGACTGCCTCTCATTTTGGAACAATGGGTGAATTCAAGGTGCTCCTGAGAACACAGCTCAGGGATGAGTCCCTTGCAAACTTCCCCTTTGGATGAGAGGGCTGTGGAGGGGGTTAGAACTATTTTCCAAATGTCATGTGACCACAGAATTTTACTTTGTATTTTATTTTATTTTATTTTTTTTAATATGGTAGGCAACTAGTAGGCATCATAATGGCTACTCCACAACATAATGAATACACAACAACAAGTATAGAAATTTGTAATATTCTGGCTCAAAATGTACAGCATACACAAAATAACTAGTTTGATTAACATTTAAAAAGAGATAAGGCCTTTGTGCTTGATTATAAAACAGGTAATTTACACATGAAATCGTCTTCAATATTTAAATATAACGTCTAGTCAATCTTATGTTTTGTTAAATAGACGGAGTCAAAGTAGCAATTTCCCGTCATACACAGTGCACAAAATATGACCCAAATAAGAAATGACAGGCAACACAAAATCTCCGAGCTGATGGAAAATAATTTTATAACATGCCAAATGTCTGCATAGATGTTTGAGACAGTAATTTAAATGCATAGGTCACAAAATACATGGGAAAAGGTCCAAACTGTTCAGATACACTTTTAAAAGATTTCTGCCGGAAATACCATTAGAGAAAAGGTATGATTTAAAGGTAAATGTCCCAAGTCTTTTTAAATGACAGCTGAACAGGCTAAATTAAACCTTTTCAAAAGCCGGATATTATCAATGCTAAACTGCGCTAGCCTCGGTTAGCCCTCTGCCAAGGCCCGAGCGGACTTCTACCAAATTTTACCTCGTCTTCATGCCACAAATTTTACACGCATATGCACCAACATTTACACTGCTGTTATGTGCGTTTTGACTCACGTTGTGCTGCTGAAAAAGCCGCATGAGCTAAAGCAAAAAGACCGACTCCGACAACACCTTTCCAAAACGACGACGCCATCTTGAACCAAGGCGAGAGCATCATGGCACCACAAAATAATACTATATTTTATTTTAATTGTCAAAACCTGTGAATATCGTAGGGTGGCTTGTGTGTCAATAGATATAAAGTTATTATCATGTTTATATGTTTTGTCATTTATAACAAATGTTCTGTTTTATTCAATTTATCGCAAAAGTAAAAATATTATCTCTCTTATTTTGAAAGAAACGGAAACGCCGTTGCCATATCCGGTCTGCTGGCCCACCCAGGGATCTTTCATGTGGTGTGCTGAACTGCCTTTCTAACAATATATCTGCCTTTTATCTCCTTATATCGCTCATCTCGTCGTTATAAAATAGTATTAATTATAAATATGGCAGAAGCGATTCAAAAGAAACTAAAAGCTGAAGTAGAAAAATACGCACAGATGCAGAAAGGTATGTGTTAGCATTGGCTTCATAAAGATACATTAGCAGCTACTGACCATATAAGGAAAGCAAGCTGTCTATTTCATATATTGGTATTTTATATACACATTAAACTAATAAAAGTGTAATGAAATTAATGTGTATTTGTCTGTTGTAAAGATGTCAGCAAAAGCGTGTCCGCAAGACAGAAACTGGAGACGCAATTGGCAGAAAACAACTTTGTCAAAGAGGTAAGTAATGTTATTTGTATTAGGTGAATGTGGAATTAAAACTAGATACATGTGGTCAGTGTCTTTGGTATATAACTGATTATCCTCCTCCTTTTGTGTCTTTATTAGCTATTAAATGCTGCCAGTGTCTGTCTTTATTTACTAATGAATATATATTTGTTGTTTACAGGAGCTGGACATGTTGGACAGTGCTAACACCGTTTATAAACTGATTGGTCCAGTTTTAGTTAAGCAAGATCTGGATGAAGCCAAGGCCACAGTCGCAAAAAGACTGGAGTATATCAATGGAGAGACGTAAGTATAAGTATAAACTAATATTGATAGTGCTTCACACTTGAAATGTGCTATCCAGGCTTAGCCTCTCAAAGCACTAAACTGTACTAAACTTTATTCATTCAGTCCATGCTCTGTAATAAGATACTTCTGTAGCCAAAACTGCTGCAGGGTAATCTAATAGAAGCAAGGCTGCCATTCTGTGCCATAGGCCCCTCGGTCCAGCACCAATAAGTCACTCACACACCACATGTATACCAGGCAAAGTGGATGAAGTGTCTTTCAGAGAGACAAAACGTCTGAGATCCTCTGACCTACAGATGGACAAATTCCCTATTATATTGTGTTTTTCAAGATTTTATGAGAAGTTTCATCCCAATCCCCAAACACACTTAGAAATCTACAAATTAACAAAATTAATGATCTGCATTCACCTCAATTGAACACTACTACTGTACTACATAGTATGTCCAATATTGTAGAGTGCTCTGCAAATGTATCATATTGCACTTTATTAAGATTACATATGTGAATAAAATTAAATATTTCAATAAGGCTTGTAATATTCTATTCTTAATAAAACGTTAACTCTCTGTTTTGTGGTTTTGCTTCAGTCAAAGGTACGACGCACTGCTGAAGGAAATGGAGAAGAAGTCTGACCAGCACAGAGAGGTTCTGTCCAGTTTACAGCAAGAGTTCCAGAAAGCACAGGGCCTTGCTGGGGGCAAAGCATGAACGAGTTAGTTCATGCTTTGCCAGATCTAGAACCATGAACGCACCACACAAACACATTACATACATGTTCTCATATAAGGCACTAAAGATTTTTTTTAAGTACAGGTTACAGCTAGTATGTATGAGTATTCAGTTTTCACCTCAAATATGAAAACCAGAGGTCAAATCAGAAAACAAAGGACTGTTGGGGTATTTACAAAGATCTCTGTATTTGCGTAGTTATTTGCGCAAATGTTAATCTTGTAATTTTACCCCTTCAATCAAAAACAGTAGACTACTCATTATAGGCGAGTTTAAGTAACTGTTCAAAACTCCACACAACAGACCACTTGTACCATATGTCTTTATTTGTTGTTAATACAATTTCTTTTTCATCAAATACTGATTGTTATTGTTTTCAATCCAATTATTAATTTATTGCATGCAATTACAGTAGTAGTTACGTACTAGTAAAATTAACTTGCACTCAGTGTAGCATTGATTGTAATTGCAGAGGTGGCTGTGACCACCAGAGCAGCTGCTGACCCTCCTTCACAAATGCAGAGAGAGAACAGCTCAGTGGTGGAGCTTTGTTTAAAAAGACTAATTTATGTAAACATCAACACTGCATTTTACCACCAGATGAGGATTAAAACTGCTTCAATGAGTTAAAACAGGACCTTCACAATGATGCAGAAGTGAATGACCAGTTGAAAGGCTACATTAAAGCACTGCATGGAATAAAGGCAGCTTCATCCAATTATGTTTTAATCTCTTTAAAGGCATCAAAACTATACATGTATGAGGCGAAAGGCATTTTATCTGTAACATAAAATACTGACTATTTTTGGTTCTATTGCAAGCGGAAAAATGTGATCAAACATCTGGTAATTTTTTCCATAAAGTTGTTTTGGCAAGTGGTGCAGTGGTCCCATCCCACTTATCCCAAATGCTCAATGGACTATTCTTTGTCTGGACCAAGAGATTCTGGATTGCTTTGTATTAGACAGTTCCTCATGTAATATACTCCCAGTAAAGATCACTGAAAGAATCTGAAATAATAATCATAATATAAACAAAAGTCATATTATAAACACAAATCTTAGTATTAGCAATGAAAGGAGTGTGTAAATATGTATCCAAACGTGTTTACAGATTTGATGTTTATCAGCTTTATTGATCTACCTGAACACAAAATATTTTATTTTGAACATATTAAAAACTGCCCTTGTTCAAGCGACTAGAGCAAACCAGTGATGACAATTGCTTCAAAACAACATGACCTGCTGAGTTATGTGGCATTTTGAAACGTGTTTAAGATGACACAATTTAAGTGCGTAAAAACAAAGCACGTACCCAGCTGTTTGCGCACGAGCCGGTGCCCTCTTTGGCGCGTGGGTGTTGGTGTCGGTACTCGCACTTTATAGGTGAGGAACACGGGCTGGGAACGGTATCGACACGTGGCCAACTGGGCTGTTCCAGACCACAGCACATTTTTCAAATAATCTGTTAATAAACTGAGGTCAAACTTAGGGCGGCCAAGTGGAAAATATCTTCCATATCCACGTCTGATGCGTTGGATCTGTGTTCACAAATGTGGGAAACATTTCCTCTTGGCATTCGTGGGCAAAAGATTGGCCTTTAACAGTTATAGCCTATCGGTATCCATAATATTAAATTACGTAAAATGAACATTTCGCAACATCTTGACCTTTTGCTGGTCATTCTGGTTTCCATGGTCATATACCCCATTTACGCAAATCACTTCCACATTGGGTATTGTCTAAGTCAAACAAACTGGTCCTAAGCAGAAACATCCGTATCCCATAGTAATCCCAGGCACCGTAAAGACACGACAATGCAACTCGAGCCATATTTGGCCCGTTTAATTAAACCAAGTTCTAATCTCATTGTGCTTAATTGATTTACTTAGTTCCGGGGTGTTTCTCCGAAAGGTTTTCGTCTTAAAGAATCACAAAAGGGATTCGTGTCTTAAGCGACAGCGAGACTAATTCCTTAATTCATAACCCGCGTTTGAACGGGGTTTGCTTGGCCTAAATGGCGTGGGTCTTATCACCGCCACCGAACTGACTGTGGGAAACACGATGGAAATACGAGTGGATAGGTTTTGGTTAGTTTTTGCCAACAAAATTGCACAAAATCGTCTGTGGAGTTGTTTTGGTATGTACCAAGATTGGGTAGCCATGTACTCGCCATTAACGCGTACTGAGGTCGGATAAGATTGATTCATCGCTGAGGTTGGACAATCAATCGCCTCTTTTGAAATGCACAAGTGACTGAGAGCGGCCATTAACAAGTTGTACAGAGCGAGACAGTTCCAATCTACAAAGAAGAAAAGCAAAACAACGGCAAAGTTTGTCTGGAAAATTACCAAGTGCACAGCTGTACTGTAATGCTACAACTGCTTTGCGCAGTAATGTAGATTAACGTAATTTTTTTTGCTCAATTTTGTAATCTTGAATTACAAAGTTTGTTTTACAAAATTTTATAATGGCTGAATTACAAAGCTTCACTGTTCAGAAACAAGTCATTTATCGTTAGACAAAGATTTGTTTTTATGTTCCCCACCCAGAATATCTTTAAGTATAAAAAAAACCCGAGTCTCGTGCGAAATTTGGCACATTCGTGCGTAAAAGATTTATTTGAGGTTGTGATTTAGTTTCAGATTGAACATTAGTTTTACTTGTTTACCTTCATGAAAACTCATGCCTATAAGGATATTATTGACTATAAGGTGTGTTCTCACACGTTTTGGAGAAGGTCATCTAGTGCTCATTACGCAGCAATTATCACATTTATACACTGCTTTGATGCGTCCAAGCACGTGTTAACGACCTCCTTTTAGACCAAAGGGCTGTACTTCAATAACTGTAGTCAAAGAGGCCACTTTCTGATGAAAGAGCAGAGAAGTACTTTTATTGTACCAGACAACAAGGTTGCTCATCAAGAGGCTTTGCAAAACTCATGATCAACACGTAAGGAAACATTTTCACAAGGTAAAAAACACAAATGTATTTCATTGAAATCATTCACGCACACTTCAATTTGTGTTCTCAGCAGCAAAAAAGTACAGACACAAATTAGGAAGGTGCACCTTTCATCTAAAAAAAAAAACCCCTAGAGCTTCTGTTCTGTACAAAAGTACAATTTCTGTACAATGTTTACATATTTACAAATGTACAAAGGCAGCGTATAAAAATAGACTTTTTTTAAGTTCAAGTGTTTTACTGGGGCCACGGCCTCCACACTGTGTCGCTGTTGAGCTTTTGTGGCGTCAAACCACAGTGCCGAGCAGCGGTCTGTGAGTGGATCGGGTAGTGCATCGGCGTCTGGACCAGTGGAGGAGAGAGAGATGGAGAGGATGTAAGCGCCCTCCCGAATTGGCCCGAGGGGGACTGTCCCGGAACAGACAGATGTCCCGGGGGCGAGAGGTGACCGGGGGAGGAGGCGTACATCGGGGAGAAATCCAATGGACTTTGGCGCTCAGAATCCTGTGATTTGTGAGCTATGAAGCTGCTGACTCTGCGCAGACAGGACCTCATGCCATCCTCGTAGTTCTGTTGTCTCGCCTCCTCCTCAAAATGAAGCTTCTTTCCAAAACGAGGAGCCTTCTTCATCTGAATTTCAGCTTGCAAGAAGTGAACCACGCTCTCTAAAATTTCAGCCTTTTCCACTTTGGGATTTTTCAGCTTCTAAACGATAAAAACACAAGCACAGTTACGCACTGAAATCGACAGATGGACATTGATAAACAACAGTTGAGCAAGCGGTTAACTCACCTCATCATCCATGTTTTCCAGAAGAAGAAGCCGTAATGTCTCTAGACTATGGTTGATCCTCTCCCGCCTGCGTTTCTCAACAACAGGTTTGGCAATCTTGGACTAGAAAAGCAATGCAAGAAATTTAGTGTCTTGAAATTAGTGCAGCGTAAAGTTAAATTGTCATATCTTGTCTGGACCTTACCCTCCTGGAAGTCCTCTTTGCCTGGGTTTCTAGCGTTACAGCTCTCATGATGAAAATATTCTTTGTTAAAGTAAAATTGAACTGTGTACGGCACGTGTTTACCTTCCGCGTTATAACTGCGTAGCTCCAAAGCCACGCCCCCACAACACGCCCTCGTGCATTCAGTCATCTCTCCAGTCGCGCATGGCCATCAAATAACTGTGAATGGGTCCACTCCCCTCTCTCCACCCACCTACTCACAGAAAGGAGAATTAATATGCATAGTACAGGCATTGTGTCAAGATGTTGTCCCAAACTGGCCCAAAAATATTTCTTTTGAACTAATTTAGTTACATCTGTAATCGCCCTTGACATCAGCCTTCTCATCCATCGGATTGTGCACAAGCTTTTACCAAAATTACTTTTACAAAATTTTGTTGTGTTTACTGATAAAATGGGTACTCATACTATTGATAATTATAGTATTGGCCTTCTTGTTTTACTTGAAAGTCTGTCCTACTACTCCTACGTTTACATTACATTAAAAACAATTAGGCCAGATGCGTGGTGCTTTAATACTTTCTACGCACTATAAAGAGCACTATAACATATAGCCAATTTAAGCAATTGTTATTTTAATAACACATTCTAATAGTGTAACGTGTTAATAAGAGGAGAATCATCTGAGCTATATGAACTGTTTCTATGTGGTGCTCATTTTCACCTCTCAGAAATGTAGGCCCATGTGCACAGAGCAAGACTTCGCTTCAAGTTTGGATATGGTGATTTAGTTATTTGATGAAGTAATTTCCCTGCTTATCACTGTAGAAGTTGTTTTAGTGAAGACAAAGTTTTTGTTTTTATTTTTAATTTATTTTTTTCCATGACTTCACGCTCTACAATGGTGCGCCCCCGATGCGCCGGGGCTGTGCGTCGTTGCCATGGTGTCTACTGTGCGTCTCAAAGGCCACGCTAATCGCCCTCTCTTTGATTTTAAACGGAAGTATTATCGATGTGAAAGGCCTCTTAAGCTCCCTGTTGCATTGCTCTGATAGGATCATCCCGGTGTTATCTGCGCTCTTTAGCCCATTATCGGGATCAGGCCCGCCATAAATGCAGTGGAGAGAAAGGGACGACAAAACCTCAAGGTAGCGGACCCTACTTAAACTTTAATCTCTGAAATGAAAGCAACGCATTGTAGCAGGTTGCATTCATGGTTAGAGATCGGACTGTCACTATAAGGAGAGAGGAGCATAAGGTGTGGGTGCGCGCCTATCGAAGCACAAGCCATTCACACTTGTAATTGCTCAAGGTGTGAACTGTGCATTTAAGACTTTTTAGTACAAAAATATGATGGACCAGTCTGGGTGTTTGAAATAGACAGATCCTTAAATTAAATATTAAAAAATGTAATTAGCCTAACCTATATTGTCTGTTCTGTTTTTATGCATGCTAAGTGGTATTGTGAGAAATAAAGAACATTAATTGTTTTACCCAGAAAACACAAAATGTATTAATTTTTTTCTTCAAAAAGAAGGTCATTGTGAAATTATCCTTGAGACAAATATGTTGGCCATAATTTGGAAAACAAACAAAGACCTATAACAAATAAAATAATAATAATCTACAAGTAACATTACACGAACAGATCCACCTCTTATCTAAATACAACCTTTTTCTAACCTTTTAATGTTATTATTTTATTGGGCAGACCCTTCCAGAGGTGACGAAGTAAGGCCAACCATGGGTCAGCCAAGCTCCAAATCTCCACTGCCAAGACAAACAAAATCACAAGGACAACACATCAGAGAATCCCTTCCCCATATAAACTTCATCATCTGGGCTGTTTTATTATTGCTTATTTGTAATCTTAGTATTTCAGTCCAGATGTAATCCTGGATTTACCATGTCATTGTTATTCTTTGCTGTGGTGGCTGGTGGTCTCCCAAACAGTGGAAGGTCGTAACATTTTTATTTTTACATTAAAATATATTGGTTTGGTCCATTCTGTTAATTAGAGGACAGAATCGATTATTTCCTTTTTATTTTAATTAACTTAATGAATCAATTGTGATATTAAATTAGTTTAATACATAAAAATAATAAGTTATTTTTGCAATAAGCTACTCAGGGACTGTATATTTAGAGCTACTAAACTAGGTCCAAAAGCAAGACCAAACCAGGTCTAAACTGGTACTGCGCAGGGCCATAAACTCGTACAAAAGAGTTCATCTGTTCCCTAGACAGTGAATTTACATCGAATTAACGGAACAATATAATTCTGATACGCAATCACACGACATCACACTAGAACATCACAGTCAGGCAGGCTGCACCGTACGGTAACAGATTTTTAGAAAATAATAACTGCTTACAATGACTCCCAAATTTATTGATTCCCAATAACAGAATTTTTTAATTAATATAAAAATCTCATTAATCATTTCTAGCAAGAAATTAATGAATGAATACAACCGTGCTGTTTTGTTTTTTTTAAATCTTACATTTCTTAACCAGTAGACCTGTTTAGATTTCACTAAGTGTTCAAGCTATTACTTTCCATGCATTTATTTATGTTTTAGATTCTGGAAAATAAACAGATGTTCGTGCGTAAAAGCGCACAGTACTTGGCCACGTGGCCCCACCCCATAGCGTGTCCCTTTGAGGCTGTGATAGAATCTAATTAGATGGGAGCTGCCCCCAAAGCTACTCTTTGGTGATAGTGAAATGGACCGTCTCTTGCCAATATCGTGTTCTCTGAAGTGTATAATCCAGAAACCTAAATTAATAAAAGGACGAGGGCGTAGATGAGACACGAAGCAAACACCTGATATTGCGGAGCGAGGTTGACCCGAGGACGTAGACACACTTGGCACTCAGGTCTAAAAGTCTGCCCCACACCTCGACTGGTGCTAAACAAACTAGGGCTTGTGCCGTTTGGCCCGTGGTTCCCATGTTCGCTCGTGCCTCATGACGCACGAGTGAGACCTTCAGACCGTGGGATCAGTAACAGCTCCTCTACCTCAATTTAATATTCACAAGTCACACTTAGCTGCTAAAACACACTTTGGTTCATTTCCCACGCCTTTAAATGTACAAATTATGAATTGGGAAACTAAGTACAGGCGCTAACCATTGCGGAAAATTAAGATTCTACATTTATTGACACAAAAATGTGCATATTGGCATAAAACTGTTTGCATTGTAGTACCATTGTAATTTTAAACAGTCAGATTGAGACTGAATAACTTGTCATTAAGTTACTGTAAAAGATATTTAACAGTTACACCACGGATGTAGCTGCTAGGGTGCTTTTATTTTGGCAGTTTATTTTGGATTACACTTTTTTCCGTATTAGCCTCTCACATTATAGTAGTAATCAGCCTATTTGTCACCGCTGTTATAGCTTTTGGACAAAAGAGCACAGCTTCGTTTTCAAGGTTCATTAATTAAGGTAAGATTTAAATATATAGTAAAAAACAACTTGTACGGGATTATTGGCTCATTTGGTCATTCTCTACACTTGATGCTAAGTGCTATCTCTTACACATCATAAAAACCTGCTCGATTTGACACTTAAATTTCTGTTCCCACGGGACACACTCCAACTTTCCCACAGTTCAGCTCATGGGGGACCTATGGGAAAGTTCACACATCGGATAAATTAATAATACAGTCTGGAACTTATACATTTGTTATTTGGGCAAGTTGCTAGCATATTAGCATGTTTCTGCCCAACAAGCTAGTTTTGCTAATTAACTTTTTCAGTGACAACCAGTATCAATTATTCGATCTAAAAATGAAAAGAATATATATTAATAACCAATAAATTTGTAGTTTCTTAGTTACTGCTATGGATGTATTATTGCCACTTTTATGTGCAAATCTATACATTTTTGCACAATGTTTTGAATCGTTTTGGTCCACATGCCTTTAGCCACGTGTCTAGTGTTCGTCAACAAAGTATAAAATAAATAGTAGGTAACCACAGTCATGTTTCATAAAACTTTTTTTATTTATTTTTTCTTGAATTGCCCGTTCTGGAAACTTCTGGAAAAGCAGATTTTTGTTTTCCATATTTTAGAACTAGTAATAATTACATTATGATTAGTTATAATGCCAGTATAATAAGATCCCATTTCATGTCTCTTTATGAACAAATAATTATAAAAGTTTTAAAATGCAGCTTTTACAAATATTTTAATAGAAACAAAACATTAATACCGAACTTGGAGAGGTAAAGTGGCCAAAGAGAGTAGAGGTGTAATGGGTTGTACATTTTGACGTGAGGTGTTGTTGGTCGCACCTGTCGGCCAATCAGAAGCAGCGCGTGGCCAACAAGAAGGAACGCGAGGCCTATTTAAACCGTGCGCACGAGCCTCTAGGATTATTCTGTTTGGATACTGTGGAGAAAAGAGCCTGAAAAGAGAGGAACGAGCCTGAAACGATGACCAAGACGCTGCCCAACTCACCCCAAGATGGGAACCGGAGCAGAAAGAGGGTAAGACTTAAATTTTAATATTTCTTCTCTCTAATACGTCTTCTTAATCATCATAACGTTCTTATGCTGTACTTCAAAATGTAAAATTCAACCTTGTGAGCTTCCATTTTGTTTACTCTTTAGCCAGTTTTCCTCTTTAAAATGTACTATTCATGCTACTGAGTTGTGGATCTGTTTTGGAAATTGTAAGCTTCTTTGACAGTACACAATTTCATATTATTTTTTCATAGTGAAAGTCCATTTTGTGACATCAACTTCAACATTGCACGTAAACTGATCAATTTTGTACGTCGTTTTGCTCGTAGATACTAAAACCAGTGGTGGAAAAGAAAAGGAGAGATCGGATCAACCATAGCCTGGCTGAATTGAGGAGTCTTCTTTTGAACTCAACATCTGATCCTGTAAGTATACAAAAAATCACACCATTTGTTTTGACTAGCAACACTTTTGACACCTCCACATGTACTCTCAGTCCGCTCTCCTAGTTAACACAACGCTTCCTCTTCCTTTGGTTACCATAAAAAGGAGGAAGGTCTCTTTTTTATGGTACCCCAATTTTCAAAGTAGCCAAATGGAGTGCTCCAAATTATTATAAAGACCACACACAAATTACATAGACTTTTTGTTGTACAATATTTAATATATTAAGCGTATTTTGTTTCTGTATTTTCAGAGGCTGCAAAATCCGAAAATAGAAAAAGCAGAGATTTTGGACCTTGCTGTTGAGTACCTGCACAAGTGGACCAGTGGGGCGAATGGTAAGTTCAAATAAAAATGTATAGCTATTGAAGTAAAGGTACGTTGTGTAACTTTTCTGTTAGCGGGTCCGTCAAATGTTTTTCTCCATGGAGATATTATTGCTTTGTTTGGAATGTTTCACAGTGTGGTATTAAATCTTTTTATCATCATGGAGACCAAACCAGATCAGGTTACAGGTCAGGTCTGTGGCGAGCAACCCCACTTACAGTCAGAATATATGTTTTTGTCAGTATTTTTGAGCTATAAAACGAATTGTAACTGTAAAGTAGAGCTGTTCCAGGCAGAGCAATGATATCTCCATTGAAACAAGCAGGTGATGGACGCCCAGTCAAAGAGTTATAGTGCACCTTTAATAGTATTTTGTAAAGCAGTGGAAAATTATCTTATATATGTGATATTTTCTTAATTGTATTTTCCACATTTTCAGATGCTGTTCAAATAAGACATACTCCAGTGTCACCCCCTCGTCTAGAGCCTTCTTCTGTGTTCACAATGGAGACCGCTGGTTTCAAACAGTGCATGGCTGAGTTAACGAGCTACATACACAAAATCACGCCAGCGCAGAGAAGCAGTCTCATCGAGGGACTGAAGCGCCACACAGACACGCACCCGCCGTCTTTGAACCACGAACTAGAGCAACGACTTGGCCACGTGCCCTCGTCTTTAGACTCTAGCTACTCCTCATCGGACAAGAAAGAAGACTCACTGAAGTTCCCATTTCTGTCACATTCATTCAACCACTCTCCTCACTGCTCCACCCCGCTCCATGACTACCTCTCCCCGCCACTGTCGCCATGGTTATCGCCATTGTCAGGTTACTCGACGTCGCCCCCCTTTGTCACATACGCGTGCCATTTTACGTTCCCTCCGACACCTCCATCTTGTAACAGCAGTTTGTCCACACTTCCGGCACCTGTCCCGTTCACACCTACCCCAGGAGTGTACCTACCCCTGCAGCCTCCTCCGCGGGGGGCCTGCTCCAGCTCGGCCTCTGTATGGAGGCCCTGGTAGAGACTGAATAATGCCCCCTAATGGACACAGTCTGTAATGGCAGAACATGAAATCTGTCACCAATGCAATATGTACAGTGTGAATAGTATTATATTTGTATGTATTTATAACTTTCTGTAATAAAATGGAAAAATGAATTCAATGTTTGTCTCCATGAGTGTTCTTTATGTCGTTAGCTACAAATTCAGTTTCACATACAGGAAATCGAAGAGTACATGAATTCAAAGGGTTCATTTGGTCTTCCAGTATAATGTCCAAATAAAGGAAACCTGTATTCAGAGGAGAGTACATGGTTAACCTGGTACGGGCTATAGAAAATAAAGTTCCAGTAGGCCTACAGCATATACTTGGCATTAGTTAATTATTTTTCTCTTTGAAAATATCGATTTCATGTCTTTTTGGGCTTGTAAATATTCAGCATACTTAGAACTTGAGTTTTTAACTTAAGCATTGATTACATTTGGGTTAACTTTATGTTATCCTTGCAAACAACAACATGAATGGAAAAACACAATGACAGATTAAAAAAAAGTTTATGACAGACATTTTCTACTTGTCTGAGGAAAAACGAACCACATAGCACATAATAAATATAAGCAAATTGCTCAATTTCACAGCAGCACTGCAGCATTCTGTCTCTTCACCATCTCTGTCATTTTTATTCTATTATATTAAGACTAGAGTAGTGGATTTGCATTAAAATGAGACCTGTGCTGTTTCACGCTGGTCATTTGCTTCCCCTCAGTGTGTTGAGAGTTTAACACCAGCCGAGGCCACACTTCTCACTTAGGTGTGGACTTCCTCTTGTCGTTTTGGCTTGTGCCGTTTGTCCCATTTTCCCATGTTCACAGTTTGAGGGGGCTGAACATTTATTGAAGTACATTTGGTTTCTCAAGTGAATCTAATTCATAACTGAGGATCTTCCTGTGAAGAAGAACAAAATAAATCTTTATCTAAATTTTACTAGTATTGCATAATATAGACAATGGTGACTGAATAAGGATAAATAAATGTGCATATATTTTTCTTGTTTAGTGGTACTTTTTCTGATTTTAATGGTATTCATCCTAGGTTTAAACCTTTTGTTAAACTAAATTGTTCAAATGTTTGTTTGTTTTTTTGTATTAATATGAAGAAAAAATGCACAAACAAGAGTACATGTGCTATCCGAGAGTGTCTTAGTAAGAATGCTTGTCCCAACCATAAGTCAATGAAGATCGATTTCCACTCCCACATCTTATTCTGTCATTGTGTCCTTAGGCAAGACACTTCGTCCACCATGCTTAGCATTAATGTGGTGTGTGCATGAGTGATGTGGTGGTTGGAGGAGTTGATGATGCAGATTAGCAGGTTACTTCCATCACTACCTCATTTCATCACTACCCCAGGACGGCTTTGGCTGTGTCGGTATCTGAGAGTGTAATGAAAGAATAACAACATTTGAGAGGTTTTGACTACTACAAATAAACTACAAATAACATATAAACATGTTTAATTCAGTCATATCCAGTCATGATCTATCAGCTTTTTAATCAAAGGTTTGTAAATTATTTGTGGCTTACTTTAAAGGTGCACTATGTAACTTTTTGGTTGGGGATCCATCGCCTGCTTGTTTCTATGAATTGCTCCATTGCTCCATCTGGAATGTTCCACAGTATGACATTAGTCAGTTCTGCTTTACATTTATTACTTTACAAGTGGTTTTAGAGTGCAAAAATACCTAAAAACAGTCATTCTGACTGTGAGCAGAGTTGACCTGTTATTTGGTCTGGTTCAGTCTCCATGAGGATAGAAAGGTTTAATACCATACTGTGAAACATTCCAGACAAAGCTATAAGACAAAGCTTTCTCCACAGAGAAAAGCATCTGACGGACCTTTCACCAGAAAAGTGTCTCAGTGCACCTTTAAAGGTGTTGAAAGTCAAACAAATTGGTAAAGTGGCAGCTCGAGAATCGCTTTTCTAGTTTAGTTAGAGTGTCTGAAAATGGGCACTATTGCTTCTCAGAAGTGTGTGGGGTGAGAAAGAGACTTTAACACATTGTTCCTAATGAGGGTGTGAGTTGTGTTCCCACAGAAGCTCAAATGGCACAAGCCCAGGTCTGTGCATAGGCTCAGAGTCACACCTGAGGAGAGAGAAAAGTGTGGCCAGACTGGAGATAGAGGCTTGACTAACACTTACATAGAACATGGAGGACACACAGGCAAATGGGCAGGTAAGCATTAAACAACATAATAGGCAGGGAACACACAGATGTAAAGGCTATCCCAAAACTTAAAAGTCCTCTATGAAACTTTTCTTCGTGATTGGATTGCTTTACCTGGAATGCTCCAGAGTATGGCGTTAAAAATATCAGTCTTGCCTTTATTCAATGGCAGGTTTTTTGTTTTTTTTGTACATTCTTCCTGTGATCAAGGTCATCTCTCCACAGATCTGACCTGTAACTTGACTTAGTGCTGTCACCTGAATGTCTCCATGGACATAGATAACTTTAGTGCCATACTGTGGAACATTCCAAGCAAAGCAATAACATCTCTGTAGAGACAAGAAGGTGGCAGACCCTCCATGGGAAAAGTTACACAGTACATCACACAGAGGAGAAACAAAAGTATGTATAATAATTTTAATTAACATGGCTTTAGGAAACTGTAGACACAGTGCATTACAGTAGGGCTAAATGCATTTGGGAAAAAAATACTTCATCATTATTGCAATGGGATCTGCAATATATTTTTCAATTAATCTTTTGCAATTGCAGTAATTGAAACCCTCACATTGCTCAGATTTTGATATTTCATAAAATCTCTGAATTAACTGACACATGTCACATGGTGCTTTTCATCAGATTTCTTTTGTTTATGTAGAAACAAACCAAAAATCTGATTATTCTAGTTATGTGATATTTGCTGGCCATGTAATGTACCCTCTGAAGCTTCCTGCTTACTTTTTATTTAATAGAAAGTAATCCATGTTCCAAATATGTTTTGTTATCTACAGAAAGTATTTGTTGTATCATTGACAGCGTAAGCCGATCCATTTGGACATGGGTTAGTTAGCTCTAGTATACTCTTGTTCTGCTGTAGTGACATATTTATTTGAACTAAACCAAAGTGTGTTTTCCAGCATAATTTATAGTCCCTTTCCCACAGGAGAAGATGCTCATTCCCATAGGCTCTTATTACATTTGCACTGATTCATTTGGTCTCATTGCACGTGTTAATGTCTCACACATCATAAATGGTGTTCACTTTGACACTTAAGTCCAGTTCTCACGAGAATCTGCCCTGATGCTAGAAGACACGCTCAACTTGAAGGTCACTTATTTGGCTGGTCTCAAATAATTTTAATATAATGGAATATAATAGAAGGAAATACAAACGTATAATAATCAATACAATAATGGGAAGTTCAACGTGAGACCAGTAGAGGGCGGCATTGTTAAAGTAAAGTTGTGCAGCAGTCTGGCTCATCAGCTGAACCTGTTTGATCTATCTTACAATTACGGACCTAGATCAGGCATAACATACTACTGTTTATTCACTGGATACTTCATGATAGACACTGACCTCTGCACTGAACACTCCACTAATACTCTAGCTAGCCATTACAATTTGTCAAACTTGCTAAAAAGTTGACCAAACCCAAATTATGTATGCCTTATGTGAACAAATATTTACACCATGTGCCATTGTGAATTTAATCAGTGTTTTGCAGCTTAGGGTGGCAGTCCTGCACCCACACTAGGGGAGTGATAAAACAGCAATATTCCAGTTATCTATTATATTCAATATTCAAGTACTGTTTAACCAACCCATCACAGTGTGTCTAACCTCTTATTAGATTGCTCTTATTATTTTGATGTTCATGGTTACTTATTCAATATCAAACAATTTTGCATTCAAAATCTCTAATGTAACTTTCATACCCTTTAAAGGTGCACTGCATGTCCATGTGTATGGAGACAAGCAGGTGATGCCACAGAGTTGGATCTGTGGAGGCAACAGTAACAGAGAGCAAACAGTATTGTACTGTATGTTATAACACTTGCCATACTGCGGAACATTCCAGACAAAGCAATAACATTTCCACGGTGACAAGCTCGTGGTCTAGTGCATCCATCCATCAGTGGCAGGCAAAAATTAGGACCTAATTTTTCATTCCATAGCAATTGACAATATATTATTTTATCTGTTGTTTATTTAGGGACAGATACAACAAACATAGATTTTGCAATTCAGTAATCTTAATTAGTAATTCATTCTCCCCTCAGTTGTGACTCTGAGCCTCTGCACTTAAAAATCCCTCTATAAAAACAGCATAGATTAATATTTATTTCATACTTTTTGCAGCTTAATCTCTCGTTGCCCTAATGAAAACAAGTCAAAGACATTACGACACTGTTCTGAAATGCATGTATTTCCTCATTGCGTTATTTAGGCAATTAATATTTCAGTCTTTTCTAAATGTTAATGCTCCTGGAAATGTGCACTGTGAGCTGAATCTTAGTTAAGGGGTCCATATTGTGCTATTTTCTGATCTGATCTTTCTGATCTATCTATGTTGTAATGTTGTTTACTATTTGTTTTGTTTAGTTTCATCCACACTTGTACAATGCACAGAGCCTGCACTTCTTCTCTCAAAAAGACATTCTGTTCCTCCTTGTGGTGTCATGTGGTATTGCATGAAGTGCTCCACTTTGGTTTTAAACTGCATACACCTTAATTATAATTTATTCAGAATTGCCAGTCTCTACTAAACTGAAGGTAAAAAGCAGCTGTTAACATTGGAGTTTTGGAGATGTAGACCAACTAATTACTTAACCATTTGTGTGACTAAAACACAACACAACTCCAGGTATATTTTGATGATGTAACAACATTTTAACAATTAAAGCTCACAAGAGTTAGTGAAGAGCTCAGTTGTTTTGTCTCTACAAGTCCACTAAACTAGATGCTTTAATAGTTACAATACTGCTCTGATACTTAATACAGAGGTTGCCCAGCTGTGGAATGCAGTCATGACGTTTTTCGGACTGTTTTGTTTATGGTGAAACTTGCACAACGTACAGGTGTGTGCAGGTGTGATCGAGTTTGACACAATTTTGAAACACAAAGGAATTCATGGATTTTACACAGGCCACGACAACCCCTGAACTTCCACAAAATTCTCACATTCACTGAAACAAAAACAACGATTAGACATCACTCACACGTATACACACACACGCACACGCGCACACACGCACACGCGCACACACCCACACACACACACACACACACACACACACACACACAGACTTGCACGCACACATATACTCAGAGGTAAAGGGATCAAATCCAATCAGCCTGTGAAATGCCAGCCATGTTCAGCTCATGTGGGTCAATGCTGCTGATTTGTTTGCCCTTTAATTAAGACCTATTTACTTTCAGATGTCTGAAATCACAAGGAGAATATGCAGCAGACAGTGAGGGAATGCTGTTTACTGAAGAGGTTCTTATTTATATTGTAGCAGTGGACTATAGGTTCTACAGGGTACTATAGATCATTTTAAGGGAAATTCAAGTTATGTAAGTCATTGTGTTGGGACTAAACTGGAACTAAATTTGGAAATAATCATGGACTTGACCGGGACTAAACCAGGATTAGAATAGGACCAAATCAGGTCTACATCTGCACTAAAATGAACTCAAACCCAAACCCTATAAGGACAATTGTGAATTATAGACTGTATAGAGAAGTGGGCTAAGGGAGTGTGATGTCACCCATAGCAAAATAGGAATTTATTTATGGACAAAATAGCTCAATAAATTCCCCAGGATCATGTAGAGTGGATTAATACAAACATTTTAAAACCAAAATGATGTTTTTGACAGCAGCAGTTATGGAGAGTGGGGCGAAGTTTTTTCAATACAAATTGATTTAGCCGGAAGCGCACCCATGCTCACTTCTTATTTGGAATGCTGTGGCTAGTGGATTAGCTACAGCCATTAGTCAGTCTATGTTTTACATGCACCCTTAGTTCAGCTTGGGTTGTGTTGAATGATGATTAGTGTTTGACATTGTCTTATGTAATTTAACAGTTGGATTTAACCAGTCACACTGAACTCTCAGAAGCAGATAGTTGTGGTTACCTCTTTCTTTAAACTTCTTTGTGCATGTGAATCATTGACTCTAAAATCATGCCAAACATTTGTTGGCATGTTACCTTCTCCATCCTAGTTTGCCTTAACCTTTTAACACTTGATGCACTATGTAACGATTTGGTTAGTGTATGATATTAAACAGCTCTACCTAATATTTTTTTGAATCTCAGGTAGTTTTATAGCTTGAAAATAACCAGAAAAACAAGCATTCTGACTGTGATCGGGGTTGTCTTTCCTCAGAGCTGACCGCTAACTTGGTCTGGATCAGTCTCCATGAAGATAGAAAGGTTCAATGCCATACTGCGAAACATTCCAGACGAAGCAATAACATCTCCACGGACAAAAGCATTTGAAAGACCGTCCTCCAGAAAAGTTACACAATGAACCTTTAACTAAGCAAAAAAAATCCCCTGATGCTCTCTCTCCTTCCATGTTTTTAAACAATACAAAACTACATGAATCGTTATCGTGACTTGAAAATCGCGGTAAACATTTTTTGGCATGTTACCCACTCCGTCCTTTTTTCTTTTACCAAATTTTGCCTGAACCTTTTAAAACCTAAACCTCACCTTTGATGGACCGAACACAAGTGTTGTGTGGTGTCTATAGTCTCTATTTGAAGAGTGACTGTGCATTCTTTGGCAGTGGAGTCAGTTTGTTTTACTAAGCCCTATTTTGTCATCGAACACCAGAGCTTTTATCATCTCCCTTTAACACAATCCCACAGACCCACATTGAGACAGAGCATCCCAGGTTTAAGTAGCTCTTCTCCAGATCGCATGTCCATGGTCAAGAAATCTGTCACTACCCACAACCAAGTGTCCCTCTCCTCCTCCTTTCATTTCTGCGTTTCGTCTTTGAACTCAACAGTGAAAGGATGGCAGCGCAAAGCAGCAAATTACTGTCCGACTGAAACATTTTTGACATGAGACCGAAGAGACTGGCAAAGTACTTTTCCAGGCGGCTCCTTTTTGGTGTTTTAATCTGGGACCTAGCTGGATGCTGGTGCTGAAAGAAAGATGGTTTAGACATGCTTCTTCTTCTGTGGCTGCAGCGATGTGCACAAAACAAGGACTAATGCAGAGGACTTGATAGAGAGGGATAGAAAATTATAGGGCTGAACAATTTGGGGAAAATGTGAAATACTGACTTTTCTGACAAGCATTGCAATTGTGATTAAATGTGCATGTTACGCTGTTTTCTGATCTATGTCATAATGTTGTTTCCTCATCACAACATTCATTCACACGTTTAATACACAGACCCTGCATATTTAGGCTGAGTTCTTCACTCAAACGGAAAACTATTTTCTCTGTTACTCTATTCCACCCTGTGATGTCATGTGGTAATACAGGAAGTGCTCCACTGTGTTTTTAAACTCCATACACCTTCACTAGAATTATTTGAGTGATTTCAGTTGCCAATCTCTCCTGAAATAAAATTAAAAGGTTGCTGTTAACTTGAAAACTACACAAATTACATCACAAGGTGGAACAGAGCATTTTGAGCTTTCGAGACTAAATAAAGGCTTGCTCAAACATGTGTGAATGAAACAAAACACAACTCCAGGGATGTTTTTGAGGAGGTAACAACATTCTAACATGGCTTAAAGAATCAAATTTGCATAATATAGGGCCTTTAATGATAGGATTCTGTTCAAAGTTCACATTTTAAACATGTCCAGAAGAAAAAAAAAAGACTGAAATATGAACTGACAAACAAAAACGAATATTACTTTTCAAAACAGATCTAAACTACAGTTTAGATTGTGCAGATCTAAACTACAGTTATTAGTTTTTATGCAGAATAAGAAAAAAAAAAGGATTTAAAATTTCATCCTTTGCGATTTGGTAATTTCATTAATTGAAACTGTGATTCTGATTCACAATCAAATCTATATTGCATTTTGAGAGAGTTCTTATTATTGCTTTGCCTTCATGTTCCACAGTATGGCATTAGACGTATTTCTTCTGCAAGTATTCAATGTCAGGTGTTCCTCTGCTATAAAAGATCTGATCTGCAAAGTTTCTGAACATGAGACCTGGTTAAAATTGGGGTGAAGGGGTAAGAATTCATAGCCTGCTACAAAAGATTACAAAATCTAAGTATAGGGTTAGTTTGTTATTAATAGGGTTAATCATATCTTTGTAATTACGGGGCCCATCCGCATGAAACAAAAATGGCACAAAGTTCAAAGTCTTTTCTGTCAGCAAAAATGAACAAGATTAAATTATTCTTTGACTCTATCTTCAAAGTGATATTATTGAATCGTGAAGGCGTGATTGTTGTCGGCTGACAGCACAATAAGATACAAGATTAGCATATTGAGTTTTTGGGCACAACAAAATTCAGTTTCAGTACAACAAAAGAAAAGCTGGTTTGATTTCTAATCACCAACTTGTGACTAAAAACTCAATTAATAAAATGCTAACATTGTCAGAATAAATAGGCTTGACTTGACTTGTATAATACTAGTGGACAGCCATATTCAGAATTTAGATTACATAGAAATGATCTCATTATAAAACTGTCAAATTCACTGATTACAGTTTAGTGGCGCCATCTTCCTTTTGGAGAAGATTATTGCATCTAACAAAAAACTGCTGAGTGAACTGTGTGAAATTTCTCAGACAAACCAACTGGGTGTCCCCATAAAGTTTTGGAAACAGTGATTTTTATTTGAAAAAATTAAATCTTCTGTCTTGTGTTGATCATGATGTTTCTGCATAGCCCAAAATGGCTCACATTATGGCATCAAATGAATTTTTTGCATCCATTCTCTTACAGTCTGTCAGTAAATCTGTGAGCGGGCTTCCATCTCGACACTTCTGGCCTGGTGGTGAAACCTATTTGTTTTTTGGAGAAAGACTAATTAATACCATACTGTGGAACATTCAAAGCAATAACATTTCCGTGGAAACAAAAGGTGCCAGTCCCCCTGCAGATAAATTACAAGATTTTAGTGTTATTGTATCCATGTTTATGCATCCACTTCCTCCTTCATGGGATCATACAACACACACAAAGACTTTATTGATTGTTAAAGACAGATTGATTTCATTTTTCTTTCCCAAACACAGTGGTGATGCCTCCTCAAATCTTCCTGTCAGACTGAACATGCTCTAAGCTCAGAGGAAGAAACTCGAGACAAAATAAATCCATTAAAATCAGATATCAGTGAAGATAGTTTTTCAAAACCAAAGCAATTATTATCTTTAAGGTCCTTTTCTATCATGCCCAACCGCTCTCCATTTCCCAGGCTAGACCTATTCATACTCAAAATTTTACCAACTAATTTTGCTGCAGATGATGAACAATGGTTGCCTTTTCAGAGATCCAATGACATTTTCCTCCTCAGGGATTACAGTACTTTTAGATTGGAGTATTCGAGAAACTATTAGATTCAGTTGTGTCAAAGTGGTCCAAAACTTAATCTTTCCTGCTTTGCTCACTGATATTTTCTGGTTTGAAGTTAGTAAATTGTGAGCGTGAACTAACATGAATTTAGTTTGACATCTGCCAAAGAATAAAACTGTTTATACAAGACTGGATGATCACTTGTTATCACAGTAGCAGTGTTACTTAAGGGCAGAAGTGATGCAAGTTTTGAGGGTCATGACAATAGCAGTATGTCTATGGAACCTTGTATAATCACCCAGAGTTCTGATGTGTGTGTGTGTGTGTGTGCGTGCGTGTGAGTGACAGGGTGATTATCTATTACAGAGAAACAAAGATAGTGTCTTAAAAATGTCACTAGGTTTAAGGATGTGCCATTAATAAAATTTTAATAGAGATTCAGTCATTTCTAATCATCTGTATGCTTTGGTCTTTTTTTATATCTAAATCTCTGAATCGAAAATGTTCAGAAGTTTCCATGGTGACACAATGCACACATAGAGACAATAAAGTTTTAAGATAATTTGAAAGCTCAAGAAAAAATACAAAATGGTCTTGTTTAAGAGTTTGATTAGAAAAAGTTATTAGCTTAGGCTCTCACATAATTTTATGTGTTGTTTAACAGCACAAATTGTCTCATATGTTGTAGTTTTTGCAACGTCAGTTCTTCATGGTAAGATTACGTTAAAATAAAGCTCAGATAAAAGTCCAACAAAGCCTCAGACAGAATAGAGCCTAGAGTTAGTGTCACACCCCCAGGGAATGTTGATGCCATCAGCTGCAAAGTATCAATTTTAAGAAATGTGTATTTTTTTATTTTTATTTATTTTTTGTCCACCTGCTAGATGATATTAGCTCACATCTAAGATTGAATTTTATCAATCAATTATATCTTCTGATTGATAAGAGGACTTGAGTGCAATTGCTACAAACAAATTTCTGTAACCGGATCAGCAAAAACAGAGAGAAGCAATAGAAAGGCCAGACTAAAACAAAGGGAGGACATAAATTTTTTGTGTGTTGTACTCTTGCACTTATCACAAACATACCTGCAATTGTGTTTTGTTTCATTCATACATATTTAACACACAAACCCTGCATATTTACGCTGTAGGATACATCTTCACTAGAATCATTTAGATCAGGGGTGTCAAACTCATTTTGGTCTGGGGCCATATCCAACCTACTTTGATCCCAAAAGGGCCGGCTCAAAAAACTCATGGCATATAAACCCTAAAAATAGCAATAAGTTCAAATATTTGTGCAAAGAAACACAAATCTATTACAGAAATCTTTTTTAATTGATGAACTCTTTCATTTACAAAATATTATAATATTAATAACAACCTGAAACTTCATGAAAAACACAATTTCAACACAATGTTTTAACATGGACTTATATACAAATAGTGCTAAGTTCATTTTTCTTGGAAAATCCTGCACTCGGCTCCACTTTTCTCATTTTTTACATTTTGCTGATGAGGGCGTCATGGTCAACAGTCAAAACTATTGTCCTTTAAGAGCGTTTGGAAAGAGACAAGTCTTTATTTGTGCTGCTCTGGTAGGAGGGGCCACGCAGAGAGACGCTGGAGACACTGCTGTGATAAACACCGCAGAAAATTACCAATATTTTAATAGAAAATATCATTAAATATTTTTGTAGAAAATCAGCAAAGGGCCAGATTAAAGGTCTTCGAGGGCCGGATCTGGCCCGCGGGCCATATGTTTGACACCTGTGATTTAGATGATATCAGCTCTGCAATTAGTAATCTCTACTGAACTAAATCCACCGCTTTATGACATGACAAGGTGGAACAGACCATTTTGAGCTTTGGAGATGTAGACAGCTCAGTAATGCAGGATTACCCAAACATGTGTGAATGAAACCAAACAAACCAAACAACTCCAGGTATGTTTTTGAGGGGTTAACAGCATTATACCATGGCTTGAAGCTTATAAGGTCTTCATGGAGACCAAGCTAGACCAAGTCACAGGTCATATCTGTGGAGAGACTGCCTCGCTCACAGTCACAATGTCTGTTTTTCTAGGTATTCTTGAGCTATAAAACCACCCATAATTGAAGAAATGTAAGTAGAGCTGTTTAATGTCATACAGTGGAACATTCTAGGCTGAGCAATGACATATCCATAGAAACAAGCAGGTAACGGACCCCCAACCACAAAGTTAGATAGTGCACCTTTTATGTCAGTTACACTTGTTGGTGCAAGTGGCCATTTAGTTGACGACATTTAGTTGAGTCTGTTCTGTGGTGTAACCTCATCCTGCTGAGAAAATGTCAGAGGCCGGTGGACATCAGAGTCTTAAGAGGCCCTCAGTCTGTCCTTATCTGCCCATCACAGATCCACCTCTGCTGCTTCAGGTTTAAACAATAGAGGAGAACAGGTTAAATAGTTCACCAGATCATCCATTATATTAAAAGAGCACATCTGTCAATCCATAGATCAAGTGGTGAAAAATTGACCTTAGCCTGGCCATATAACAATTTAAGGCTATATAATGTCTTTGATGGAAAATAGCCCATTACAGAAATTACAGGAATAAGACTGATAAACCATGAATACAATGAAAGTGGAAAATTTTAATTATTGTAATTAGATCATTCTAATTATGAGATACAGTGATTACAGCATCTACTAAATAAAAAGAAACACTTGAATGATCATTCTCATATCTTTGTAAAAACATATAATTATGGGTTTCAGCTGTGTGTTTTGGTGGCATTTTTAGGACTTTTCACAATTCAAAATGGTCAGGTGCTATCCCAACAACCCTCTACAGGTCAAAGCAGAACAGAAAAATAACAAAAAGTTCTCCACTAGTACAAAGAAAAAGTCATTATAAATATTGACCACCCCCCAAAAATATTATTCCATCTAATATATATTGAACAAGTTGATATAGTAGTTATTGTGACAGGCTTAACAGGGCACTGAACTGAACAGACTCAACAGATTTTTCTTTTTTTTTTTCTTTTTTGCTATTTATGTTTATTAAGGACATCACAATCATTTTAGACAAGCCAAGTGCATTGTGCATTGAATGCTAATTTCAACACCTGTCTGTAGAAGAAATATCGGCTACATGCACAAAACTACACAAAACACATTAGTAACATACAGATAAGAAATATACAGATAATTATTACATTATCAGCAAGAGCATGTTTGGTTGGAAACATACAATAATTTTAATTGACTTTTAAATTTGTTGCTATTTTCTTCCAATTTTAAACCAGCTGTTAAGAAGATTAACTGATGATAGAATAAGATCTCACCTGGTGCCATCCTCAGACATATTTCAGCACCAGTAAAGTCAATTGAAACAACAAATCCCATCAAGTCTGCTCATATAATGCCAAATAATGCATTACCCGTGTGGAAAAAATGCTTTTTTATTACAGTGTCAAAAGTTTGACATCTGGCAGTGTGGTGCAGTGGAGCTTGAATGTGGTGTGTTTTTGGGATGTGGGGTTTCCCGCTGGAGCAGAGCCTCGTGCAGGAACAAGCCGTGAACAGTAGCTCCGGTAAAAAAGGAGGAAATTACAGTTCTTTGCTGCCAAACACCAGCAACCCCAGTGAGACAGTGGCTTCATGGGGGTCTGAGTGACAATACAGACCCATTGGGCTGTGTAGTACAAGGAAAAAGTGAATCTCAAGAAACAGAAAGTTGATTTTTAATCTCCCATTCGTTAAAATTACTCCAGTCGTTATTTCAACCAAACTGTGCATTACGAATTCAATAAAAAGGTCTCCATGTATGTTCACTCCACCCTTCAGTTTGTTCTAGATTTCCCTCCCTTCTCCAGCATTGTAACATCTCAGCACTTTAACATGACCTCTATTGTATGGATTATATGATTAATTTTGTGTATCTTCTAACTCTGCTACTCTCTGTGCCTTTTAATTGCACCTCATGGATAAATAAAGTGATTGAATTTAATTCCATATCAAAGATCACGATTTCAATCTTTTCCCAATAGACATACTCTATATATATTTCCTCATGAAGTAATTAAAGCCATCAGCTTCAAGTTCAGTTTTCACTGTGATTGGTTAAATTCAGCTGTCACTCACTGGAGAATGACTAAAGATGACCAATAGGAGGATGAAGTGCGAAAAATGTGTTTATAGATTATAGAGTCAGATTAAATAAAGAAGCACTAAATCACAGTATAACAATATCACCAAAATAGCTTATAGATCAGATCACAATTACATATGTATTAGTACTATAATGTTCAGCGGCAGCCCTCTCTGTGCCCTCTGTACTTGTGCATGTTCAACACATTCTTCTACATTCAGATATTGGAACATGTCTTTGTTGCCACAAATTTTAATACAGGATCCAAACAGATCTCTACAATGTCACCTTTTGTCAATGCAAGCAGTTCAGATCATAACTTGACACTATTCTGATTTAACTTTCAATCTTCTACCATCTGTTTTGTACTTTTTTTTTTATTTGAAATGTGTTGCCTGTGCTGTTGGACTCTATTGAAAATGAGATTGGCAAATCCCAGCACCCCTGCATCACAACAAGTATTTAATTTTCATATACAGCAGTGTTACCATCTCCTTAACATTTAAACATTTGACTGATACAATCCTGTTTTCTTTATAATCCTATACCATTGTCCTGGGGGTATAGTTTGCAGTTTTTGATATTAGATAATACTCTTGAATTTGTTTAAAGACGACTTGTGCTGTGTGGACTGAGCTCTTGGAGATAAAGGTGTTCTCACGTCACACGCCTGATACACTCACACTGATAACTGTCTGTGACTCTGTTTATTTTTGTTGGAGGAGGGTTTTCTGTCAGTGCATGTTTGCTCTTGACAGCAGCATCCCAACATGCAGGATCTCCACAGGCCAACGCTCTGTAACATTTTAGAGACAGTTGTAGATATACAAAATGTACTTCTTTGTGGTATCCTTTTACATTATTCTATTTGCATTGTTTTTGAGCGCTGTTATGCTGATGTTTGGATTTATAGTATAACTTCTCTAGTTTTTACCATTCCTTAAAGGTGTACTGCGTAACATTTCTAGTGGAGGGTCCGCCACCTGCTTGTCTCCATGAAAATGTTATTGCTTTGTCTAGAATGTTACACAGTATAGATTAAACCTATTTACCACAAGGGAGGAAAGCAGATTAGAGTACTACGATACATTACAGTTTAGATATGTGGAGAGTTGTTTTTCACAGTTGTTGCTGTGGCGTATCTATTCAGCTGATTTAAACAGATTTTAGCATTATTTTGTCCTGAATGAATAATACTGAATATTGCGCTGTAAAGTGTATTTGGGGACAGAAAATGTCTGTGAAAAGCGCTATATAAATACTTACTTACTTACTTACTTACTTACTTACTTACTATTTGGAGCAGTAGGACGACAGCATCATCTCCCAGGTATGAGACAGTTGGTATGGCCCTCATCCCGATTCACAATCTGGTGGGTGTATTTCTGGATCTTGATGACCTCACAATTCTAACTAAGGTAGTTGCTGCTTTCTGTGCCTATGACCTTAGCGTGACCCTAATCCATGAGATGGTTTTCCCTCTTGAGGTTGGATCAGCCAGACCCTACTACATCCTGTTCGAATCCAGAAGGGTCTTGAATCAAACCATAGAGTGTGAAAAATCTCAGTCCAAACTTGAGATGATCCAACCTAGCTGATAATTTGTAGCATGTGTCTCTCAAATGCGGAAGATCTCCACTCTCGAAAACTTTAAACAAAGTATATCACGTCTTTTACCTGAGATAAACTGCACTGTTTCTCAGTCCTTTAAGTAGTAAAGACAGGATATGGCTCTAGATCCACTCGTCTTTGTATATTTTTTTCAAAGAGTGTGGTTCTGGGTGGTAACTCTTGCAGTGGTCTGATATTGTGGACTTACAGTAAGCTATTCCTGTTGGAGGTATCGCTTAGTGGTGCATGACCTTGTTTTGCAGAAAAGTTACATAGTGCATCTTTAACAATATTTTATCTGTTTCAAATATGCATAACTGTTTTCTTGTTTGATTTGACAAATTATTTAGTTTTATTGATGCGTTTCATTGAAGTATTGCGTGAGATGCCTTCCACCCCTGTCTTTAATCGTATTTGAATGTTCTTAAAACACACCTCCCTCCTAACTTATCTGCTCTTCTTCTTTGGCTCTGGCCCCATGAGCTCAGACCACCAACCTCTCATCTCTTGGAGCAGCAGAGACCAAAGCGCGCCGAGCTGGTGGTACTTTGTCTGTGGATCTAGATCTTCTCGATGGAGTGTAGAGATAGTGACATGAAAGTGCCCTGTCATCGGCTTTTTTCTTCTGTCCCTTTTGTACCTCTTAGAACAGTACGATGTGCACCTATTCATCACGCAGAGAGTAAGATTTGGTTTAAATGATGAAAACAAACTTCAATGGTTTTCTCCCTATCTCTTGTCGTCACATCTGAATCTGTGGTTCTATGCAGATTGTCAAAACACGGACTACCAAAGGTGATTTACATGCTTGCAATGGCTAATATATTTGAATTTAAGCGTGAAAGGAAAAAAAAAAAAAATAGAATTGTGATTTTTCAAAGAAGCATTGCTATTCTGTCCAAAGTTCACATTCTAAACATGTCCAGAAAAATTTAGAAAAAGACTGAAATATGTACTAATACAAGAATCACATTTCAGAACATGTTTGTACAGATCTAAACTTTTACAGGTTAGCAGCTTTTATACAGAATAAGACAGCACAATTTGTTGTTTGTGGAGGAAATTATGGGGATGGGTGGGGGTGGGGGTGTCACCTGCTTGTCTCCATGGAAATGCTATTGCTTTGCCTGGAATGTTCCATAGACTTATGGAATTAAATATTTGTTCCTAGCATTGTAACTTGGCCTGGTATCATCTCTCCATGGAGATAAAGCAGTTTAATACCATACTGTGGCAACTTTCTGGCAAAATGTCAACAATGTGGAAAACATCCACTGTTATACCTGTTCCTAAGTCGAATAACTCAAAGGAACTAAGTGAATTAAGGCCAATTGCTCTTACCTCATTAGTATTGAAAATCTTTGAGAATATACTAAAAGAATATTCTCTCTCTAATCGATGGCAAACTAGACCCCTTGCAGTTTGCTTATCAAGCAGGGAAGGGTGTAGATGATGCAAAAATATTTCTTTTGGACACTATTTATAAACACCTTGAAAAGCCCAACTCACATACACAGATACTTTTTCTCTTCAGCTTTTAAGAAGATGCAGTCAGATATTTTAATTGAGAGACTCCACAACAAAAGACCAACTGCTACACTAAATCTTTTATTCCTGCCATAAAGCTTTTAAATAGAAATTTAATTTGCTATTGTGTCCCTCATGCATTGAGGTTTGAATATATGGCATGTGTTGTATGTATTTGAGTTTCTATTTTTTAATTAAAAAAAATAAAAAATAAAATTTATGAATTGTGCATGACCAGAGATGTGTGAACTGAATTGCCCTTTGGGATTAATAAAGTTGTTGATTGATTGATTGATTTCAAGCAAAGCAGTAACATCTCCATGGAGATAAAAACGGGCCCTACATCAGAAAAGTGGCATATTGCACCAAAAGAGGTGGATCTGTTGAAATATTTAAGATAGTCCAGCTCATTTGCAATCCTCTAAATTCTACCCTTGCTCCAGCGTCATCAGAGAACGGCATTATTAAAACAAGACATGGTTTGTATTTTTATATTTTAGCAATATATTTTTGGTATTGTTAGTCACCGGACACCGTCTTTTCATTCCACTATCCCGACCTCCTCCTCTGGTTGAACAGTTGACAGGTTTTTGTTGACACAGACGACTCAGACCAGTGTGTAACGTCTGTAGTTCATCCCATATTTAGACTCCAATGCCGCTGTGATTAGACACTGCGGATTCTTGGTCAGACCAAAGGATCGAGGAGGTCCCTTTAAAAATAAACATTAACCTGGAGCTGTGTTAGTGCCAGTGGTAAAGCGCGCCTCAGTGACAGCATAAACCCCCCTTCAGGCCTGGGATTGGGAGACTATTGTGGTGGGTTACACAGGTGAGGTGAGTGGGGAGAATGGGTTGCTTTCACCTCCTCTGTGCAGCTGACAGCCTGAATATAGGGCTAAGTATCACCTTGAGAGACAACTTCCCTGTATTTTGGTTTATGTGCTCAGACAAACACTTTGATCTAGGGACACATGTGCTTTTAAAGGTGCAGTGTGTAACTTCTCTGGAGAGGGTCCGCAACCTGTTTGTCTCCATGGAGATGTTATTGCTTTGTTTTAAATTGTCCACAGTATGGTATTAAACTAATCTGTCTTGCATTTATTCAACTACAAGTGTTAATTATTGCTCAGAAATATCTTGCATTAGAAAACATGCACTTCAGTCAGGTCATCTCTCCACACATCTTACTTCTGATCTTTTTTGCCACAAAAATATACAAAAATAAAAGGATGTTTTTTGTTTTAACTTTGGTTATGTTTGAGTGGGCAAGAGAAACTTGAGGACTTGATCTCGTTGACCTGCTGACCTGTTTTAATTGTCCTCTTTTTAATTTTTTGAATTGTATTATATTCTTGTATTGAATGTTTCTGCATTTTATCCTTTTTTATTTGTGTGAATATTTTTAATCTGTAAAGCATTTTATGAGCTGATCTCTGTGAAAGGCGATCTATAAATAAATGTTACTTACTTCATAAATGGTATTTCCAAAAAAAAAATAAATAAAAGCTTTACATGCATAAAGATACTTTGTTGCTCTTTGTATTATCATAAACTTATGCCATCATAGTCTCAACGTAATCTATGGGAAACACTGAAACTAGTGGAACCTTAGATCATGAATGGTCTTGGATCTACTCATTAAGTTATTGGTTACTTGGTGCCATTAAATAAATAAATGCATGAAATTTACTAAAATATTCTCTGTTGTAGGCAGATGTGAAAGACTTGCTGTTTCATAACATGTCTTTGACCATCCACCTTGCTCTGATTGCTGATAAAGTCTGGATCAAGTTTAAACAAACCTGGGTCAGCAAAGGACACCGACCAAATTAACCGGACCAGCCAAAAAGGTGAGCCAAATCACATTTTTTTTTATCACAGAGAAATAAATAGTAGCACAGTGACCTTAAATTTCAAAGGGGTAATATTTAGTAAGAGTGATACCTGAGGATCAAACAGTAAACACTCTGTTCCATATTGTGATGTCCTGTGGTAATACAGGAAGTGCTCCACTGTGTTTATAAACTCCACAACTTCACTAGAATAATTTGGATGATTTCAGTCCTGGAATTGCCTATCCTATACTTAACAAATGGTAAATAGTAGCTGTTACCTTGAAAACTACCTCTACATGACATCACAAGGTGGTAGAAAGCACTTTGGACTATGGAGATGTACACGGACTAATAGTCAAGGGTTACTCAGATATATGTGAATGAAACAAAACACAACTCCTGTTATATTTTTGATGAGGTAACAACAGTATAACATGGGTTAAACCTCAGATATTTGAGTAAACCTTTTGTTCTAGTGTGTTTGCCATGACTTTGATGCCCACTGGAGCAGACCACACGGACCTCTTCTCGATCAGCATTGTGGAAATGAACTTGGGAAACTCTAGAAAGCTCGGATATGATATTTCCTGCATTTGTCAGCTGCTCTTGTCTTGGCCAGATCTTTCTGGTGATTAGTTACTGGGACGTGGAGAGGTATGCCGCCCTCCGACCTGCACCTCAGTGTCCAACAAGCACTAATGTATGTCCTTGTTAGACTGAGCAGTGAACCATAAGGGCAGCGGAGCCATTTTAGGGACCATTTCAGACAAAAGGCACATATCATATACAGTATTATTTTCATATAGGCCGAAACTAAAGAGTGAAGGTTTATTCTTTTATGAAGTGTGCTGGTGACTGTAGGACAGGATGAGTAAAGGAAATGTTTATAACACCATTATTTATTTTATTATTTGGCTCATGGACTCTATTTGACATTGTGCTAGGAGCTTATAATGGATGTAAAGAGTGAGGAGAGACATTCAGCAAATTTTCAGAGTTAGGAATGCATCTCACAATGTTGGGGCCATCACAGAGCCTTGTGCTGTGAGTTAACCCATAGGCCATCCAAGTTTTTACATTCCAGTGAAGTTATGGCAGTTAATCACAATTTTGGCTCACAGTGATCTTAGACTATGAGCAGAAATGATCAAGCCAAAGGGTATTTATGTTTAGCATGGTTTATCTTGTGTATTTAATATAATATAATATTTTCACTTTCCAGTAGGGCTGCAAGATTAATGGCAGTCAAATCAAAATCACAACTTGAATAGTCATAATTATTCTGAATTGCATGGGCTTCTTGCATGCCATTGCATGGTATTTATTTATTTATTTATTTACAACTAGCTATTGACCAACAGTACAAATGAATAGTATTACCAGTATTGTATCTGATTGTCAGTTCATTGTTAAGTCTTCTCTCAAATGTTGAAGGTGCATTGTATAACTTTTCTTATGGAGGGTCTGCTAAATGCTTTTCTCCATGGAAAAGTTATTGCTTTGTCTAGAATGTTTCACAGTATGGTAACCTTTTTATTATCATAGAGACCAAACTAGAAGCTACAGGTCAGATCTGTGGAGAGGCAACCAAGGTCACAGTAAGTGTGCTTGTTTTTCTAGGTATTTTTGAGCTATAACCACCTGTTATTTAATTAATCTAAGGTAGAGCTATTTAATGTCATACTGTGGACCATTTTAGGTGGAGTAGTGACATATCCATAGAAACCGTCAGGTGACAGACACCAAGCAAAAAGTTACACCTATAGTGCACCTTTAACATCTTTCACTCATGCTATTGAGCAACAGTAGCCGTCCTCAGACTTGCTCCTACTCCTCTTCCAGATTTCTCTTTCAAATGTTTGAAATATCTGAATGCTTTTTAAATTCCTGCTGTATTACCTCACACTTCCCATTGTTCTGCCTCGGCTCTGTTCTGTGCACGGTGCTGTGTTTTAAAGGTGGGTCTTGGCAGAGCTATACTCGTCAGTGGTGGAGCTTGGGGCCAGGGGATTTCCTCCTTCCTCACACTTGGAGTTATTGCTGTGGAGGAGGATCGAAGCAGCAGCGTTTGAAGTTCAACACAGACACAGAGCAGGGCACAGAGCAGGGCTGTAACTGAGGGCTCTGGGCAAATGGGGCAAGCAGGCAAAAAAAATTTATCAATCAGAGGGGCAAAACTATACTAGTAATAGGTCCTACATTAGGCAAAACTGAGAATACTGTTACCTCCTCCAAAACATACCTGGAGTTGTGTTTTGTTTGAATAACAATTTATTATTAGTTTGTCTAAATCTCCAAAGCTCAAAATGCTCTAAAGTGATAGACACCTGACATCACAAGTTGGAACAGGGTGTTTTCTTTTTGAGGTAAGAACTCAGCCTAAATATGCAGAGTTTGTGTGTTAAACATGTGTGAATGAAACAAAACACAACTCCAGGTATGTTTCTGATGAGGAACATTATAACATAGATCAGAAAGTGACTGAATATAATAGGCCCTTTAAAGGTGCTGTAACAGATAGCTCTGGGCAATGGGGTATCAGTCTGGCAAATCAGGCAAAAGAAACCAGCCTTACTAGTAATAGAACTGCAACAAATAATTAAATATTAATTAATTACTTGTATTGCTATTGTGCCTCTCAAAGCACTACAGCCACAGCTGCCTTGGGTTAGGGTTGGGCTCACAATGACAATTTTGCACAAATTTAATTACTTTGCAAATTAGTAACTGTGTTTATTTTATTGTTGACTGTGAATTTTATTTGCCTGAAGATGTCTATTTTTTTATCCACATATTTCTTGTGTGTGACTTGAAATGTGAGAGGCTTCCCTCTGAGTGGGTGAGCAGCAGCACTACTCTGAGCTCCACTTAGTGTGCTAGTCTGTTGATACAGAGTTTTATTGCCTTGCCTATGGATGTGACCAGCTGTGCTGGTGACCCTCCTAACAGAGATGGCTTTGATCATAGTATTGGTTGGTTATTTGTTTTTGTGCTCAGAAGCCAAATATCACAAGTATTATATACTAGAGTTTGGCCATGGTATAAAAAGCACAGACACATGTTTAAAAAGTGATGTTATATTATTTTTATACTCACTGCAGTTATGAACTGTGAACAAACTGCACTTTCATTTATTCCTATTTATTTCTGTGAAGTGGTTTTTGGCTCAAACCTTTGTGTTCTGTAGAAAGACGAGTGGAGGCCTGTTCACATTTAGCTCCTGATTTATAAATGTGTGTCTGGCTCAGTGCACTGGATTAATGCTCTGAATGTTAAAGCCAGGTTAAAGTCTGTGTCTATTGAAATAATGTCAAGCACCATGTTAACACCTAATGCAGATTTTAAATGTTGATTTAGGGATCAGTCAAGATCTGCAGAGCACAGTTATTATGTACACTAGTTCAATTGAAAATGCATTTGTTTTTGTACTTTGAACATTGTACTATTGTACATTGTTTTTGGAGAAATGTTTACATCTATTAAAACTTGTTGCACACGCAGAAAAATGGAAGTATAGTTAAAGTTAGATTCTGGTGAAGGATATGCCACCTGTTTGTCCCCACTGAGATGTCATGATATGCCTAGAATATTCCACAAGATGGTATTAATCTAACCTGCCTGTCACTTCATTGATATATATAGCCCCCTGAACAGAGCTTTACGTATCAATCTGGGATGGCTGGGATTGACTTCATGTTGGTCACAACAAGTGTCACAACAACAGAACAAGCAGAAAAATCAAACTTTATTCAAATCCAGTTGAGAGAAAAGCACATGTGTCTTACCTGTCTACGAATGCACAAAGCGCTTCCCTCTACACATTTTTCAAAAACAAAATAATCTGTATTTCCGCCAAAATATGCTGAAGTACGTCTGTCGCTGCCAAACCGTTGTTTTGGTTTGTTCGGCGCTGGCTTCTGCCCAAACCGCACTGCTGCCCTGTGATTGGCCCCACACCACAAGAGACTGACCAATCACATGCAAACGATTCACCGGGAGATAAACAAGGCAGATTCTTAAGAGTTTGTAAAGCATGTTTTCAAGTGTTTTTGAGCAATAAAAATACCCACAATTAAATGTATTATATATAGTTGCGTTGATTGCAATACTGTGGAACATTGCCACTCTGAGATAGCTTTTTTTGGCTCAACACAGGAATCAAACTTTTCCCCTAGTTGCATAGACACAAGCCCAAACCCTCTTGCAGCAGTTTTTCTTTGTATGTGACATCATCATTGTTGAAATCGCAGCTTTACTTTAATCCCAAATTTGTTCTTCTCTTTGATGTTTGCAGTGAATCATGGCAGTGAGTCCTAACTCCACATGGGGGTGGGATTAACAAGTCAATCAAACCTGGAAAAGTTTTCTTAAGTGTCTCTGCCTTTTACCTCGAATGTAGACGTTGCTGTTTTGACTGAGAAAATAACAAACAACATCTCATTTTAGCTCCCATTTTTTGGCTAAAGTCGGCGATAATTAGCTGTATTCTCCGGGTTTTGGATTCTCGCCAAAGCCTATGTGCAACTACAGGGTACAAACTCGCAGTAATGGGCAATAGGCATGCACTGCTTAACACTGAATTCTTTTCACGTATCAGTTTTCTTTCTAAAGCCTGTCTTTTTCTCTGGTCCGGCCCCACGTTTTGTTATTCTACGTGGAGCTGCAGGTGTGAAAGGGTGAGGCCAGTGGAAAAACAGTAGATTTTTTTTCTCAAACTTGTCATGAAGGAATCCACCAAGTGACCTGTGCGTTGAGCCACACAAAGACAAATGGGTTTGCAATTTTCTGCACGACTTAAGAGCAACAAAGCTGGACATTTCCACTTTGGTGCAGTCTTCCTCCAGGACCCCTCTGCTCTACCTGCTCCACACAACAAGATCATAAAGGGAGGAAATTAGTTTAGGTGAAATCATGGCCACACAGAGGTTGGTTAAAAAGTCAAAATAAATTGCCTTCTAAATGCAACCAAATTATATGGACAAATGAGCCTTTTTAATTAATAAATGTTACAAATTGGTGCACTATGTAACTTTAGGGTTCGTGTCTTCATGGATATGTTATTGCTTTGTATGGAGTGTTCTGAAATATGGCACTAAACATATCTACTTTGCATTAATTCAGTGGGTTTCTTTTTCAAAAAACAAGCATTCTCGCTTTGAGTGGGGTCACTTCTTCACAGATACGACCTGTAACTTGGCATACTGGCATCACCTGTGTGTGTTCATGCAGATACAGAAGTCTTATGCCATACTGTGGAACATTCCAGCCAAAGCACTAACATCTCCATGGAGACAAGGCAGTTGCAGGTTTATAGACCCTGCAACTGTGATTACATTTTTTAAAAGTGCACTATGTAATTTTTCTGCTGGAGGGTCCGTCACCTGCCTTTTCTCCATGGACATGTGCCTAGAATGCTCCACAGTATGGTCATAAATCTCCATGGAGACTTTTTATTTATTTATTTATTTATTTATTTATTTATTTGAGACAGGGACAGCGCACAATTTTCGCATTAACCTTGACAGGAGAGATGCATTGTACATCAGATTGTAGCATCAGTGCTAATTTCCACCTGTAGTCCATGGACAGGTTCATTGATTGATTGTATTTAACTGACCTTGACTATCAACTGTTCTGGAGACCTGTAGCATGTTTTGGGTTGGAAGCCAAATTATAGTTTAGATTTGTGGAGAGATGACCCCACAGTATGAGTTTATGTTTTTTAAGATATTTTTGAGCAACAAATAACACCTGTAGTTGAATAAATCTCATCTTTGAGTGCCCAAAAAAGAGCTCTATAAAACCGATGCATTATTATTATTATTATTATTATTATTATTATTATTATTATTATTAAATGCATGAAAGATTAGTTTAATACCATACTGTGTACATTAATATCTCCCAGACAGGTTGAAGACCCCCTCCAGAAAAAATAAAAAAATTCTGTTCCCTAGAAAAATGTGAAATGACTGTAATTTGAACTACTAAACTAATACACAAATGCATTTCAGAACATGTTTGTTGAAGTCTCAATTGCAGGGTTTGCAGGCACTCACATTAGAAGACACTACCTAAACAATAGCCTTTGTTATATGCTTACTGTGACCATTCAAATTGCTATTCAAATCTATAATGATACAATTTCAGCTCCCCTGTGCTATATTGAAAACTACTGATATTCCAGCCCCATTGGTACACCGTCATTCAAGTCCCTTTAGTCAAACAAAACACCGTCCGTCACCACTGCAGCCAAAGACACTTCTCCACTGTTTCGATATGAGTTGTAACCAGACAGTACCGAGATTCTCTGCTCCTCTTTTTGTTCCTAAACTCTAAACATCACTAACGTCTCCATAGCGATGCAAACAGAGGCGCATATTTTCCACCGAGGCTGACAGCTCGGACGGCACTGTCAGTGGATCAGGGACGCCGCACTAATTGGCACCTACCGAAAGCACGCCGCAAAATCCCATTCACTTTGGCACAAAACGTGGTTTGTAGTAGTGTGACAAAGCAACAGGTGTGAAAAAGTATCCATTAAAGGGCCCATATTACACTATTTTCTGATCTATGTTATAATGCAGCTTCCTCATCAAAAACATACCTGGAGTTGTGTTTTGTTTTATTCACAAATTTTAAACACACAAATCCTGCATATTTAATCTGAGTTCTTCTCTCAAACAGAAAATATTCTATTCCACCTTGTGATGCCATATGGTAATACAAGATGTACTCCACTGTGTTTTTAAACTCCATACCCCTTCACTACAATCATTTGGATAATTTAAGCCCTGGAATTGCCAATCTCTACTGAATAAAAGGTAAAACGTAGCTGCTAAACTACCACTACATGACATCACATGGTGGAACAGAGCATTTTGAATGTTGGTGATGTAGACAAAATAATGAAAGAAACATGAAAGAATGAAACCAGACACAACTTTAGGCATGTTTTTGATGAGGTAACAATATTCTAACATGACTAAACCTCACAAGAACCCATTTTGTGTAATACAAGACCTGTAACCTTGGCCTATAAAAACTTCTCATCAAAATATGCAACCACTATTAATAACAATATGAATTTCTATGTTTTTATTTATACAAGGATGGATAGACTTATTCTTTTGGAACCTCCACTCAGTGGACGTGTAGCTACACAGATATTAATACAAATATGAATTTTTTTTTACATATGTCTGTTATATGTCATCCATATGTGTTTTGAACCACCCCTCACTGGATGTACAGCTCCTCATTGGCCTGTGTTCCTTATATCTTATATTTCTGCTGTCTACTAGACTCGATCAAATCCCCAAAATATCAAGTGGATAACGCTATACTTACACTTCAGGCCTAATCCTTATAAACACATATGCAGGTCTTAATTTGTGCCCAGGGCCGTCACTAAGGAGTCTACAAACAAGAACCAGCCTCAAATCAACAGGTACAGGATTCTGCAGACGCCTGTCCAGAGCAAACACACACACACGTCCAACAGGTGAGTCCAAGTCCCGCCCACCGGCTTTTATAAATATACAAATTATATGCCATGATAACTGGGGACAGGCCTCTTCCCAGAACACAAAATGATGGTCGTACAGCTCATAGACTGTGGGAATTTTACATGGCATGTAGTATAAACGGGAAATATAATGTAAAATTGAGCTTTTACCCAAGGAGTTTCCTCATCATAAACATACACAGAATTGTATTTTGATTGTATTTTAATGTTGAAATATAAGCAGTTTTCACCTACCATCATCCTTCACCCACTTTTCAATAGACAAGACTCTGGGTCATATATTTAGGGTTCAAATGGCACTGACATGTATTTTTCAACAATAAAAACACACAAAATCCATTGCTTTTAGTGATAGTACTAGTATATTGTTACAGTATATAGTGAAATGCCAAGAGGTGGAGATTCTCAAATCTGTAGTTTTGAACAAGAAGTCAATTAATCTGTTTCTATTACTAAGCCATTTTTGATCAACATTGTGGTTTACAATGAACATAATGTAAAATTATGTTATGTTATATTTTAATACTAAATACCAGAAAAAGCATTATGTGTCTACTTTAAGGGTCCTGTATTATGCTAAATTTACTCTTGAGAGCTTTTGTTATAATGTGGTTACCTAATTCAAAACATGCCTGAAGCTGAGTTTTGTTTCATTCACACATGTTTGAGTCATGGATTATTACTCAGTCCACATCGCCAAAGCTCAGAATGCTCTGTTCCACCCTGTGATGTCATGTGGTGGCTATTCCAAGGCTGAAATCATCCAAATGATTTCAGTGAAGGTGAACAGACTTAATAAACACAGTGGAGCACTTCCTGTATTACCACATGTGTTTTGAGTGTTTTTTGTTGGAGAGAAGGACTCAGGCTAAATATGCAGAGTTTGTGTGTTAAATGTGATATGTGTGAATGAAACAAAACACAACTCTAGATGGGGAAACTACCTTATAACATAGATCAGAAAATAGCGTAATATGGGCCCTTTAACCTTATTATGACCCACTTCTGGTCCCTGAACCTCACACTGGGTAAACCCTGGTCTACAGTAGATAACAGTCCAACAAAGACGTCTATTTCCAGGCTGGATTTGCCGACTCATATCCTGTAGAAGACACCTGCTCTGGGGCGCAGAGAGACACAGAGAGGATCACAGACTCACACACCTGTCCTTCCTTGAGGCCTGGGGCGATGAAAGTGGGACCAGCGGCTCCAGACGAGGACTTTAAGTGTTTTCGGAGAGGACCACCTGTGCGGGGCGGAGAGCGGCGCACAAAGAGGTCTGTCTCAGGGCCAAGTCCAATCCAAAACATCGGTTTAGCAAGTGCCAGGGAGCGCTTAGGGGAGTCAGGTATCACAGGAAGTCCACTGGGTTTAAGGAAAGGCTTTGAAATGTCAGGAGAAGGGCAACAAGGGTTAGTCCGAATGTAGAAAGCAGTGTTTGGTGAAATTTTCAGTTGGATTAGAGTTAGGTGACTTATTTCCTGTACTAGATAGTTGTCTCCACACAAGGTTGATAGAGTGGAAAAAGTGTCTTGCTCAAGAACACAACACTAGTATTGTTCTGAAAATAGGAGCCAGTGTTTGGTGAAATTCCCAGATGGATTAGAGTTTAGTGACTTATTTCCTGTACTAGATAGCTGTCGGTGCACCATATTAATAGAGTGGAAAAAATGCCTTGCTCAAGAACACAACAGTAGTAAAGAAATGTTTCTTTCATTTCACACCTAGACCAGCATTCCTAGTGTTATTGCAATAGTGAGTAACAGTTGTCTGTAGCAGCGAGCACATTCTAAGTTATTATTATTGCTTGTTCAGGATGCAGACAGTAGCATTACTGTTGAGTAGAACTGGTTTAAACTAGTCAAGATTTAGTTCTGGTTTAGTCTTGGCCTAGTCAAGATTTTGTCCCAGATTAGTCCTCGTTCAGTTCTAGTTAGAGCATGTTTAGCCAAGTACTGATATTAGAACTAAATACATACTAGTGCTAATATTTATTTACTTAGTTTACTCAGTATTTTGTTGTGGTTTTGTCCCTGGTTTAGTCTGGGCATAGATTTAAAGGTCCTATATTACACAAAATTGACTAGATTTAGCCATGTTAGAATGTTGTAGCCCTGGTCCAGACCTGGTCCACTCCTGGTTTGGTCGTGGTTTACTTTTGGTCTTGTGATTTAGTACTAGTCAGCCCTGGTTTAGACTTGGACATGGCTTGGTGCTGGTTTAATCCCGGTTTGTTTAGTTTTTTTGTTTTTTCCCGTGTACGTGTTTCCTTCTCTCTCTTTTTATGTCCTATCAGTTAAAAAACAACAGCTCTTTAAACTTTGCGTGCGATAATGTGTTTGCTCTGTGTTCCATGTAACTCTGTGCAGAGCAGTTTTAATCGATGACAGGGGCGTGTGGATGTGGAGGTGTGCAGCCGGGAAAGTCCCATCCCATTTTATCAGACAGAAGAGAGAGGGGGGGGAGGAAGGAGAGGGAGAGACGGAGGGAGGGAGAGAGGGAGAGAGAAAGAGAGAAGGGGAATTATAGAGGAATGAGAGACGGAGAAAGGGAGAGGAGAGAGGGAGACAGGGGTAGAGGGGAACAGAGCGAGGGAAGGGGAAGAAAGAGTTATGGAGGGAGAGAGGAAGGATGAGAGAGAGAAAGAGAAGGGGAGATACAGAGGAATGAGAGAGGGAGGGACAGAAGATCGGGAGGGAGAAAGGGGAGAGAGGAGGGGGGATATAGAGGAAAATGACAGAGAGAGAGGAGTCGATGAGAGAGGTACGAAAGAGCGGGGAGAGAGAGAGGAAGAGGTGAAGAGGAGAATGGGAAGAATGAGATGGAAAGGGAATATTGGAGAAATAGAGAAATGAAGGAGGACGAGAGAAAGAGAGTAAGGAGAGAAAGGTGAGAAAATAGAAATTTGGAGAAAGATAAGAAAAAGGAAGGAAGAGAGGAGAGAGATAATAGATTGGATAGAGAGAGGAGTGAGAGAGAAAGATAGAAGAGGAGAGCGTAGACAGAGATCTGCAGATTCGAGTATCACAACTGTAATTAGTTATAGTCAGTTAACTGAAAATAAATAAAATTCACTCCATCTATTTGTCTACTGTGAAATTCTGAACAAGAAAACAATTTAATAATAATATAATTAAAGATTCTCAGATGAAACAGTAGTCTAACCTGTTATGTGCTTTGTGACACTTCTATTTAAGTGTCTTCAAGGAGATGTTGCTTTGCCTGGAATATTCCACTGCATGGCATTAAACTTGTGAAGAATTTATTTGATGACAGATGTTTTTATTGCTCAAAAATATCTTGGAAAAACATGCATTCAGAGTACTTGTTTGTCTCCATGGAGATAGATAAATTTACTGCCATACTATGTAACATTCCAGGCAAAGCAATTACTACCCCCTAAACTGAAGTGCAGAACAGAGCTTAAAGGTGCACTCTATAACTTTTTGTTTTTAGCGCCCGTCACCTGCTTGTTTCTATGGATATGTCATTGCTCTGCTTGGAATGTTCCACAGTAACTTTAAACACTCTACTTTACATTTTTCCAATTACAGGTGGTTTTATAGCTCAAGAATACCTAGAAAAAACAGGCATTCTGACTGTGAGCAGGGTCGCCTCTCCACAGATCTGACCTTGTAGCTTGGTCTGGTTTGGTCTTCCATAAAGATAGAAAGGTTTAATGCCATACTGTGAAACATTCCAGACAAAAGCAGTAACATCTCCATGGAGAAAAATATTTGACAGACCCTCTACCAGAAAAGTTACATAATGCACCTTTAAGTTCACCTCAACACTCAGGTCCTGGTTAAAACAAACAAAGATGTACCCACTTATATAAATATTGTATTGTGTGTGTGTGTGTATGTGAATGTGTGTTTGAATGTGGGAAAGTCTGAAACATGAAAATGTTCTAAATATGTGTAAAGTGCTTTAAAATGTTGTAAACTCCTGGGAATTGAGAATTAGAACAAACTACACCTCTGCTTGTTCTGCCTGTGACTATATATGACTGCATTATCCCTGTGAAAAAAAACAAAAACAAAAAACTTTAACACCAGTGCTCTAACTCTTTTCTACCTCTTTCCTTTTATCCAGATTTGGGAAACGCATGATGTGGAGAAGCAGACCGTGTATATGTATGTATTGAATTCACTGGAAAACTACCCATTTTTTCCCCCAGGATTCATGAGAAATTTTGTCTTAAAGAAAACATAAATCAAATACACAGTCAGTGGGATGTCTTGACCTCCTCGTCTTAACTTAAACAGATTTTTAAAACAAATCTTTAAACCCTAAAACTGCCCAGAGATGTTAGTTACTCGATCCTTATCACACTGACCCCTTTCTTTTATTCATTATATGAGATACTGGAGGTCAGATTTTACGTGGATCTGATCATGTCACCGTGAGACCTCCATGTTTGGACATTTAAGACTTTGAAGTTTTATGCGTCCCCTTGTCCCTTAGCGTAATGGCGTCCATAAAGAAAGACAACACGGAGCTCGTAAGCACGTTTATATGTTTAAACTATAAAGAGCAAAGGAAAAACATGAAGGGAATGTGGCTATGTCAAAGGTATCAGTGTTGGCTCTTAAAAGTGCACATAAAAATCTTGATAAACAAACAAAATTAACAGAGAGGGGGTGTCCCAATGGTATACCAAGGTGTCATTTGAAACCTCTTCATGGAGATGTTACTGCTTTGCCTGGAATGTTCCACAGTATGGCATTAATCTTATCTCTCTTTCCATGGAGTCAAGTAGGTAACGCAACCAGGCCAAGTTACAGATCTCTGGAAATTGACCCCTCTTCGCAATAAGAATGCAGGTATTTATTTAACAACAAAATACCCGTAAATGAATGAATGCTATATAGATAAGTTTAATGCCATACTGTGGAAAATTCCAGGCAAAGAAATAACATCTCCATGGAGATAAGCAGATGATAGAACCCCCACCAGTAAAGTTACATATTGTAACTTTAAGAGCAGACCAACGAAATGGTAATAAATGTAGGAATTCCAAAAACCAAGGTCACCATAGTAATTTAGTAAAATAACTACAAGATATTGCTGCATTATAATGAATGTACTCCTTTTTGCCTTACAAACTCCTCAGAAACAAAGTTGTGGTTTATTAGAGAATTTATTTTCAACATTTTCTGAATTTTTAGACTGATTTTTGATTATAGCAACGTGTGTAATGTAACAATGGTTGGATATAGGTTTCCTGTTTTTTCCTGTTTTGCTTCTTACTGAGATATCCCTTCTTAATCAGCCCATAGCTCCATTTTGTAACATGGCAAAAAGGCAATCCAGTTCTGCAGCCTTTAATACAGTAAACATAGAATCATATATATGTAACTTTTAACAGTGAATTTTAAAGTTACCTGTGGATTTTTGGTATTCATGGAGTTCAACTTTTTTATTATATGCAGACTTTTACTGACTTTCCCATTCAAAATATGTAATATTTTGTTTTAAATTGTTGATCGTTATGGCAAAAGTCAATTTTTTAAAATCATTCTGACACCCCTGGATACTGTCTTGTTCAATATAGACATTTGCCATCTGTTACTACTTCTATATAAAAGATCAAGCCTATATGGTCTTGAAGAAACTGTCAGTGTTATTTCTCCACTCAGTTACCATCAGTAGTACTGGCATTATATTAAACCAAGTTCACTTCTGGTGCTAATTGCAAAACCATCTTTGAAACTTGCAAAAAAATGTATCAATCTGTAATAGAGATGGGGCAAGATCTAATGCCACAAGATCGAGCAGACATGAGGAAAATTATCTTGTATGATTTTTTTCCTCACATTTTGCATTTGTCTTGGATAAAAAATGCTGAGTAGCTCCTCTTGAGAAACACGAAATAATAACACCAAAAAGTAGTGCTAGAACGACAGCAAAAATTGTTAAGTCAAAATTGTAAACTACAATTTATTTATTAAAAATTATATAAAAATCTCATCTTGATTTCGTGGGCCTAATCTTGTGACAGGTCTCGTCTCGTACAAATTGTGTCTCATCCCATCCCTAATTCCAAATATTTATATGATTGATAATTTGGTAAGAAAATATAGGTTTAACATTGAAAACCTGTAAGCATAATATTCCCCACAGTGATTTGAATTTGTCACGCTCCACTCTCAGTATCCACTGCTGCAGCCAGACCCTTCTTTAATAAATCTGGAACCATTCTGTAACCCTTAATGTCAGCATTGTACTGTTTTAGACCTATGGATAGGACACCATTAAGTAAGGAATATCTCATTAAAGTGAGCAACTGATACTTTGCAGATGATGTCATCAGCATTCCCTGGGGGTGTGATGCTAACTAGAAGCACTCTGTCTGAAGTTCTGTTACTCAAGTTAGACTTAATCTGAGCTTCATTTTAGCACAATATGACCAACAGGTGAGATGATCTGTGTGCTAAAAAAGTCCCACACATAAAATTACAGTCAAAGGCTAGCTAACATTAGCAACAGTTTTTCATTTAGTCACTCTCACCTTTTTGTTAAAAATCAATCACCTAAACAGGACCATGAATGCTCATATTAATCACAGGCTCTAAACTTTTTTTTCTTTTCTTGAGTTTTCAGACTTAAAACATTTTTGACAGTTTTTGCTAATGTGTACATTGCATCACCATGGTAACTGTTGAACATTCAGCCAAAAGAGATAAATGAGGAACCCCCCAACATGATTTCACTGCAGTATCAACAGGAGCTGTCGTTGGTCATTGTTACTATCACTACTCAAACTCATGTATACAGTGCTTCAGTCTATACATTTTTCTAATGCTTTTTCTATAATCAGTGTGTCTCTAACTGTAAAAATATATTCTCAAATAAATAAATATATAACATAAATATACGTATGTAAAGTGAATAAATAATTTCTTTTTTACATGTTGCTTTTTCTCGTCAAAGTCCAGCTGAAAAATAAGCAAGTTTCCTTCAAGCTCCTCATTCCCACGTTATAGGGCTAGGACTGGGTTAACAGTGGCCAAATTAAAATGGCTCACTTGTGCTTGCTTACGTCCTATAGGTACATATCCGCCCGGGTGGAGTTAGTGTTTCCTCATTTCTCTTTCATCTCCTCTTTGCACCGAAACAAGCGCACCCTCAACACGAAGAGTATTTGGACGCTGTCTTCCTGACCTGTTGAGAGATGGACTTTTTGCATTCCTCCAAGGGGCCCCATTGGCTCTATCCCTTGGGTAGTAGCAAGGCATATCCTCCTTTAACTGCTACTGTCTTATTCCAAGTCAGGGTAGCTCATTTGTTTTGGTAACTCCTCAACAAAACTCCACGCATTTTCAGCTATGTCCCAGAATATCCTTGTACAGTTCAGGAACACGGTCTGGGTCCACTGGTCTTGGTAAAAAGTGTGTGAATTTTTGGTGTCTTCGAGATTTTGTCCCATCTCGAGGCGTTCCATCTTTGTTTAGAGCCACAAAGTATCGTGTCCCTCTCTCTCCGTTTTTGTACAAATTGGAGGAATAAGTGTTGTACCAGTTCTCCTCAAACTGCTCCCGGAAAATACATTCTGGTGTGAGTTGTTCCTGAAAATAACAAAAGAGAATTAGAAGTGTTTTTTGTTGTTTGTTTTTTTAAGAAGGGTGGGGGGTCTGTCAAATGATTTTCTCCATGGAGATGATAGTGCTTTGTCTGGAAGGTTTCACAGTATATATAGTATTAAATGTTATCTTCATGGAAACCAAACCAGACCAAGTTACAGGTCAGATCTGTGGAGAGGTACCCCACTCACCGTCAGAATGCCTCTTTTTTAGGTATTTTTGAGCTATAAAAAAACCTGTAACTGAATAAATGTAAAGTAGAACTGTTTAATATCATACTGTGGAATATTTCAGGCAGAGCAAGCAAGTGACAGACCCCCAACAAAAAAGTTACATAGTGCCCTTTTAACACTGTTCATTCAGTTTTTGACATTTTATGCACAGTGACAGTCCCAAAAATAATCAGGCACGTCAAGATTAAGCAACATCTTATAGGACCCTAGAGATAAAAGCGCTTTTGTAAAGAAACACAATTCAAACTTTTAACTCATGTAGTGTTATTTAAGAAAAAAATAAACAAGTGCACAGCATAATCTTTTGGTGAAGAGCACCTGCTTGTCTCCATGGAGATATTAGTGCTTCAACCATGGCCATACCGGCTTGTAAAAGCCTGATCCCGTCAGATCTCAGAAGCTAAGCAGGCCGGGCCTGGGTAGTACTTGGATGGGAGACTGCTTGGAATTCCAGGTGTCACAGTGGGGCACCAGTGGCAAAAAACTGTCGTTGTGTCCTTAGGCAAGACACTTCACCCACATTGCCTAGTATGAAAGTGGTGTGAGCGTGAGTGGTGGTGGTGGTCAGAGGGGCTGATGGTGCAGATTGGCAGCCTTGCTTCTGTCAGTCTGCCCCAGGGCAGCTGTGGCTACAGTAGTAGCTTACCACCACTGAGTGTGGAGTGACTAAATAATGAACTGTAAAGTGCTTTGGGTAACATGAAAGATGCTATCAATCAATTAATCAACCACAGCATGTCATTTAAAGGTCCATATTAACAAACCCTGAATATTTAGGCTGAGATCTTCTCTCAAACATAAAATACTCTGTTGCACTTTGTGATGTCATGTGGTAATACAGGAAGTGCTCCATGTTTTTTTTTTTTTAACTCAATACTTCACTAGAATCATTTGGATGATTTTAGCCCTGGGATTGCCAATATCTACTGAACAAAAGGTAAATATTGCTGTTAACTTAAAAACTGCAGCTTCATGACATCACAAGGTGGAACGGAGCATTTTGAGCTTTGGAGATGTACACAGACTATTACTCAAATGTGTGACTGAAACAAAACACAACTCCAGATGTTTTTGATGAGGTAACAAGATTATAACATGACTTAAAGCTCACCATTTAAGACCTTTAAACATATCTTTCCAATATATATTCTATTACAGGTGCTTCTATCGCTCAAAATTCCTAGACAAACATTCTTACTGTGAGCATGGTCACCTCTCCACAGATCTGACTTGTAACTTGGTTGGCCTGCTTGTTTCTATGGAGACTGATAGGCAAAGCAAAATCACCCTCTCCATGGATAAAAGCAGGTGGCTTACCTTCCTCCAGAAAAGTTAGGCAGTGCACCTTTAGCAATCCATAGCAGTCAAATAATTTAAAACTGTTTCTCTCACCCATTTAGTTTTTTGTCACTTGTATTGTAATACACATTTAGGTTCTACAAAATAGCACCAAACATCAAATGACAGAGTTTTTGCAGAGTGAATAGATAAAAACATGAAATAAGATAAATAAAATTTAATATAGCTTGCCACAGTTCTGAATGTGCTTGTCCAGTGGAACTCGATTTAGCTCAAATTGTGACTATTGCTTGTAGCCTTTAGTCTTTAGCATTACACATATATTTAAAGCTAATTACTAAAATTACACTGGCCGATGGTGTGCAATTTATTGTAGAAAAGTATTGCATGTGCATAACTGATGTCACCATGTTGTATGCCTGTAGTTTGCGAGCACTACATGGCCTAAACGCTATTCACACAGATATATCACAATAGAATAGTAGTTTAAAGGGCCCATATTACGCTGTTTTCTAATCAATTTTACATCATTTCCTCATCAAAAACATACCTGAAGTTGTGTTTTGTTTCATTCACACATGTTTAACACAAAAAACTTGCATATTTAGGCTAAGTTCTTCTCTCAGACAAACACTCTGTTGCATCATGTGGTAATACAGGAAGTGCTCCACTGTGATTTTAAACTTCGTGCACCTTCACCAGAATCATTAGGTTAATTTCAGTCCTGGAATCTCTAATCAATCTCTACTGAAAGGTAAAAGGTAGATGTTAACTTGAAAGCTTCATGACATCACAAGGTGGAACAGAGCCTTTTGAGCTTTGGAGATGTACACAGACTAATAATAAAGGGTTACTCAAACGTGTGAATGAAACAAAACACAACTCTGGGTTTGTTTTGATGTTGTAACAGCATTGTAACATGGCTAAAAGCTCACAAGAGTCAGTTTTGCATAATATAGAACCTTTAATTATAAAAAGTACTAAATATTGTCCATGTTTCTGTACGTACTGATCCATAGAGCTCCCCCTTGTCGTTCATTCCCAGGTACAAGCCACTGTCAACTCCTTTAATGCTGATTAGCCCCACCGCCAGGCTAATGAACTCCAGGATCCCTGAGAGAGAGAGAGAGGTAACAGTTCAAAAGTGGCTTCAGATGAAAGAGCTTTTCTTTGGGACTGATAAGTAAAGATTGTGGTTTTATGCGTCAGGTATCAAGGCAGAACATGTGAATGGACAATAGAGGGCATTTTAAAGGTGCACTGTGCAACTTTTCAGGTGGAGGGTCTGCTACCTATTTGTCTCCATGGAGATGTTATTGCTTAGCTTGGAATGTCCCAAAAATTATCCAGATAGCATTTATTCATTATGGGTGTTTCTATTGCTCAAAAATACAATAATTTGTTCTGTGAATAGAGGCGACTCTCCACAGATCTGAACTGTAATGTAGTGTAGTGCAGTGAAATGCTTGTCTCTTGTGATAGATAGGTTTAATCTATAATGTGGGACATTCTATACAAAACAATAACTTTTCCATGGAGACAAACAGGTGACGGACCCTCCACTAGAAATGTAACGCAGTGCAACTTTAATATGGTGATGTTTAGAAATTTTATACAATTTGTTGATATGTTTTATCACTTTTAGTAGCTTTCAGATAAACGTAATCACAGTAAATTATGAAAATGTCTGAATTTGAATTAATCTAATTACATGTCTACACTGGAAAGTAAAATACATGTAAGATGCACAGTGCTAATTTTACTTTATTTTACTACAAACTTACGGGAAAAAAGTCAGTTTTCATTTGCAAATTCAGGATGCAATGCGACATATTTAGGCTGGTATATAGTGTAGAAAATATGAATGAAACTCTTCTCATCTCAATATATACAAAATCTACAAAGTCTTTTCATATGCCAATAAAAGTGAGCTATTTAAATATACCCTAGCAAATAAAATATACTGAATATTAACATGTCTTCCAGTTAGTTTTACTTTTTGATATGGGGTATGCATAAAATATGAGAATCAAGAATTGCACAAAATAGTTACCAAATCTGCTGTGATCCTTCCTGGTCCCCTGCACAGTCCCGTCTGGAAGTATCTCCAGGTGAAAGCCCGTCCTACAGTACAGCTGCCTCCGCCTCAGAATCCCTTTGAGGTGCGTGAGATCCGTCGTGGTGCTCCGGTAGAGTCTATCCCCCGGTGCAAGTTGGTCCCCAAAGAGCGCCGGACCATCCCCTTGCAGCGCGGGCAGGTAGTAATGGGACCCCACCTGCGGTAGACCATCCACACCGTGCAAAACGCCTCCAACTTCCCCTAAAGATAGTGCGACAGAGCCGGACGCAGCTGCTGCCATCGCCACCAGGTATAAAGTTCAATTAGGAGCGTATGCAACTACCTGGCTGCTACTGTTGCATGTTGCGCGCGAGATAAAGCGATTTCTTCCATTTAACATAAGAAAAACGCGCCGATATATGTCTTATTCTCACGTTTTATCCATTAATTCAAGCAATATCCAGTCATGAAATCTGCAGAAAGGTCCATGGATAAGGAAAGTGGTTGCTGTAGAGTGTAGCGCACGAGTAGAGGAGGAGAGGCGCAGGTAAACGGGGCTCGTAGAGTGGTGGGGACTGAGTGAGGCAGGTGCAAAACCACAGGACAGAGAGGGGCGGGGCGGGCGGTTCAGACGTGCCCTGGCAGAGACTCACCTCCTTCCCGTGAAGCGTAAAATAAAAGGTAGAGGGACAGACGCGGGGAGGAGGAGAGGAGCGGGTGGTTAATGAAAAAAAAGGATACCCATTGTACAACGCACTATGGCTACTTTATTAGTCAGTTATAGGCACGAATAGGTATATCAGACATCTTTTGTGTGGATACCTGTATGGTATTCCGTGGCTCAAACAGAGGGATAAATAATGGGCACCTGCCATTCTTATATAAGACCAGGTGAAATCATTAGCTTAAAGGTCCTATATTAAGCAAAATGGACTCTTGTGAGCTTTAAGCCATGTTATAATGCTGTTAACTCCTCAAAAACACACCTGGAGTTGTGTTTTGTTTCATGTTTGAGTAATCCTGAGTTATTAGTCTGTCTGCATCTCCAAAGCTCAAAATGCTTGTTGCACCTTGTGATGTCATGAAGCGGTAGTTTTCAAATTAACAGCTACCTTATATATATATATATATATATATTATATATTTTTTTTTTTTTAGTTGATATTGGAAATTCCAGGTCTGAAATCATCCAAATTATTCTATTATTCTATTATTCTTAATTATTCTAGTCTATGAAGATGTATGGAGTAAAAACATAGTGGACCACACATTGCCACATGACGTCACAAGGTGGAACACAGTGTTTTCTGTTTGACAGAAGAACTCAGCCTAAATGTGTGAATGAAACAAAACACAATTCCAGCAATGTCTGTGATGAGGAAACAACATTGTAACAGAGATCTGACTATATAGCTTAACCTACATAGCTTATACCCCAATGTTATGCAAGCCTTAAAGGTGCACTGTGTAACTTTTCTGGAGAGGGTCCACAGGTCAGTTTTTCTCCATGTTAATATTATTATTTTTGTATATAAATTGTCCACAATATGATATTAAACTAATCTGTCTTCTATTTATTCAGCTAAGGTTGTGCTTAAAAAAACATCTATTCTTCTGGCTTGCAAGTCTTCATGGAGGTGTACTGTACTGTGTAACATTCTAGGCACATCTCCATGGAGACAAGCAGGACCCTTCACCAGACAAGTTACACAGTGCACCTTTAAATAGCTTTACACAACCTACTTACAACCTTTTTAATAGCAATGCATATGTAGCCTATAATGCATTTATTTAAAGGTCTCAGCTATATTAGCAAATTATTTATTATACATACCAATTTATATTTATAGTATTGGGAAATAAATAAAAAGCTGTAGATTTGTTTTGTAGGGAAAAAGACATGGCATCCCACGCCCACACAGTTAAACAATAAAGCCATAAATAATACAACATTAGTGTTAATAGCGTAATATTTGCCATAGTTGAGGTATGATAAATAGGCCTATAGTTTATTGATTTCCTTTTTCTGTTGTGAGAGGAGATGTACTGTAGCCAATCTCTCTGGAGGGGCGCAGAATCCGACACTACACCAGCGCCTCGTCGCTCCTCCGGCATTTCTCGCGTGTTTTCTCGCTTCACACGGAGCTAAGAGTAAACAGCCATGGCCGCCCTCCGCAGGACCGTCCTGGCTCTGGCTCACAGTGCGAAGAATAATACCCGTACATTTACCGCGTCTGGAGCTGGAAAACAAGCCGATTCAAAGGCAACCAAAGCGGTGAAAGCAGTAGCGGCGCTGGGGACATGTGTCACCGCTGTGGGTTATTGCTATTTCTACAAGCAGCAGGGCAGTGGGCGAGCGGGACTGACCAACCACACCGACACGGGACTCCTGCCTTCGGTCTCAGCAGATCAGGTACACGGGTTTTAATTTCAATTACACTATAAATTGTCTACGCTATACCACATTCATTTCATAAAACGTTAAATTCACATAGATCTACACAAATTCACACATGTTTTTTACTTCAGCTTTCTGTTGTCTCTGGGGTTGCAGTTTGCAATAACTTTGTGTTGCCATGGGAGACAGAATCACACAATTATTCCCATAACAACGACGTAGGCTTCTATCTACAAAGGAACTGTCCCACACGTCGGTGCTGAAGGGCGTCCCCGGTCACGTGACCAAATATATCAGCTGCCATGACCCCCAAGACTGGTCTAATTATAGCGATATTAATTAGGTCACATTATTTACTCTTCATCATTCTACACTGTAGAGATTTTGAAGATGGGATTAGTGGAATGTGTTCATTTGTACACATAACCTATTCCTTATTTGAACAGGGAAAGTCTTATTCAAACAACTACTAGACTAAAAATCTGACTCATCCTTAGAAACTAAAACAATATTGGGAAATAAAAAAGAGCAGCAACATAGTACAGTGTTGCTAGGGTCACTGCAGATTAATACACTCTAACAATATTTTTTTCAAGGCACCCAAATCTCTCAATAACAGAGTTCGCTCATGCACACACACACAGACACACACACACGCACACAAACACAGAACTTTAAACTTTACATGACATTTTGATACTAATTATTTTATCACAACAATATTAAAATATAAGTATTTGACGAGGTGTGGGTGATATCCTAATTTTTTAATTGGGCCTAACTATACTCAGGCATTATTTTGCTAATCCTACAGACGTGTTAAGAACATGGTTTTAAATGTATATAAATTGAGGTTTAAGTATCAAACTAATGTGAAATGACTGTAAAATCTTCCACATAAATGCAGAAAGACCACTTTGTACCTTTCTTTAGGAGAAGGTTTAATCATCTTTATTCAAATATTGCAAGTCTACAAAACAATATTTGCAATAATGATCTATGTTTTGATCATCTGTATAGGCCTATTAAATTCTATAATAATATGGAGCATATTTATGGAGCTCAACAGTGACCGTCCACCAACTAAATTTCACATTCATTTTCCCCATAGACTAATGAGCACAAGATCATTTTATTTAAAGTCTATTTATAAACCGCAAAGTTATTATTTTGCAGAATCTTGCATTTTAAATGGCCTTTGCAGACTTGCCATGTTATGGATAATAATTAGCACGTAGCTGCTTAGCCTTTGCAATGCCTTTGAACTTTTAATATTCTCCCATAAAACACTGGCTTTCTGAATTCATCTTAACCACACACAGCTTATCATGGTCAAATAATATTAGCACAAAATATTAATGCAACACTTTATGTAAACAGACTGAGGTGTAATTGCTCTGTATTTCAGATAGTTGCATTCCAAATACTGTAATTTACATCTGACAATTTCTGAAATTACTGAACAAATTGATTTAAATTTGTGACACACGTAAAGAACTTTCAGAAGTCTTGGAAGGCCCAGGCTAATCCTCAGAGTAGCAGCAGGAATCCAGGGACAGGAAACCGGACACCAGCTCCAGATGAAGGGGCGAGCTGAGATGAGAGGTGGGGTGGAGAGGTGGTTTTGCTCAGGGGGGCATACATTCCCGTGGGCGTCTGCTCTGTGCCCACCAAACCTGGACCAGTGCCACCTCACAGATAGATCCCCTCTCTCCGCACGGCCCCAGCCTCTGATCTGGACATTTGTAGGGACATTATCTACTGTGCGGCGAAGAAAAATAGGCCCAACTGGACTCGCATGCACCCCATTACTGAATTACTGTCCCGTGTGAGCCAGTTTTTTTGTTTTTTTTTTCACGACAGATACAGGCTCGCATTGGTTTTATACAAAGCATCTTTCAGGCATTATCATTACACTGGATATGGTATGAAATGTGAAATTATTTAGGATGTACCAGTTTTCAGATCACTTGGTAGAGTGCGTTATATAACGCTGCATTATGTAGGTTTTCTGTTTGATGGTTTTCTGCTTGTCTCCATGGAGATACTATGACTTTGCCTGACGTATTCCACTATCCACAGTATGGTGTTTAGTTTATGTATCAATCTGCATCAAGACAAATTTTATGTTACTGGTTGTATTACAGTTCAGATCTGTGGAGACGCAACCCTGCTCAAAGTAATAGAGGTGTTGTTTGAATAAACGCAAGATATACAAGTTTAATGTCCTATAGTGGAACATTTCAGGCAAAGCAAAAATAATCTTCATGGAGACAAGCAGCTGAGTTCTGCATTAATTCTGAGATACGACAAGGCATTGACGAGGATTACAATTTAAATCAAAATATTATATCTTTTGATTTTGGATAAAGATCCTCACAAAATCAGGACAAAATAATTTTCTTGAAATCCATTAATATAACCATACCATATTCAAATAACACATTGTGATTATTAGTGACGTGATGTTTGTGAGTGAGTTGACTCTTTGAATGGTTCTTTAGCGTGAGTGGTTGGAATCAGATTTCACTTAAAAAAAAACAAAAAGAATAATAATAATTTTTTTTTTTTTTTCCTGCTTTTTATGCATTTTTATCTTTATTAACCTTGAACCAACACAAGAATCAGCAAAGAAGCAGAGCAGGCACCATTGAGACCATACCACAAAGGAGCTGAAAGTCCCATCACTAATTATTATACAGTGAACTTGTTTTTATGTTTTTGTTTGTAAATGTTTTACACTCTTAATATTTCTCGTGTCCTTTAGGCCCGGACCCCTCGCCTGGTGGATGGGGAGGTCTACATGTCTTCTTATGAAAACAGGTTCAGACTCTTCAGCTCCATCGAGTACGACGGACAGCTCTTCATGACTCCCCTCAACTTCATCGAATCAGTCACTCTCAATGAACCAAAGAGTGAGTCCACCACTGTTTTTCACTGTATTAAAGCAGACCTTTTATGTCAAATAAAAGCTTTTCAAAGCTTTTAACAATGTTATATTTTTATCCCCTTCTCATTTACCCTCTCTTGTTTTTGAGTTTTTGATTGTTTGAGCATGTTTGAGCAATCTTTAATTGCCAATTAAAATGTTTTCACTGCGACATGCCCACTTAATCACTGATACACGTAGGATTCGGCAGCATCATGTACTCATTTTGCTACTGTGTCCAAGTAATTTCCCTTGTGGATCAATAAAGTTTGTGTCTAAGTCTAAATAAATAAAAAAAATTGCTACTCACTAGTGTGACAGGAGATGCGGACTCTCTGCGGTGATCATGTTTGCGGCGACATCAGCTCCCATTGGGCACATCAGTTTTCTAACACGGATTTCAATGAACTTGTTTAGTTTATTAAGTCGTTTTTGATTAATATTGAGATTTAAAATGTCCAAATTCTAACATAATTATCCACGAGTGTCGTAGATTATAACTATATAGCAGACACAAGCACAGTAAGTCTTCTTTAAGCCATTATTGTTATTTCATGTCTGATGTTGTTATTCAGTCCACTGGGGTTAGTAAAGACAAGTACTGTATTAGAGAATATTGTAATCTATACATGTATTATGTTTCCAATACACTACGTTGACCATTAGGATCAAAACAGGAAGTACAAACTATCACATATCACTTATATCATTTTACACTGAATAGAAGCTTGTGCATTTCAATTTGTGGTATCTTGTGTGTCATTAAAGGGCCTTTATTACACTGTTTTCTATGTTATAATATCATTTCCTCATCACAAATATACCTGGAGTTGTGTTTTTTTCATTCAAACATGTTTAACACACGAACTCTGCATATTTAGGCTGAGTTCTTTACTCAAACAGAAAACACCCTGGACCACCTTGTGATGTCATGTGGTCAAACAGGTATATATTTGAGGATTTGAGGATACCACAATATAAATAAAGCCACAAAAGAGTTATAAGATGTGACTATAATCAGTAATTGTGCTCAAATATCTAAAAGCAATGCAAAATACCTAAATAATTTATTATACAATGTCATCTTTTTCCATACAGTATATATGCTTAGCCTTAGTTCCTGTAAAGTAAGGTTGTATTTTTTCCATAGGTGTTGACACTATGTTATTGTTATAAACTGAAGACCACACTCACAGCGTAACCCTTAATCAGCCTGATATATAAACAGTCTATATTTCATTACTGGATTAATTACTGGTACAGCACGGTCTGTTCTCTGCTGACTCTTCTATGCTGCACTGCGATGCTTTCACTCTAATTTACAGCTGAGAAATCCATTTACGTGATTATGCTTAGAGCCCGCTCCTTTTAAGATCACACTCACTGACCTGTTTCTGTGCTGTTGTTGCCTTATTTTTATATATGTCAGTCATCCCTCTGTCACCTTTACTATGTATTTCCTCTCTTTATATCCAAGTTGACTTCTTTTCCATGCATAAACAAACCCACTGCAGCCTCTTGTTTGGCATTTGAACGATTCCCAAGACTTAATATCACCCTGTTGATTTCATTGCTGTAAATTGTGAATTTTGGCAAACTGTTAGCCTTGTAATCAGTAATGGAATTCAATTCAATTAATCAAGCAGGTCATATTTTAAGGATGCACTCTGTAACATTTCTGGTGGGGGAATCTGTGACCTGCGTGTGTCCATGGAGGTGGTGTTGCTTTGCCTAGAATGTTCCACAATATAACTGTGTGTTTTTATAGGTCAAAAATATCTTGAAAAACATCAATTCCTACTGTCAGTAAGATTGCATCTCCATAGATCCCACCTGGTTGAGTCACCTGCTTATCTCCATGGAGAATGATTATGCCATGTTGTGGAGCAGGCAAAGCAATAATAATGTATGATCTTAATGACAATTCAATGTTGTCAGATTTTATTTTCATTTTATTGACATTCAAATGTTAGTGTTGCAGCTGGTACATACACTTTTGAAGTAACTTAGACAAATTCATACACACGTGTGATCCTCACCTCAGAGACCCTTTACTCTCCAAAAACAATGCATTAATCCCCCACATTGACTTCAAAACAGATGCATAAAAAGTTATTTATAACCTGTGATGTTGAACTCTCCCAAAAGGAGCTTTACCAAACAATAGTGACTACAAATGTTTCAGTCATAACACCTGCATAGACTACACAGATACTCATCTTCACCAGCAACCCCACTTCTATGGCTCATTTATGAGGCAACAGGCGGAGACCAAACAATGCACAGCAAAGCCATAAATGCTACGATAAGAATATTTTCATTGTTTTATTTTATAGGTTCAGGGTGAGTGACCTGGAAATGGGCTGCACTTTCAAAGCATGAACTCAATCACTTATTTCAGTCCAGTTTATGTGGCGACAGAGGAAATACATTTTTATGACTAATTGTAAACTGTGATTGAATTGAGTGGCCAAATATGGTCAAATAAGAGTAACATTACTTCATAATAATATTACTTAATCAGAAGTACAAAGTAGTGATCCAAGAAATCAAAAAGTATCTGGAGAATCTACTAATCAAATAAGTAATTGTAATTAGATAACTGTCTGGATGCGTCTGATTTGAACTTGATGTAACTGGCAAAGCAAAACCTTAAATGATGTACAAAACTTTAAATTATGTATTTTCAAAGCATAAACCACAGAAATATGAAGAACTCAATAACATATGAAGGAGCAGTGTAAAAAACACAAATCATTTAGCTTAAATTATTACAAACATAAAGCCTTTAGAAAATTGAACATGGCTGCACCCCGTGTATTGATCAGTTAAAATATTTGATCATACTTGCATTAGTTGCTCCCGTCCTGTGCACCCTAATGTCAACAAAAGCACAAATTCACTCTCAAATGTTGTAATAAATATAAGTAACAAATATAATAAGAATGTCCTGGTTAATAAATTGACCAGCATTTGGCACTTTCCTTGTTTTTTATTGCTTTTAAGTCTGTACTTACATTGTATTGTACTTATCATTGCTTTTTTGCAGCATTAGTCACAGTGAGAAGAGTAACCAAAATGTTTACTCAAGTAACTTCAAACTAAATTACTGAAGTAGGATTAAAAATATGATGTCGGAAAGCTACTCATAGAGGTACAATTGCATTAAATTGTTAAGCAAGTAAATTTAACATTGTACTACCCACCTTTGCATCTAAGATGCATAGTTGCTGCTGCTTCCATCCTCTCTGAATTAAACAAATTTTTTTATGTTTTTTGTTGGCGAAAATACTACTTCTACTTCTTAATGTCATTCGTAATCCATAACCTCATTCACTCTCATGAAGCATGTGACTGAGCGGTTATCAGCTTCTTGTCCTGGTGAAATCTTTGACTTTATGAGGTTTCTGTGTTATCTCTGCTTTATTGAGGGTTGGAATGCAGCCAGGGATGTGTCCATGTAAACAACTGGTTTCACTTTTAATGACCGTGTGTATGTTTATAATTCTTTTACAAAGGTCCCTAATTGTTTCTCTTGTTTTGTTTAGGCCAAAAAGGATGGAGGTCCCTCACTAAAAAGGTGCATTTTCTTTTAAAGGTTCTATATTATGCAAAATGTATTCTTGTGATTGTTTAGCCATGTTATAATGTTGTCACCTCATCAGAAACATGTTTTGTTTCATTAACACATGTTTGAGTGAGCCTGCATTATTAGTTTTTGTACATCTCCAAAGCTCAAAATGCTGTGTTCCACCTTGTGATGTCATGTAGTGGTAGTTAACAGCTACCTTTTACCTTTTCATTCAGAAGAAGATTGGCAATTCCAGGTCTGAAATCATCCAAATTAATTCTATTGAAGGTGTATGGAGTTTAAAAACACTGTGGAGCATTTCCTGTATTACCACATGACATCATAAGGTGGAACTAAGGTGATTTCAGTTTGAGTGAAGAACTCAGCCTAAATATGCAGGATTTGTGTGTGAAACATTTGTGAATGAAACAAACACAAATAGTGTAATTAACAAAAATCCATTATAAAACTGCTAATTAAACAAAATCTAAAAATAGGTCCATTCATTAATCAGGTTTCCACATTTATAGCTCTGTTTGTGTGAGGCTGTAGCAGTAGCCATTAGCTTGCTTAGTGTCTCAGCAAATGACTTCTGTTATCAGTGATTGATTACATTCACTTCATTGACGTAAATAGGCTTCTGTTACATCCTCATAGTTTGGTTAGCACTTTTCTTTTTGTAGCCTCAAAGCAGCCATAATTGTACTGTAAATACAGCACAACCTTATGAACAAATCCCTTTTAATACCATCATTTTCTCAGTCTCAAAATCCCCCCTTGCATTGAGTGATCTTGGCTTTCTTCTTTTCTTTCAGGAATTAGACAAGATACTGTCAGATACGCCTCCTATTTGTAAAGGATCATCAAACTTGTTCAGGAATCTCCGTGAACGAGGTAAAACAACACCGTCTAATGTCTCTAATTCTCTTTATTTTTCAGCTTAAGGCTCCACATTTGTTGAGTGCAGAGTTGGGAAAAGTGTGTGCTGTAAATGTTATCTTATCAGTGATCAGTCTGGCCACATTATGAGAGGTGACGTTTGAGCAGGGACTGTGTAACCTGCAACTCAAGCACAAAAACAAACCCATTACAGACACAGGATGAATGAAGGAAAAAAGTCACATTCTTTTCAAATATCTCTGTATGTTTGCAAAACTTTTGGGGGCAGGAGTGCTACTTTTGGTGCTCTTCAATTTATGGACCAGTCTCAAATACAAAGTTGAAAAAACTGAGGCACTCCTGTATGTTTAACTAACTATTTAACAAAATGAAGAAATAATGGACATGACATTATGCAAAATGAACCCATAATATTGAAAGGTTCTGTATTACGTAAAATTGACTCTTGTAAGCTTTTCGACACATTGACATGTTGCCTGGAGTTGTGTTTTCTTTCATTCACACATGAATAACTTATACGTGAAATACAGCACATGCTTTCTCACAGTGAGCGGGCTTACCTCTCTACAGATCTGATCTACAATTTGACCTGATTGTCTTCATAGAGAGATACATAAGTTTAGTCTTAGTCAAACTTTAAAATTATTATTTGGAAATTATTTGGACACAGTAGCTCACACATCATAAATAAGTAGCAAAAAAAGATAGCAAGTCAAGCAATAGCATCTCCTCTCTATGGAGACAACCAGCGGCATACCCATGTACACAGTGCACTTTTAAATAAAAAAAAAAAAAGTTTTAGGAGTGAGTAGTAACTTTTTATGCAGTTATCTTGACCGGAAATCCATATATGTAGCACCTTAACACAACACGATTGTTTGACTGAAGTAAAGTCCATAAAAGGTTGATTCTGTGATACGAGAACATTAGCTGTGCTTTTATGTGGTTTATCTGTGCAGCTACTAATTAAATACTTAACTGTTAAAAGTTGATCTTTGAAACATGCAAAAACTCAGTGGTGAAGAATTCCTGTGACACATACCAATAGGGGAAAGTTCATTCAAAAAAACTCCCCGAAAACAACAAACGCTCACACACCTTTTCATCCCACTGTTTGGCAGGTACAGCCTCGAAATGACAACAGGTCTGTAGCTTCAAAGCCCTTAAAGCTTAAATGGGTTTTTCAGAAAGAGAAAGAGAAAGAGAAGAAAGAGAAAGAGGAGGAGGAGGGGGGGAAACTTTTAAGAAGATTCCTGACCAATACCACACACCTTCACTTGCCTTCGTCTAAAGTATATGTTCTCAGACAATACAAAGAATTCCTCTGAAATGCTTCATACCCCACTGCTGTTCCGAAGAGGTAACCCAATGCCGATTTGGGGGTTTACAATGTCCCACGCTGATCGAGGAAGGGGGGAGGAGGGAAGGAGGGGGAGAGGAGGAGGAGGGGAGGGTGCAGAGGGGGGCATGCTCAAACATAACCGGGTTCAAACAGCCTCTCAGTCACTCGCTGAACAAGAGCTTTGTCCCCGGATCAATCCAGACCTCTCTCTCTCTCTCTCGCTCTCTCTCTCTCTGTGTCTCTCTCTCTTTCTTTCTCTTTCTCTCTCTTTCTCTCCCCTCGACAAAGCCTCAGCGTTTAATGGCAGGATTAAAAGACCCAAATCCCACGGCTGGCACTTAGCTAAAGAAACACAGAGAGAGGGAGGGAGAGAGAGTAGAGGGAAAGGGAGAGAGAAAGATAAAGGGAGAACAGGAGGAGAGGAATAAGGAGAGAGAGAAAGAGGTATTGAGAGAGGAAGAGAGTTGGAGAAGAGTGGGGAGGAAGAGAGGGAAGGCTGAGTGCGAGGGATGAGAGAGAGGAAGAGAGAGAGGGACAGTAGAGGAAGAGCGAGGAGGGATAGGGAGAAAGGAGAAGGGTGAGCAAGAAGGAGGGAGAATGAGGGGTGAGAGGGAGGAAGAGCAGAGAGAAAGAGAGACAGAAGGGTGTACAACAGGGAGAGAGAAAGAGGGAGGAGGAAGGAAAAAAGAGAAGAGAGAGAGCAGAGAAATTTTAAGTAGTGGTTTCCAAAGTTTTCTCAGCAGAGATAATGTTTGGCTTTCTGAGTACCACCAGGTGAAAAAAGGTCTGTACTCGGCCTAAACTAGAACTATAGGGTTGACTATTTCAGCTGTTTCGCCCGAGCCCCATTCAAACTCTCCTGAAATACACAAAAGCATAATACAAAACTGTACAACTTGACAAACCTGATAGTCCAATGAGATTCATTTGGTCTTCCAATATTCTATGTTATTAGGTTCTTTTTTTTCAGACCTAGAGTGTTATTTCATACCTGACAGTTTCGACTGCTCACTAGCGTCTTCCTCAGAGTGGTCACATGATGTTGCTGTGACGTGTCCAGTCAGCTGATTTAAACAGGTTTTGGTGCTGTCTTCCTACCGGTGGAGGCAGGACGACAGCGCCATCTGCAGTCCGACTTCCTCAGGACAGCATCCCAGGTGTGTGAGAGTAAAAAAGCCCCCTCGTCCCAGTTTACAGTCCTGTGGGCACGTTTCCTTATTTCGATTGCTTCTTTAATCCAGCGGCGATGTTTGTTTTCCTCTGTCCCAATGATGTTTGCTCCATCCCAATCCATAACGTGGTTCTCTCTTTTGCAATGGTCAGAAATGGCCGATTTGAGTTGTTCCTGTTCTGCATTGTGTTTCGTTGCTCGTGTGCACGCCTTCGTATATTACATTACATTTATGCTCCGAAGAACCGGAGCATAAATGTAATGTAATATACGAAATTCCCTGCATGTCCTGCAATAAAACAACATAGAACATAGAACAGAATGCGAGAAGGAAACAGCGAAGGCGTGCACACGAGCAACGAAACACAAAGCAGAACAGGAACAACTCAAATCGGCCATTTCTGACCATTGCAAAAGAGAGAACCACGTTATGGATTGGGATGGAGCAAACATCATTGGGACAGAGGAAAACAAACATCGCCGCTGGATTAAAGAAGCAATCGAAATAAGGAAACGTGCCCACAGGACTGTAAACTGGGACGAGGGGGCTTTTTTACTCTCACACACCTGGGATGCTGTCCTGAGGAAGTCGGACTGCAGGTGGCGCTGTTGTCCTGCCTCCACCGGTAGGAAGACAGCGCCAAAACCTGTTCAAATCAGCTGACTGGACACGTCACAGCAACATCACGTGACCACTCTGAGGAAGACGCTAGTGAGCAGTCGAAACTGTCAGGTAAGAAATAACACTCTAGGTCTGAAAAAAAAGAACCTAATAACATTGACAAACCTGATGCGATGTGCAGGAGTTTCATTAGCGGGATGCACACTGATTGTGTTGTGATAGCACTCTGAAGGGGGAGTGACTTAACACAGGGAACAAAGGGACGTTCTGTCAAAAAAGAAATGAAACATTTTAATATGTTGTTTTAAGTGAATATGGGATTTTGAAAACAATAAAAGCTAACATGGTGATCTAAATGTGTTATGTGTTATCAGTTAAAACCCCACAAAAGTGTAATACCTCCTCTAATCCAAATTCACATCTTCATAGCTTCACTTGAACCTCAGTAGCTTCTGTTTTTCGAGCTCCTTTTCTTGAGATTATTTCCCATAACACACGGAGCAGTCACCCAGAACTATCTTGCTTTTTTCTTTATCTTTGGCCTCAAACAAAAGCCTAGAATGCTTTCAGGAGCAGAGAACACAATCCTCCAAAGATACTCGGACACCTAAACTTCCCCAAAAACAAAAGGAGCTGAAGGACTGAAACATGCAAAAAAACAAAACAAAACAAAACACACACACACACAAATCACTCTGTTTCAATCAATGACAAATGCTTCGGAAATGTCCTACACCTTGTTAACTAAACAGGATCAGAGGCTGTGGACCTTACATTTGTTTGGGTTAGTGTTTGAATTGGTCATCTCAATAGAAGCCTGTGTCAGTGTGAATGGAGACACCAAAGCATGAAGTCAGAGGCACCTTTAGAGATGTTATCAGGGAAATGGGCCAGATTAACTCAGTGTCAGGGCTGCTGTTTGTAGAGATGCTTATTCAGGATGACGCATGACTTACCATACAGAGATGAACTATTTAAAACAGATTAGATTGGCCTGGATTTCACCTACAATTTTTAATGTCAAACTCAACAAGTGCTGAAAAGTGACTGCAACTTATTACCTAAGTATTGTAGAAATTGTGCACCATAAATTTGTGTGGTAAAATACACATTTTAACTGCTCATTGCTGGTTATAGAGCTTGGGAAGGAACGTCAAAAATGTCCATTACCATGTTTTTGGCAGTGGTGCAAAACTGCCATTGAGATATATTAGCTAAAACATTAAAAAGTAAATAAAAATCTGAAGGTTAGCAGTTTGAATCCCCACTCATGGCATAAACATTATTGGCAGGAAAGATCAACTGACCCACAGTTTGGCAGTATGCTTCCAGCTTCCGCAGATGAATACTCAACTATAGTGAGTCCTTGGACAAGATACTTCACCCATCTTGCCCCAAGTGTCTCTGTACACTGGTGTATGAATGTGTGAGTGGTTCCTTGATGTAAAACTGATATTAAAGTCCTAACTTCTCTATGATATGTGTTAATAATAGAAGCTTGTATTTACTTTCTTCTAGGTGTCATCAGCTACACGGAGTACCTCTTCCTCATCTGTATTTTAACAAGTCAGTATAATTACTTACATACCATTTATTAAACATGAATATGCTCTGTAATATTGAATTTCATCTCTGTTTTGTGTTTGATTTCAGAGCCTCACGCTGGATTCAGGATCGCCTTCAATATGTTTGACGCAGATGGAAACGAAATGGTCGACAAAAGGGAGTTCTTAGTGGTAGGATCATGTTTTTATTTATTTAAAAACGCCTTTGTACGTTAAAATCATCTATTGGCACATTAATAATTCATCTTTCAGCTTGAAGAAATTTTTCGCAAGAAAAAGGAGAAAAAGGAAGTAACAGAGGACAGCGATGGTTGTGATGAGCAGGTATGAACTGTTGTGCACAGGATAAAAGGCAATTTTTTCTCATACATTTATGTATTATTATATTACAAGAGATGCTTTTTTGGATTGTTTCATCACTTTTCTAATGCTTTGTAAGTATTTCTGCAAAGTTAACCCAATTGAGTTCATACAAGAAAGACAGAGCAGAATTAGTATTCAATATAGATAATTACAGTAAAAAAAAATAAAAATCTAGATAAATAACTATTAAAATACTTAATGACAGACATAAAATCTATGGTTGACTATGCCTGTGGCTATGTACAAAGCAGAAATAACAGATAAAATGCAAGTAGAATGCACTCCATGTTGATTTTTATTAGGATTCATCATAGATCATTAGACTCTAATTCACAATTTGAATGGACACAATTGCTACAGTTGCTATTTTACCATCATTTCCTTCACAAACAACAAAAATATATTTTTCTACTTAAAAATGGCAAAATATGCTCTGGTATGTGATTATTGTATTTATTTATGAGTTCATATTTGAGCCTTTTTGTCAAACCTTCTGGACGCGTGATGTGAACTTATGTGAAATTATTAAAGGTGCATTGTGTAACTTTTCTGGTGGAGGGTCCGTCAAATGCTTTTCTGCATAGAGATGTTATTGCTTTGTCTGGAATGTTTCACAGTATGGCTTTACACTTTTTTTTATCTTCATGGAGACCAAACCAGACCAAGTAAGAGATCCGATCTGTGAACAGGCAACCTTGCTCACAGTCAGAATACCTTTTTTGAGGTATTTCTGAGCTAGAAAACCACATGTAATTGAATAAATATTAAGTAGTGCTGTTTAATGTCATACTGTGGAACATTCCCGACAGAGCAGTTATATATCCATAGAAGCACCCTCAACCAAGAAGTTACATAGTGCACCTTTAAAACAGAAATTGCAAATCTAATACTTGTCCAAAAAACAAACACAATGCAATTAGATATTTTCCCCATAATCGTGCAACCCTACTTTCTATAGATCCTTCTTGGCCTCCCCTGACTGTAAAGTACAAAAGTGCATTTCCTATCTTTAGTTTGGGCCATAGTTTTAGCCGTAGCTGTTTTTTCCTCGATGTCGCAGAGGTGAGTGTGGTGGAGCAGGGTGAAACTTGCCCCTCTTTCATCTGGAGGTGAGGCCCAAAGCTCGATGCAGGTGGATGTAAACAGACCAGGGCACTGATAAGAGCCAGAGCTTTGAGGTCTTATCACACAAAACCCCACCAGAGACTTAGACCGGAGCACGGCCCGCAGAATCATCAAAAAGATTATTAGAATAGACTCGCAAGATTTGAGAGATACCACGGCGACGCAGTAGGGGGCGCCGCAATCAGCTTACAGGGAGAGCAGGTAAAAATGCAGAAAGGTCAACGGTGTCATGTTGTTTTGAACCATGGGAGTTCAGAAATACACTTATTTCTTTGCATAATATTGGATTTAAACTTCAACATTTAAGATTTATACCTCTATTTCAATATTATTACATCTCTGTATTATTAGTTTTCACTAAAATGTTTCTGATGAAATGGATTAGGAAGCTCATGTTAGAATTCTTCAAATTGAGATGGTTTGGGCATGTGCAAAGGATGGAGAGTGAATATATGGTACAGAGGAGGAACAGTGAATCTATGGGAATAAGGATGGTGAGGTTAGAGAATCCAGAAATGTAGTGAAATAAGATCTGAAGTTAGCTGGGGTACAGATGATAGTTAGATGGCCAATCCTGAAACAAAAGTAGAAAAATACACACAAAATTACATACTGATTGCATTTACTTGTTTTTTGTAGTATTAGATTTGCCTGGGATCCAAAATACACACTTTTCCAGTACTTTATGAAGTCGTAACTCCACTCACTGGTGAATCTCAGTTTTCCAATGGGTGTGAGTGACAGGTGGATTAGCCAATCAGGGACACACATGGTGACCGTATTGGAAAAACATAAAGGAAAACAAAATATCTCAGGGGACTGAAAAACATTGCGGATTTCTGCAGAATCAATGAGCGAAGCAGTAAACTCTGTTTTAGGTGAGAGAGGACGTGGAGACCAGACTGACCTGTGTAAAAAGTACAAAGACAATAATCTATTAAATTCTTGCAGTTTCTATGTGATTTGCAACAATCAAACATTTTAAATGGTTGTATTTATTTCCTTTTTTTTGTTTGTTTTGTTTTTTCTTTCAGACATTACAGCTTTATGGCCACCGCAAACCTCTCCAACCCGCCGTATGTATTTAAGCCTGTCTCTCTCTCTCTCTCTCCTCTTTGCATGCCGCATTGTACCCAGTGATTGCTGTTTATTCCATCTAAAATACCACACATGAACTGTCTAAGCCAGAGCCTGTATTTATCTAGTCCAGGTCTATGTAACCCCATTCACTTCCACTGAAACACCTCATAGCATTCCCCTTCTTTATTTGACACATTTCTCTTAAAGGTTTTGTAGAGAGATGATTTATGTCTCAGTCCATCTTGTCATTAACGGTCCACTTCAAAATGCTCTTAGCCCAAAGACTGACAACTTCGCCAGGACCCCCGTGTTTTATTTTTACAGTTTCTGGTGGAATTTGGGGCTTAAGTTACTTTTTGTCATGGCTTTGACCGTGAAAGCTTAAACTTTTTTTAGAGGAGCTCTGGAGATCATTTTCTAGGCGTGTCCACTGTGTTTTGATTCTTCGAGCGTTGCAGCACGAGTTCAAAAGTTAGATTTTTGTTCGTTCGTGTCCCGAAGTGGGTAGTTTTCTAGCACAATACTTTCACTCCAGGTTCAGTTATGTTTATTAAAGAATTCTGACTTGAATAAATGATTTTGCTTACTCCTCATACAACTGAAGCTAGTGTTGTCACGATACTAATATTTCAAACTAATTCAGTACTAAGAATAGACTCAATACTCAATACTGATTCCGATATCACAATGATAATAAAAAGCATTCTTTCATTAGACAGCTTACTGTCTCTCGTAGTACTTGTACCATGTGGCCGTATATCTGTGTAATCCTCAGTGGTCCAAGTAGGTTCCATAGTGGTCCATGGGTGTATACTAGTCTATGTACCCTTATACTTGTTTTGATACAGCTCAAGATCATTCTAAAACTATTCAAGAAAAGTTCATTTCTGTCCTGTGGATGTGACTTTTTAGTATTGATACCTGCTCATTAGTAGTTTCAGTATTGATTAGTATCTGATTTTAATAAAGTGGTCCCTCATTTATCGCGGGTGTTAAGTTCTAAAAATAGCCCGTGATATCCAAAAATCCATAGGTAGGTGAAGTAGTCAACTTTATATTTTACAATTATTATATATGTTTTAAGGCTATAAAACTCCTCACCACACACTTTATAAACACTTTTCTCAGACAGGACAGTTACAATCCTTTTTGCATCCTTCGTAAAACTTATTTCTGCTGTTGTCCTTATGTTATTTTCCTCCTTCTTCTCGAACCGAAGATTCATTTATTCCATAATGGAGCCCTACAGCGCAGAGTCCTGCACTGGTCCATTTTTGGAGACCCGCCCCCGCCCAGTACAGCACCACTTCCGCTTGTTAACCCGAGATTATATCAAACTTTTGTGCTGCATATGCCACGAACTGAACCAAGACTAAACCAGGACTAACCCAGGACTAACCTAGGACTGATTCCAGAACTGAAGAGGAGGACTAAACCAGGACTGAACTAGGACTAAAACAGGACTAAAACAGGAGTAAACCAGGAATAAACAAGGACTAAAAAAATCCGCAAAACAGCGAGACTGCGAAAGGTGAACCGCGATAAAGCGAGGGACGACGAGAATTTCCTGTCAGTTACTTTAAATCAACACATTTTTAAGGTATTTTTCCAAACCTGTTCACAGCTCACTGTTTTTCACTGCAATTAACATCCAAAATGAAAAACATGTTTTTACTTTAGTGTTTGGCTAAAATATTACAGAGGGAGTCTTTAACTTCAAATCACTTCCTATCTCATTAGTTACTCTTACAATTACTGAACGATTGTAAAACTTTTGTCCAGTTGACAGAATTGACTTGTTTTTTGCTATGGAACTTGGACAACTAAGAGATTACACAGACATCATACTTGAGTTGTAGTATCCACCAAACACTTTTTTCCTTCTTGAGTAATGTTATTTTGAAGTATTGGCACTTTTGCTTGAGTACAATTTCCTTCCCACCAGTCTCTTCTGTGGTCGGAATTCCCCTTAGATTTTGCACTGAACAAGTTTTCAGTGGAATAAAATGGAGCACTTTACAGTGTTGTCAGTGATTATTTGTGGTTTCTTGTCATAAATCTTTCTTTGATTTGTTTCATCACAAACCCTCGAGGCAAAGACACAAAACTGAATGGGATAAATTCATATTATGTAATTAAGTAACAACCATTTACGAACACTGTGTCTCCTTAAAGTGGTGTTGTTTACATAGACATTTTAGACCTGTTTCAAACCAGCCAAAATCAATGTATTTCCTACCTTGTAAGTTTAGTAAATAGCAGTTTCTGTGCAATTTTAAGTTTGTAATTAACTCATTTGAAGTTAACTCAAAGTGGATGTGGTTTTGGATATAGCTTGTTTTTAATTTTGTTTCGTACCACATTTTAATAGTGAAAAAAAAAAGAGTCAAATACAAGTTTACTATAGTGACTTAGGATGCCTCTTTGGCTAGAATGTAGAACAATACAGTATTAAACCTTTTTTATCTCCATGGAGACCAGCAGGTGACATAACCAGGCCAAGTTACAAGTTAGATCTAGAGATAAGAATGCATAAATACAAATTCAATTTAATAAACACAAAATATGTTTAATGCCACTGTGTTTAATGCTGTGGAAAATTCCAGGTAAAGCAATAACATTTCAATAGTATGTAGCTGAAGGATTAGACTGTTGTGATGTTGATTTAGATTGCATAAGAAAATTGTGTAAGCGTTTAACATTGCCTTTGAGTATCATTTCTTCTCCATTAGGAAAGCACTTTATCTAATGGTGCTTCCAAACAACTGCATACATTATAGCTTGTTTATGGTGCAGCCTGTATGCAAACATGCACTGAGTGGTTTGAGTCCTCTCCTCTCGCCCCTGTTCACTGTTTCTCTGCATGTTTTGGACCTGTGTTTGCTGTGAATGCCAAAACAGTGCACGCTCCAATGCAGCCCCCAATCTGCCCCCTCATCCCCCCCTCTGCCCCCTTCAACCCCTTCCAGCCCTCTCTGTTTCTGCTTGTCTGTGCTGTCAGAGAGGGGTTGGAGGTATTGCAAAAAAATTTTAATCAGTTTTGTTAAAGACTACATCATGATTATGAACAATCAATATTCATGTACGCTTAGTAACTTTACATTGCCTGAAGAGGTAACTAAAGCTAGCTGCTTCTTTTGAAAGTCCACACTTCAAAGCAGTTGGTCAATCGCTCAGAGCATGATGAAACCAGAGGACCAATCAGAGGAGCTGTTTGAGTAACAGAGTCACAGAGATGCGTTTGAACATAGAGATGCGTTTAACAGAAAGTAACTAGAAGGAAGTATTCTCTAGATGGAGTATTGACGCAGTGATATCAGTTCGATATCCTGGTTGGGATTATAAATTTGTGGTAGTTGATCCATACTTTCATTTATACAAGGCAGTTATGTAATAATTTGGAGATAAATAACAGCTACATAACACATTTGAATTGGATTAGTCTTATGTTCTTTTTGTTTTAAGGAACTATATGATATTTTTCAGTTCTCCATAATTAGATACTTAAATATATGTATGTATAGTATTGACATTGGTATTGGAATAAGCTGGATCGTCTATCCCAAGTTTAGTTCTACCATTGTGTTCCAATTGAAAAAAACGTTACAGCTCAGCTTCTCATTTTGTCCCCCCCCCCTTCCTCCAACTTGTCAGTCTTTTCCTCCATCCCCTGTTTTAATCATGGGTCTTGGACAATGAATTTTCTAATATGCATATTGTGATGTTTGTTTAACTTTTATGCTAACATTTATGCTAATGTTTATGCTAATGTTTGCTTGGATTGCTGCAGCAGGTCGTTGTTAAAGGCACGGGGCATGTGGAGGACAGAGGCATGTGGGACGCTCTGAGACGCAGCACGAGTCAGGTGCTGTTTTCTGACCTCACTGAGGTTAGACCTGGATCTGTTCAAATAACATTAGATTAAACACTGGATCTATTCAAATGATATTAGGTTATGGGTGAGATCAACAACAAATGAACATTTAGTTTGAATGTAAGTAGAAAAAAGGTGTAGTTTTATCTTGCAGAAAACTGGATCATAGCATCTCGAATAATGTTCTGTATCTACTGATTTCTCCCATCAGAGCAGCTCCTGTAGAATGAAGAGTGTAGAGTGAGTTCGGTGCCTGTGAAGTCTGCGGCAGAAGACTCAGTGAAACATTAACTGTTACAGTATAAATGGCTGATCTGTCTCTGACTATTAACTCACATCTAACTCAAACCTGCAGCCCGGATAAAACGTGGAGCTGTTAATGATCACCCAAAGCTAATGTCCATCAAACACACTGTAAACCAGAGACCACCTGTTTTGTGCAGGCTCTAGTAGTTCTTCTTATAGCAGCTTCTTACAAATGATCAAACCCTAACTAGAGCTGCATGATTTTAGAAAAAATCCAATGATTTCTCTGAGTAAGTTTTTTATTTAATTACAATATATTATGCAGCCCCAACCTTAACCTACGTTTTGTAAATATAGGAACTGCATGTGCATTTTGGAAATATATTTATGTAGAAAATCGAAAATAGCAAAGTTTTGAAGAAAAGGAAAAAAAGTTATGACAACCATTCCTAACAACATGTATGTGTGCTGTGTGTGGGTGGAAAACATTAGAAGCACAATTTAATTACATCTGATCACGTGACGGGTGTAAAAGTCTAAAATGTATACAATACATACTTCAAAAAGACTTTATAAATGTAAAAAAAAATCATAATAAAGAAAAATACAAATATAAGTATTGAAATAATATAAATCACTGTATTCAGGTGGTTCAGAAAGTTAATTCATGTGATTTCTTTTATTAGTCTGTGGATGACAAAGCAGAGACTACACTCCTGGTCCACTTCTTCGGTAAAAAAGGCAAAGCAGAGCTGAAATTTGAAGACTTTTACAAGTGCGTATCATGTCCTGTCTTTTATAAACATGTCTTTGGTCTTAAGTGGTTGGTTGACTCTTTGTTGTGGTCGAGTCAGATTCATGGATAACCTGCAGACGGAGATGCTGGAGGTGGAGTTTTTGGCATTTTCGAAGGGAATGCCGACCATCAGCGAGGAGGACTTTGCTCGTATCCTTTTACGCTACACGAATGTAGATGACGTCAGCGGGTACCTGGAGAACATAAGGAGCACCATGCCAGACGAGAAGGTACAACAGAGAGGAGTTAGCTAAAGGTGCGCTGTGTAACTTTTCTGATGGGGATGTCTACCACCTGCTTGTCTCGACGGAGGTGTTACTGCTTTGCCTTTAATGTTCCACTGTATGGCATTTATAGCATTTATTTCATTATAGTCTCAATGGCAATAGATAAGTTGAGTGTCATACAGTGGAACATTTTAGGTAAAGCAAGTAGCTGGCTCCTCCTAGTGCCTCCACTCAATTTCATTTCTCTCCAGCGTCTAGGTCAGGAATCAGAATACATTAGTCTAGACGGTTTGCAAGAACTCCAGAAGTTGTAGACCACGCACCGGCTAATCAGCGAAGAGCTGTGAAGCCATGACGTCAAACTCAGTCGTCTGTCTGGATCCCTTTTGTGGTACAGCACAACAGTAAACAAAGCGGTCGAGATGGATGTAGACGAAGACATACATTCGATCGAGGATTTAAAGCTAGAACAAAGAAAATGTTTGGTGAATTTTATCAACGGGAAAAACGCTATTGCCTTTCTTCCTACGGGATTTGGCGCGACTAAATAGCAGCGATTGGTTAAATAAAAGTACCTGCCGACCGTCAAGTGAATGAATCCTAATGCTGCGAGGTCAGACGGTTTCCACGAAGTGAAATGAAATGAAATGAGGCTAGTAGTGTACCCCCCCTCCAGAAAAAAGTTACATGGTATGCAAAATTACAAAGAGTATGTATGGATTTATGTATGTATTGTCATCAACATTTCCTGGGGGTGTGATGCTAACTGTAGGCTCTGCTCTGTCTGAGGATCTGTTACTCTGTTACAAACTGACCGTAAGGAACTGACTTAGTTGGAACTAGACCAGGTGAGCTGATTTGTGCTGTTAAACAAGTCTCTCACACATACAATTACAGTCACAAGCTAGCAACATTAGCCAACAGTTTTTCAGTTAGTCACTCTCACCTTTTGTTAAAAATCAAACACCTAAACAGGACCATGAAGGCTTGTATTGATCACAAACTCCTGAAAATGTGCTGCTTCAATCCATTTTGTATTTGAGTTTTCACACCGTCTTAAAACATTTTTGACAGTTTTTGCAAATGTGTGCGTTGTGTCACCAGGTCAAGTGATGAACATTTCTCCAATACAGATACATGTGGAACATTTACAGCATGATGTCACTGCAAAGTATCAATAATATATGAATGTACATATCTATCTATCTTTCTATTATCCTTCTATAAGCCATACAGTCTCCTCTTTAGTGTCTCTGAATTGTCTGTTGAGTGAAGCATCCTCATTTTGTTCTTAATATGTTTTTCCTCTCCACACTTTGACCCACAGAGCAAAGCCACCAGCACTGCCCCCTTTGCACTGGAGGAGGGTGATGCGAGATCTCTATTCAGAATTAAGTGGGGCCTATCATTAGCCTAAGAGATATTATATGGCCTGCTCCTTCTTAAAACAGCAAAACGTCACACATAACTCATTACTTCATTTGTTAGCTAGCTTGTGTGCTCGTCCCTCCGCTGAGAGAGAGAGATATAGTATCCGCGGGATGGTTGAGCGCATTTCTAAAGACCCCATGTTCACGTCTGCAGCCAACCTTGAGATGTTTGGAGATTCATCACTTTTTTTGTTTTTGTTTATACAAGTATCGGGTTAATCTGCTTTTGAAAAAACCCAGAAAATGCCGTGACCCCGACTTAAAAAAGAGTGAAAAAGCTACAGTCCTCCCCCCTGCGCTGACAGGTCGGCGTGTCCATACGGAGCAGGGGAAGTCCATAGACTGGACCAGTTGGGTGTGCTGTCGTGATCTGAGGGATCCAACAAAACCAGGGACTCCCCACTGTTTTAAATACAAGAGTAGTGTTTGTACTTTGTACTAATGTAATTTAAGTGCTTCATGTGGGGTTTTACAGGTGCAATAAATTAAACTTAAACTTACATCAAGTATATAGGAGATGTGCTATTGATACTTTGCAGTGACATCATGCTGGGGGTGTTGGTGCATGGATGTATATGGTGGAATGTTCAGACGCTTCTGTGGTTACACAATACACACATATCAGTGCAACCAAAAAGTTTGAATATAGTTGAAACCTCAAGAAAAAATAAATAAATACAACATATAAAATACAAAGATGTTTGATTTTCAAAAGGTGAGAGTGACTAATTGAAAAACAGTTGAACAGCTAGCCTTTGACTGTAATGTTATTTGAGAGGGACTTGTTTAGCAGCACAAATCCGCTCACCCATTGAAGTTCCAAATAAGTCAGTTCTTTATGGTCAGATTGTGTTAAATTAAAGCTCAAATAAAAAAAAACTAAGAAAGCCTCAGACAGAGCAGACCCTCTAGTTAGCATCACACTCCCTGGAAATATTGATCCCATCAGCTGCAAAGTATCAACAGTCTCTGTTCACATCACAACATTCTGCCCCCCTATAGTTTAAAACCGAGCTGGAGGACAGGTCAGAATTCTAGTAGAATTTGCTGTTTTTGCTGTCAGATTGCAGATTTGTTGACCTGGTTTATGATTCATATCTCTGTAATTACTGAACCTATACACATTAAACAAAAACTGGCACAAAGTCTTTTCTGTCAGTATAAATAAACATAAGTGATTTATTTTTTTTTAATAAGCTTCAAAAAGTGTTGCCATGTATCAGTCCCAAAAACATGATTGTTATCAGTTGAAAGGACTTTGACATAAGATTAATAAAACAAGTTTGTGGACACAATACCAAACACATAACACAATTGTGGATCATACATTTGGATATATCTTAAAAAACAGCAAATCTTCCCTAGTGTTATGTAGGCCCCTACCCTCCATCTGAGATTATATCATCAAATTCTGGAAAGTGAACACAACTTGTACGTATGTGGCTTTGATGAGTAAGGACCTATTTTCCTTTTCAGGGAATCACGTTTGAAGAGTTCAGATCATTTTTCCAGTTCTTAAACAACCTGGAGGATTTCACGATCGCAATGCAAATGTACAACTTTGCCAATCGTTCCATTGGACAAGGTACACACACACACATAACTTTTCCCATTAATCAGAACAATATTGTAAAGACACTTTTTGTAGCTTTTCTCATGTAGAGTCTGTTACATGCTTGTCTCCATGGAAACTGTATTACTTTGCCTGAAATGTTCAACAATATGGCATTGAACACAACTGTTTTGCATTTATTTTATTGTGGGTGTTTGTCTCTCTACTTTGAGTGGGGTTGCCTCTCCACAGATCTGACCTGTAACTTTGCCTGATGGAGATAGGTAACTTTAATACCATACTGTGAAATATTTCAGGAATATCAATGACATGGAAGCAGGTAATAATAACGCATTTATTTAAAGAATTTGTTGCAAAGTGCTTCACAACATGGGAAGAATGGGAAGTAACTGACCATTAATGAGAAATGTTACACATTTTAATTTGAGTAAATGTCATTATAAAGTATTATTTATTGTATTTGTGTTTTTTCCTCACTATTGTTTTATTATTATTTTATTATTAATGGATTTTTTTTTTTTTTTTATCCTCAGAGGAGTTTACCAGAGCGGTGTATGTTGCCACTGGCGTCACTTTGACTCGTCATTTGGTGAATATAGTTTTTAAAATCTTTGACGAGGATCATGACGACAAACTCAGCTACAAAGAGTTCCTCGGGGTCATGAAGGACAGACTACAGCGCGGAGAGGGGGTGAGACACAGCTTTAACTGAATTTTGCATTAAAAACAAGTATGTTTCATCATGTTTTCATATTTTTCTGAAGATGCTAAAAAGTTTGTCCATTGATTTCACAATATTACATTTTCAAACCAAGGAAACCATTTAATATGCAAAGAATTATCATTTTCAACACAAAATAATAAGAGATTTCCACATGGTCTGATAAGGTCAAGACAATTGGTCAAAGATTCAACTTTTTTCTTTTTCAGCATCAGTACTTGCTCAAATTAGTATCTGGGTATACATTTTTTGATAGCCTTGTGTGTTTGGTTGATTTTAACAATGTGCAAAAATGGTCGACTTAATAAGTATTAATGACCTGGCCTGATGAGATCAGGCTTTGACAGGCCCTACCAGTCTGTCAATGCCTCAAAAGCTTAGCAAGGACCAGCCTGGGTAGTACTTGAATAGGAGACCAGGTGCCACAGTGGGGCACCAGTAGCAAAAACTGTCATTGTGTCCTTAGGCAAGACACTTCACCTACATTGCCTAGATTGCTTTGAGTGTGCATGAGTGTTGTGGTGGTCAGATTAGTTGATGGTGCAGATTTGCAGCCTCGTTTCTGTCAGTCTGCCCCAGGGCAGTTGTGCCTAAGATAGTAGTTAACCACCACTGAGTGTGGAGTCAATGAACAATGAACTGTAAAACGCTTTGGGTGTCTTGAAGGGCGTTACATAAATGCAGTGATTAATTAATTAAGCCTTTTAAAACAATGGTCCAACAACCAACCTATGACCTATGAAATTTGAAATGGTAAAGAAAATATTTCCTTTGTTCCTGTATATTACATTTCTACAGTCATTACCTTTACAAATTGAATAAACGCAGCGTTTATATATTTAATTAAAAGTCCAATTACCACTGCATTTGCTCCAGTGATGATGTAAAATACTTGTCTAAATTACACGCCTGCCACTTCACATTACCAAAACTCACCTCTCTTCAATTTATAAAGAACTAAACCTGTGAAAGCACTGACATCTAGTGGACATGTAGATAACTGCACAGTAGATTCTTATAATATTATATTTATTTATATTTTCAGCGCTTCAGGGCCGAAGAGAAATTTGTATCTTTCAAGACCTGCTTGAAGAAAGAGCTATCTCACAAATAGGTAACTAAAACTCTATGTATTTTGCTCACTGAGTTGCAGAGGCTGCACTAGCACTGATTCATGACTGGCTCCAGGTGCTAGGGTTTCAGATGACAGAAAGGCTTTTTAGATTTAAACCAATTGGATTTCAGCATTGAAACTGGCAACCCAAATGGCACACATGAGGCTCCTTCTACTTTTTGATTGCATAAATGCCATGGGAACCAAAACTCTAAATTATAACATAAATAAATACGAGATCATGTCCAATCCTTTGTAATTAAGAATAAATCAGCCTTATAATAGTTATCAGTAAAAGATATACTGGATTGGCACATCTTTACCTCATATCCAAGGTTATGAAATATAAAATCAAATTTGTACATACAGTTTCTTTAATTTAAACTAGGGATGGGCATTCAATGAAATTTTCTTAATCGATTGTCGGAAGAATTAACGATCGATTATCGATTAATCATTAACGTTTTTATTATTAAAATTGATCATCATTTATTATTACTATCTGCACTACTAATCTGCATAAATAAATCAACTTTACGACATATAAACCGTAACGACTCTAGAGCCACATCAATCCGTTTGACATTATAATGTGTTTAATTCACTTATGCGCAACTCTCACAGAAACTAAACTTAAAACCGCATCGCTAATTTGCATAAACTCAGCGAAGATAAAACTACAGCTCTTGTGTCGCTGATGCGGTCAATTTCTGTCGGATTAAAAGACATGATTCAGTGGAATACAGGTTAGTGTGACCATATTTGCGTTTGTCAAAACCAGGACACTGTACGGGGGGTGGGAGGTTGGGACTCGTCATCGACATTGCGCGACTCTCACCTGGTAAAGCTTTTTCCCACTGGACACCGAAACATATGTGCTGCTTTGTACACTGTGCACAAGGACTCCCACTTGTCCCGTACGCAACAGATTTTGAGATTCTTTTAAGATGCATAAATAAAATGCATTTTTAATGCTTTATTACAACTGTAAATATTGTAGTTATTGTAAAGTCTTACCATGAAGCCTACATAGAGAGTCCCTGTAGACCTGTAATCTGAAAGCCCCTGGTCCTAATCTCTGTATTAAACCAGACTTTCCCAGGCCCATAGTCCCAGATTAAGCCTGTGTGTGTATGGGTGTCAGTGTGTGTGTCTGTGTGTGTATGTGTATCTGTGTGTGTGTCTCTGTGTGTGTGTGTGCGTGTTTGTGTGCAGGTGTGTGTGTGTGTGTGTGTGTGTGCGTGTTTGTGTGCAAGTGTGTGTGTGTGTGAGCAGAGGCCTGGACATGAGCATTGAGTTACACTGTAAAATGAATAATCTGATATTGGACACCAGTTTAAGACGAGAGGGGTTCAAGTACAGACTCATGTGTAGTGCTTTTCTAAGACCAGTGGACATGTTTCAGTTAAACACATTGTGTAATTTTTTTGGTTGGAGGTCTGTCACTTGCTTGTTTCTGTGGCTATTATGTATGACCTTAAACAGCTCCATCTTTCATTTATTCAATTATAGGTGGTTTTACTGCTCAAAATAGCTAGAAAACATGCTTTCTGACTGTGAGCAGGATTGCATCTCCACAGATCTGAGCTGTAACTTGATCTGCTTTGGTCTCCATTAAGATAGAAAGGTTTAATGCGATACTGTGAAACATTCCAGAAAAAGCAACGGAGAAAGGCATTTGACAAGTCCTCCACTAGAAAAATTATACAATGCACAATGCAATTAATAATATCTACAAAACAAGTAGGCTACCAATACAAATACAAAAAGTATCATTCTGATTCAGATGACCTCATCTGTGTCACAATTATATTTTTGAAAAATATTGTTTTCATGCATTAAACTTGCAAGCTCCACACCAATAAGTTGCTCATAATCATGGACTTGAACCTGCAACCTTTTCGTATGAAGGCAAGATGCTGTGCTGTTAGAAAACATGTCACAGCAATTTTATTTCATAATTTACATATGAGAAAGATCACATGTTAAAGATGAGAGTTTAATAGTCTACATGTGTAATTAGTAAATCCGTATTTCAGATTTTAATGCAAAATACAATATTGAAAATATTTAATAATAAAACATTTTGAACATGATAGACACAGAGATAGGGGCTAAGTGAAAACAGACATTTTAAGGGCACTCAAGCCTTACTCAAAGATGCATGAATCAGTGAAAACACTCTGAGTTAGCTAATGATGATGGAAAAAACACAACAACATGGTTAAAACATGGTTGATTTTTCATTATATGAAATAGGAAGAGTATTAGGAAAAGTGTTCAGACCTTTTTAACTAATATGCATTGTACAAGGCGCCTCTTGTGGTCGTGTGGTGGAAGTGAACAGTCTCCAGTGTAAACCTGTCAGGGGAATTAGCAGCTGTGGACTGAGGACCCACTTTAACGTTACTTCCTCATGAGCAGAGCTAATACTGGACCTGGGCTTAAAATGAAAGAACGAAGAAATATTTGACACTTTACACTACTTAAATTTAACAGATGATCAAATTAATCACTCAAAAAAAAAAGTTTAAAGTTGTGCAGTGACACCATCAGTGTCTTGTAGCTCTTAACAGCTCTTAACTTGAGACTTCATACTGAATTATGAATGAGAGAAAGAGTCAAGTCTATTGTAAGTTCTCAGGAGCTTTGAACAGAACATGTGCAACTATCATAAAGTGCTTTCTGTGCTTTTTTCAGTCATTTGAAAAATTGGCATTGCAATAGTTCTTTCATTTTGCTCATTTACACAGAGCCTAATAAACAAACAAACAAAACAAAAAACAGTGCTAATTTGGTTTATTGTTCATAATAAAACTGCTGACTTGTGGATCATTTTACAGTTTCACATTTAAAACCTCAAATAATACATAAAAAAGGCATGTTTTTTGCAAATTTCTGTTGGATTGCAAAAATATTTTCTAATTCTTGTAATTGGGGGTAAAAATATAGCTAAATTAAACGTGTCGCCCACCCATTGTTGTGACTAAAATTACAGATACAATTCAATCATAATTTACCCTTTTGTCCTCTTAAAGTGATTTTGTGGATTTTGACAATTTGAGTTATTAGTATGACATAGATCAGTTTACAATAACATTGCATTTTCCCCATATTACACAGTGTATAGCAAAAATGATATCTGCATTTGGTCAGTGTTGAGGCTGAAGTGAGCATAGTGAATACTGGGGCCATTATAACAGATATTTTACTCTCTTTGTTTATTTAGCAAACTGTGATGAAATTGTTCTATTAAAAAGGTCACAACACAACAACACAAATGTAATATCCTGTTATGAGGCACGCTTCCTGTCTATGTGATAATTAGTTTTTGTAAGTGTAAAAAAACTGTTTATTCTTTATTCTCTTAGTGTCAAGATCAGGTCAAAACAAGACATTAAAAACATGCTGCTCCTTTGGACTTTGCTATTTTACCTAAATTAAAGGAGCCATATTACACTATTTTCTGATGTCTGTTATGTGTTGTTTCCTCATCAAAACATACCTGGGGTTGTGTTTTGTTTCATTCACACATGTTTAACACACAAACCTGCATATTTAGGCTGAGTTCTGAGTTCAGAAAACACTCTGCTCCACCTTGTGATGTCATGTGGTAATACAGGAAGTGCTCCACTGTGTTTTATATTCATACACCTTCACTAGAATCATTTGGATCATTTCAGCTCTGGAACTACCAATCTCTACTGAACCAAAGGTAAAGGGTATCTGTTAAGTTGAAAAACACACACCTCATGACATCACAAGTTGGAACAGAGCATTTTGATCCTTGGAAACGAAGACAGACTAATAATAAAGAATTAGTCAAACGTGTGTAAATGAAACAAAACAAAAGTCTGTGTAATATAGTCCAGAGTGATGTCACTGCAAAGTATCAATTATCCGATAATCAGGAAGTGCATGTTAGCATGGTAGTTGTTGTTAGCTTTACGGTTTCTGCAAAACTCTGGCCTCTTTGTTTTCTTTGCAGGTGAATGGCCCATTTTTGGTGCATGCTGCAGACCCTCTTCAGTCTGATCTTCAGGTTTTTGGCTCTGGTGAAACTAACATGGTGAAGAATGGCACATTATTATAGTACAAATGGTCTGGGGAATATAAAGTTACTTATAGCTGATGTCTTTATTTTTTGGTTTTAAATGTGTTATTTATTATTTATAAATATGCTCATAATAAATGTATCCGTTTAAGACGCAATAGTCCCTTTAACACAACGAATAGAAAAGTGCCCTAGATAATATATTTTAAATAATATATAGAACTTAATTAATAGGTAATATGCTCAAAACCAAATAATAGGTCTATAGTGTCAATGTTACAACTATTGAACTTATTTATTTAGACCTGTCTTTTAAAGGTGCACTGTGTAACTTTTCTGGCAGGCAGTTCACTTGTCTCCACGGGGATGTTATTGCTTTCTCTGCAATTGCCCGCTGTATTGCCTTAAAATCATGTCATTACTGCTAAAAACCCATTGAAAAGCATGCATTCAGACCGACAGCATACTTCCCTCTCCACAGATCTGACTCATAACTTGGTGGTGGTGGTGTCACACGCTTTTCTAAATGGAGATCAATAAGTTTTAATGCCAAAATGTGGAACATTCCAGGCAAAGCAATAACATCTCCATGAATACAAGTCTTGTGATGAACCCTTCCAAATTACATATTGCACCTTTAACTGCATAGACATGTCATGTAGTTATGAGGGAATGTTAATGTTAAGCCTTATTTATAATTATATAATGTTATGTATTTGAAGTCATTAATTACGGGTCTTGACAGTCTTAAGCTTGTAATATATTGAGTCATCAAAGCTAACAGCCAGACTGTATCTTAAGCCATAATCTCTTATTATCACTATCACACAGTGTCCTACTGGTCAGATCAGCGCAGGACTGTCCCACCCACCTACACAACTACTACAAAGTATTATCATAAAGGGAGTAAAGCAGGATTATTGTATTTTATCAGCCAGGTCTAAATCAAATCTTAATCAGAACCAGTTTGAGACTAACATGACATACAAAATTAGGCAAAAAGCTAAACTAGCAGCAGCCGAAAGGGTCTAATATTGATTGAGCCAAATCTTATAAGTACATACAGAATAATAAATAAATAAATAAGTCAAAACAAAGACAAATAGGACAATGCAGTAGCCAGGTTGAAATGCGGCTAATCCATGAATAAATGATGTATGAAATTGGAACTGAACCATTTTGAGCCAAATTGCGCAACGAAAAATTTAGACTAATACTTTAATTTATTTAACTAAACCAGTGTTCAACTTGTCTTTGAGCTTCTCTTCACAAACTTGACTGGTATCTCAACTAATTAAAGCCACAGTATGTAACTTTTTGCCATAAAATAGAAAAAAAATTACATTTTTACTTAAAGAGTAAAAAGTAAAAGTATTTTAAGCTGATTTTGAGATCCTATAAAACTTCAAATGTAGTGATTTTGAAACAGATTTTGAAACAGCTGAATATTCTTCAACAGAAACTTTTTTGTGGTAGCTGTTGTTAATTATATATTTTTGTTTGCTCAAATTATGAAAGTGTTAAAAATAAACCCTCAGCCTTTTCAGCAAGTCTCAATCTATCATAAACTATACCTTTACTTTTGAGCCCTGTTCAAAAATGTAGTGGAGTAGAAAGTACAGATACCTGCTCTCAAATGTGATGAAGTAGTGAAAAGTATCCACTGTAAAATGTACTTAACTAAAGTACAGATGCCTAAAATCTAAAAAGACTTGAAAAACAGCTGCTTTAAACGAAACTAAACTAAATTCCACATCATTACCATCTACAGAGTCTTACTATAACCATCTTTACCTCTATTTGGGACTGTCCATTCTCTGAGCTGACCTCTTTATGAATATACGGAAATACACCAGCCATATGTTTGTTTACTCCTGGGACTCTTATCTTAAATTAGTGTTGATTTTACAGGAGTCATTTATAACCCCCTTTAGGCACTTTATATGTTTGTCCTTAAATGAACTAGAGAGGACTGCTGTTAGCTGGAGTAGAGTTAGTTAGTGAATAGGAATGAACAGAAATATGTTACGTACAGTAGTTGTTAAGGTGTTGTGTTTTTGTTTGTAAAACTTTAGGCAGATGACTGTTACCAAATGTTATGCTGCATTAAACCTAAATTGTATGCTAAAATTATTGTGAGTGAGATTTCTTATTGTAACTGTGTGGTGTTTATAGTGGATTTTCATCAGCTCAGTCAAGTCGCTATTCTATACAAACTCTACACAGAACCGAGACCTGGGGAATCAAACCGGGAACCTTTTTGTTTTGAGGTAGAAATGATAACCACATCACTGAATTATCATTATCAGTTTAACAAAGCAAAGTTATTTAATTGCTGTTTTTATAATAATTCCTATTTTGCCGTTTCAGCACTCTCACAGTATACAGCTGGATTATTGAATAAATAAGGTATACTCATGTTGCCTTATAGTTTTTTAACCTGCAGAGGAGAGAGGAGAGTACAGCAAAAACAATGCAAAGAGAGCGGAGAGACATTAGAATTAGCAAATTGTTCTTTGGCTTGTTTTTCTCATTAGCGCTGTGACCTAACCCCCATCCTCCATACAGTGTAATAAATAATTTGTTAATTATCTAGTTGGCTGTGTACTTAATTACTATAGTATTTTTACATGTCACCAGCTCAAAGGTACCCTGATTCATCAGCGGGTTTCACTTCGTAGAAACCACCTGACCTCGCAGCATTACAATTTGTTCACTTGACAGTAGGCGGGTACTTTTTTTATTTAACCAATCGCTGCCATTTGGTTGTCACGTATGTAATGCTCCACTAACAGGGCTAACTGGTATATTAAGCTTTTCAAAAATCTCGTAGGAAGAAGGACAATAACGTCTTTCTCCTTGATAAAATTCACCAAACATTCTCTTTGTTCCGGTTTTAAATCCTCGATCTCGGGAATCATTGCCAGCACTGAATATATGACTCTTCGCTGATTGGCTGGTGCCCAAACTCGCACTTCCGGGGTTTTTGCGAACCGTCTAGTGTATTCTGATTCCTGTCCTTGTTGCTGAAGAATGTAATTGAGCGGAGGCACTAGGTGGGCCAGCCTGGCTAGCTCAAAGGTCCTATATTACGCAAAATTGTCTCTGTGAGCTTTTAGTCACGTTATAATGTTGTTACGTCCTCAAAAACATACTTGAAGTTCCATTTTGTTTCATTCACACTTGTTAAGAGTAATATTGCTTTATCAGTTTGCCTACATCTCCAAAGCTCAAAATGCTCTGTTCCACTTTGAAATGTCATAAAGCACTAGTAAAGATTGACAATTACTAGTGAAAATGTATAGAGTTTAAAAACACAGTGGAGCACTTCCTGTATTACCACATGACATCCGAAAGTTGAACAGTGAGTGTTTTCAGTTTGAGAGAAGAACTCAGCCTAAATATGCAGGGTTTGTGTGTTAAACATGTAAATGAAACAAAACACAACTCCAGGTCTGTTTGTGATGAGGAAACAACATTATAACAGAGATCAGAAAATGGCGTAATATAGACCCTATAGAAAACACAGAATTAAACAGTAAGACTATATATCTTCACTGCTTTTCCACACACTTACCCAGCAGTCATATCCATGTATATAGCTCTAATTAACCCTTTTTTTAACACGTTTAGCTTCGTTTCATTTACAGACATCACAGAGAGGCTACAGCAGAATAAATGAGTTTTCACATCCTGCACCTGAAGCCAGTCGTTATCAGCATTAGTCATCGAAGTGTGTGGGCGAGAAACGGCGATTTGAGATTTTTAACCTTAAGACGAGTAAATATTTCACACAATCCCAAATGTTCCTCCAGCGAGACGGGCAGATTTGAGGTTAAAGAGGCAGAAATTAGCATTAGCTGTGATATATGGCAGTATCAATGTGAATGGATAACAGTTTGTGTCGATAGCTGGTGTGAGAAATCTGCAGTCAAGTTTGAAGGAAAAGTAAAGTTATACTATAAAGAGGCAGTTGTCTTAGTCCGGTAATTTGTGCAATCCTGTAGTGGTTAATATTAAAATAAATACCTGTTTTTAGTGATACTTATTGCATGCTACTATGATAAGTATATACTAGGGCAGGGGTCTCCAACCTTTTTCCTCTGTGAGCTACCTTTACAAAACGAACATGCCGGAGAGCTGCTAATTTTAGTGTCTACAAGAAATGGAGTAAATTAGTTGGGGTACAGTTTGATGCCTATAAACACAACTATAATAAATTTATTAGATAGATAGATAGATAGATAGGCTTCAAAATTATACATTTTAAGTACATTTTTTTGTTCTTCAGTACAATACATATGATTCAGAAATCCTTTGGCGAGCTACTTGGAAGGAGGTGGAGAGCTCCTGGTTGGAGACCCCTGTACTAGGGAGTCTAATGTTAGCACTACTACTACCACTACTGTCAAAATGTCCTTAAAAGTAGAAAAAACAAACCACCAAAACTATCCCTTATACGTTCTACCACTACTACTGCTGCTGCTGCTACTACTATTACTTCTATTACTACTACTACTGCTTACTAGGCTTTCGAAATGACATTAATTGTAGAAAAATGGTCAAATAAACCTCCAAAACTCTCCCTTGCACTGATTTCAGGACTCATCTTCGCTGACTGATAAAATGTACCCAAGTTCATTCAAGGTCATGGCACCAGAAACCTATATTTATATAAGTGTGAAATCATGTCCCGTATTTTACCATTAAAGCTCGTTATTGCTGCAGCTATAAGACGCAAGTTCACGCTAAACTGGAAGCTCAAATTGTTTTAGAATTTAAATATGTTGCACAACCAAATACGCAGTGTCAATTCAAATGTCGCGTTTAAAAATGCGGTATTGGAGATGGCGCCACCGTGGAGTCCACTGGTTTGATTTTGGTTTTGACCGTGAGTGTGCGACACGGAGGTGGGAGGAGGGAGGTAGACCCCAGTTTGAGCACTGGCGACTCTGAACTCAATGCACCCGAAGTGAAAAATGTGCCAGCTTTGCAGCATCCCGTGGACGTCATGGCAACCAACGCGCGCGCGAGGGCGGGAGGAAGACGGCGGCGGACGCGAACGGGCAGGCTCGCGCGCACACCGACTCCCCCCCTCACCCCTCCCCTCCCCACCCCCCTCTCCCCTCCACCCCCCCATACCCCTCCCCTTCCCCGTTCCTCGTGTCTGCGTTTGAACCGTCTGATATTTGGTTGTAGCCCGGAGTGACCGCGCCGTGGCTCATATACTGGAGCAGTGCGACACCACATAGGGAAAGACGCATAATATTAAACAGGATTTTTACACGTTGTGATGTTGCAATCTTAATTTTAACGCTATGATGCAGTGACAGTGGATTTTTGGGGGTCGATTTTTAAAAAAACAAATAAATGCGCTTGGAGTAATGTGCTCCTAGGACTATGGCACCATCGGGAACGCGAATAAAACGTGGTTGTCAGAGAGTTTTGTACTGGATTCCGGTCCTGTTCATTGCCGTGATAGTGGCATGGTCATACTACGCCTATGTTTTGCAACTGTGCATAGGTAAGTAGCCCCCTTACTATGTACTATAAGCATGAATGGATAGCTCTGTGTATAGGGGGAGGGATGGGGGACTGGATGAGACGTTTCGGGTTTGGTGTTGGTGAATGTACCAGACTAGGCTCCGTGTTTACGCAGTGTTTGTTGACAGTGCCATTACTCACACGGTAAGAGCAGGTCAGCGAGAAATACACCAAGAAGTTTTATCTGCACCACTATTGCAATTTAACATTCATTTGATTAGAAAACAGGGTTATTTTAAAGGAACATTTTGTACATTTTAAAGGAGATCAATACACTGGATCACTGCATGGATTAGATGTAATAGTATTATGGTAATGTCTCGTGGCTCAGTGCGCTGTGTGGTTTGTGTGCAATCCAGTAGATGACAATTTCACAACAGGAAATGAATAAAATATTCCTCTGTCTGTATATTAAAGGGCCCATATTTTCTGATCAATGTTATAATGTAGTTTTCTCCTCTAAACATGCCTAGAGTTGTGTTTTGAATCATTCACATCCTGCATATTTAAGATGAGCTCTTCTCTCAACCATAAACACTCTGTTCCACCTTGTAAGTCTTGTGGTAATGCAGGAAGTGCTTTATTGTGTTTTTAAACTCCATACACCCTCACTACAATCATTTGGATAATTTCAGCCCCGGAACTGCCAGTCTTTACTGACCAAAAGGTAGAAGGACAGGACAGTACAGCAGAAATGGTGCAAAGAGTGTTGAGAGACATTAGGCAAACAGTTCCTTGGCTTGTTTTCTGTATTAACGCTGTGACTTATCCCCTAAGCAATCCTCCATACAGTGTAATAAATAATTTGTTAATTATCTGGTTGGCTGTGTACTTAATTACTATGGTATCTTTACATATCAGCAGCTTAGAGGACATATAATTAAACAGTAAGCCTATATCTCCACTGCTTTTCCACACACGTACCCAGCAGTCATGTCCATATATATAACTCTAATTAACCATTATTTAACATGAGTGTGGGAGGGATTTATTGATTGTTTAATTTTTGTTCTTGTTTTTTATAATGCTAAGATAAAAATAATAAGGCCTGCTAATAGCCTCTAGTACACTTTAACAGCAACTACCAGTATTACTGTACCATTGCTTTTGCTACTACTACTACAACCTACAGCAACTGCTGCTGTCTTGTAAATCTTGTGAATTAACATTATATATAATGATTTTGAGGTATTTGAGTGTAGAAGTGAACTGCAGACAGCACCTCTGACCCAGGTCGGCCATTGTTGTAGGCTTAGTCAGGCTACACTCGGCTAATACATTATTGATACAGAGGCTCCCTCTCAGTCCATTAACAATGAGCCTAATGACAACATAAACTTTGTTTTTCCACATATTTAGAGGTCATATAAAGTCAGCTATAGCTCGTATTTCTATCATCAAATTGTGTGTTACTTTAACATAATTAGAAGATTTTGTGCTCCACAAAAGACACATCAGCTGCTTATTGCATGATTAATGTGAAAACAAATGGCCAAAGTGAAGGAATTCAAAACCTAAAGGTTGACTATAAATTTTCTGGTTCTTATTGTCTCTATGCTTTGTCTACAATATTCCATAGTATGGCATTAATCTCTAGCTCCATGGAGACAAGCCAGTTACACCACCAGGCCAATTTATGTGAAATCTGTGGTTTGGTGAGCCTGGTAACAGTTAGAATGCATGTTAGTCAAGCATTTTTTTTTTTAGCAATCAAAACACATTTGTTATTGGATAAATGCAAGATAGAAGTTTAAAGATGCATTACATAATGTTTTGGTTGGGAGTTTGTCACCTGCTTGTTTCTATGGGTATGTCTTTGCTTTGCCTGGAATGCTCCACAGTATGACATAAATGTTAGGCAGAGCTGTATAAACCATTGTGTGAAACATTCCAGACAAAGCAAGATCATCCTCATGGAGAAAAACATTTGACAGACCCTCCAGCAGAAAAAGTTACACAATGTACCTTTAATGCCATACCATGGAACATTCAAGGCAACACTTCTCCATGGAGACAAGAATGTGTGTCTGATGTGTTCATATACTGTGGCATCCCTGAAAAGGAAGGACATGCAATTTCCTTCAAACAAAACAATATTGTATCAGGTCAGATGAGGCGTCTAAATATAGAAACAGAATCTCCTTGGTTCGCAAAATATAAACACGCTTTTATATTTTTTGTAGCTGGCTGCTGTAGCAAGAAACAGTTGAACAATGTTTTTATTATTGCTCAAATTCTGCTCTTGTGTCCTTGGGCAAGACACTAAACCCTTAATTTATTTAAGCTTTATCTGACAGATCAAAGAGCAGTGACATTCAGCAACCAAACTCTTTAGCCAAAGTGCAGCAGCGATTAAGTTGTGTTTTATATGTACAATTAATACGGTTTACTAAATTAACCCACATATTTTCATTAGTTATTCACCCTGCATATTTATTCTGTGTTCTGCTCTCAAACAAAAAACACTCTGTTCCACCTTGTGATGTCATGTGATAATAAAGAAAGTTCTCCACCGTGTTTTAAACTCCACCTTCTGTAAAATCATTTAATATATTCATTGGATAATTTAAGATCTGGAATTGCCAATCTCTACTGAACAAAAGGTAACAGGAGCTGTTAACTTGAAAACTATTGCTACATGACATCACAAGGTGGAACAGAGCATTTTGAGCTTTAGAGATGTAATAATAAAGGTTAGTCAAACATATGTGAATGAAGCAAAACTCATGCAAAACTCCAGCTATGTTTTTGATGAGGTAGCACCACTACAACATGGCTTAAAGCTCACAAGAATCCATTTTGTGTAATATAGCACCTTTAACTAAAATTCTCAGTATAACCACATATTTGAATTCCAACCTTGCATAACATCCAGGTTTCTTTTTAAACATGGCTGAAGTAGGACAGAGCTGATGTTACTGCGCCGTATCACTGATTTCATGGAGACTTGTCCCCAAACGACCCCTGGACTCTGCTTCACCAAAGTTTGTGTCCTGAACACTTTATGGAACAGTACTGCAGTTTGACCAGAAGTACTCTAAATCTGTCATATATATAAAGGTAGCAACACATCAAGTAAACAGGACACCATGAACCATAAGTGGGTTACAGATCTGGCATAGAACCATGTGATCCAGTTGGCTGGCATTTTAGAGGGTTTAGCATTGTTTACACTTGTGCATTAGTTAATAGTAAAATGTAATAGTTCACTTGTGTGGTTATAGATAACTGGTAATTTGGTATCATCTTCGGGGTGGGTGATATGCCAAAAAATTCATCTCACGATTTTCTTAAAGTCAGATCATAATTTAAATTTTATTATGATTCATGTTTTTTAGTATCTTTTATACAGTTTTTAAGAGGTAACTAAAACTATCTGCTGTTTCTGTAAGTTTCCTCTTCACTGTGATTGGTTAGATCACATGTCACTCACTCAGAGCATTACACAGGCTGACCAATAGGACGAGTGGGCGGATTAATTATGTTAATTTTCATACCAAAAGAGTTACCTGCTATCCAGAATACAGACTTCTCCAATACTTTGAGTTTGGTCTCTGGTTGTATCTCAAAAATGGGCATGATTGACAGGTGCGTTAACCAATCAGGGACATGCATTGTTCGTCTGTATCAAAACAAACATGGCTGCTTATGAAGGAAAAAGAAATGAAAAACACATTACAAGGCTCTGAAAAACATTATGATTTTCTGGAGACTCAGTGAGTGAAGCAGTTAACTCTGTTATTCAGGTGTGAGAAGTTTGATTTACTTCAAAATGATGGGTGACCAAAGAGCCCCTTCGTTTTCAGGTGTCGCTGAAATAAACAAATCTGATTGGACGATCATGTTCTGAGCCTGGCTCAAGACGTGACAGAGGGCGTGGGGACTCGACTGATATTGATATCAATCTGTATAAAAAATGTAAAAATATATGATTTTGAACTTGCCCGATAAAATTGTTACAGGAATGAGATTGTAATTAAAGATTCTTATTATTGCTCAGAGCTAGTTTTAAGATTTATTACACGTTGTTTATAGTTGTTTCCTCGTCACATGTTTAAATTCGAACAGTGCTCTGGGACAAAGGTCTGAGGGGAGCAGACTCAGACAGTTTGTGCAGAAGTGTCGTCAGCTGATGGTTCAAACACATCGTCTCATTGTGAGTTTATGTAATGCACCCGGAGCCTTCTGCACATGACCCATTTACTGCCTCTGAACAATCTGCACTCTTCAAGACTCAGAAATATACTGTTTTGATGTGCTCTGTAAGTGGGTCACTCGTGGCACATTACTGAGTTTGCCAGCATTTAAAGCAAGGACTGGTACCTATGCAATATTATTTTACAAAATATTAAAGCAACATTGTAACTTTATGAAACTGGCATCTGCACGATTCCATGGAAATAGAAAGTTAAAACCATAAACAGTCTCCAATTCTGTGCCATACAGTAAAATATTTTAGTCAAAGGAACAATGCATGGAAACAAGCAGGGCAATTAGAGTTAGGTTTGTGGAGATGCAAGCCTACTCACAGTAAGGACTAGCTATTCAGCTTTTTTTGTGTGTGTATTTTTTATTTATTTTTTTTTGATAAAAAGTTGCATTGTGAGGCTTTAAGTTAATGTTAAGGTGCATGCAGTTTACCCATCCTTCAATTCCACATGCGGCCAGCAGCAGTCAGAAGCAGTGGGGGTCTGCTCTCTAGACACACAGTCAGAAGCTGGATGAGCAGGCAATCAACCTGGTGACTTAAATATATGTGTGAGAACAGTTTGATAAACTGAACATGGAATGGTTAGCACTTTTTGATGAGAAGGGTGCCTCAAGTTAGCCAGGCTGGCGCCACCTAGTGCCTCTGCTCAATGTAATTTCTCTCCAGCGATTAGGTCAGGAATCAGAATACACTAGACGGTTTACAAAACCCCGGAAGTACGAGTTCGGGCACCAGCCAATCAGCGAAGAGCCATACTTTCTGTGTTGGCAACGATTCCCTAAATCGAGGATGTAAAGCCAGAATAAAGAGAATGTTTGGTGAATTTTGTCAAGGGAAAAGACGTTATTGCCCTTCTTCTTACGGGATTTGGGAAAAGTTTAATATACCGATTAGCCCTGTTAGTGTCGCATTACATACATCATGACCAAATGGCAGTGATTGTTTAAATGAAAAAAGTACCTACCTACCTTCGAGCAAACAAATCCTAATGCTGCGAGGTCAAATGGTTTCCACGAAGTGAAACGCACTGAATGAGGCTAGGCTCAAGTGGCATTGAAGGATGAATCAAGTTTGTGTTCACAGGAAGAACAAGTATATTTTTGTACATTTATGACAGTGGAGGCTTTCTTCATAATCTTTTGTCCCTTAGTTTAGAATTATGAAATATTTTTCCTCTGCATAAGGTCTTTTCTAACCCATGGACTCTATTTAATTATTTTACAACATAAATCCCCTGTATATTTTTGTATTGGAGGAACAACAACTGCTTTTTTTACTTAAAGACACATTGTGTAACTTTTATTCAGGACGGTCCACCGCTTTCTTGTTTCCATGGAAATGTGTTGCTTTGCCTGGAATGTGCTACAGTTAATCTTTATTTAGTTATATAATATTTGTATTTCTCAAAAATACCTTGAAAAACTTGCTTTTCTCTGTGTGCAAGGTCCCCTTTTCACAGATCTGACCTTTTCACTTGATCTGGTGCTGTCACATACTTATTTCTATGGAGATAAATAAATTTAATGCCATTGTGGAATGTTTTAGAGTGTTATAACTACCACAGGCCCAAATGTTTAGGATCTATTTAGTGTTTTTATTTAGTGGTCACTTCTCTGTAGCCTTTGTCCTCTTCATGTCCAGCTTACGCCATAATAACTTCATAAACCTCCCTGATTCGCCCTTGTTTTGTCTCCTCTCTCTTACTCTCTCTCTCCGTCTCTCTGTTTCTTTCTCTGTCTATCTCTCTCTCTTTCTCTCTCCTCTCACTTTCTATCTCCCTCTCTCTCTGTCCGCTCTGGGGCTTTGTGCTGCGCTGCTGGAACTGGGCTTTTGGCTCCGATCCTGCACTCAAATCCTTGGATCACCTCTTCTCTCTCATTCCCCTTTCTCTCTCTCTCTAGACCTCTCTCTCTCTCTCTCTCTCTCTCTCTCTCTCTCTCTCTCTGTACTTCCTGTCTCCCTTCACATTCCCTCTCTCACTCCCTTTGCCACCTCTCTCTTTCTGTTCACTCCTCTCCCCTCTCTCACACTTTTTGTCTCTTCTCTCTCCTTTCTGTCTTCTCTTCCTCTCGCTCCTCCCTCTCTCTCTCTCTCTATCTCTCTCCCTCTCTCCTTTCTCTCTCTCTCTCTCTCTGGCTAATTTACTGGGAACAGATGAAGTTGTGTGCTTAGCTAATCACTGATTAAACATAATACTATACCACATAAATATGAACTGTGTCAGGCCATTGAGAGACTACAGCTCTGTTACATGAATGATTTGCAGCAGCACACAGGCAGATGAGTGAGCTGCAGCTGAAACTTTGTTCAACTGAATTTTTGGAATAAATAAACTTTTCGGACATGTGTGAATTAAACAAAACACAACTCCTTGTATGTTTTTAATGAAGAAAAAACATTATAACATTGCTTAAGGCTCACAGGAATCAGTTTTGTGTAATATAGGACCTTTAATTACAAAAAGATTTTCTCCTACATAAAGTGTCTCTACCTCATCAGTGATGTGGTTGCTGCATCAGAGCGTTGTAGTGAAACGGGAGCAATCTACGTTCCTACCCTCACCTATGGTCATGAGCTTTGGGTAATAACCAAAAGAACGAGATCGCAGATACAAGATTTCGAAATGCGTTTCCTCCTCAGAGTGGCTGGGTGCTCCCTTAGGGATAGGGTGTGGAGCTCAGTCACACGGGAGGAGCTCGGAGTAGAGCTGCTGCTCCTCTACGTCAAGCCAGCTAAGGTGGCTAGGTCATCTGTTCCAGATGCCTACTGGGCTCACCGGAAGGAGGCCACGAGGAAGACCTAGGGTGCGCTGGAGGGACAATGTCTCTCAGCTGACCTGGGAATGCCTCGGGGTCCCTCATGAGGAGCTGGAGGAAGTATCTAGGATGAAGGAAGTCTGAGAGTCCCTGCTTAGACTGCTGCCCCCTGACCTGGCCCCAGATAAGCGGAAGAAAAAGGCTGGATGGATGGAAAGTGTCTCTAATATAATGTATTGTAATTAAAATATATGATGTAACAAAGTATTATCCAACATTCACAAGAAATCAATGACCTTTTAGCAAAGCTAATAAATAAATTCAATCCATATATTTGATTAGCTGAAATCTGCTACCCGTTGGCCCTCACTGTAATTCTGTTCTCTTTGCAGAGTCCATTGAAGACACAGGGGAAAAGGGTAAGTGATGTTTAAATCTGTTAAAACATGAATCAGAATGAGTGAGTTTTTAATCTGGGACAGCCAGTTTCAGTGGGATCCCCAGTCTGAGCGTGCGCAGCCAAAAACTTCAAAAATGCTATAATTAACCAAGGCCCTGAATGCACCACCGCGCACTACAGCGAGACCCAGTTTCTCACAGTTAGTCTTCACAAACAGCTCCCCCCAAAAAAAGCTAATCCGCCTTGACCCACATAAGTACAGCGGTGATCAAAGTTTGTCTGTTTGAAATGTTTTGGGGAAATCGACAGACTTTAACATCAAATCTTGAGAAAAGCAGGCCAAGAAGGGAATGATGGTGAGGTGTAGGGATGCACTGATCCAGTTTTTTCAGTTCTGATACTGACTTCATATCTGTCGATGTTAACCATATTTATTTCCTTCAATCAAAAAATTAAAATAAGACAAAACTGATTCAAATGTGTTATGGAGCTGTTGTTTATGTCTCAAATAACTACAGAACAACTTTCCATAAATAAAAGTTCAAACATTATGACATTTCTGGGCTAAGTGTGACCAGTAAATAGTCTTATTACATACAGTTTGTGTTATATTTCATTATCAACATGCATTAGGTTCATGCAAAATACACTGTGGTAGACCCTGATTTGTCTTATGTTATAATTGAGCTATAGTGCCATACTGTTGAATGGGTAGCATGAGTGATAACATTCACCAGAAACTATTTTTCTCCAGCTTGAGATGTTGATAAAACTACATGGAAGTTATTTCATGATAAATTAGTTATAGCTACCATTTGTAAGTTTATTAGAATTTTATTTTATTTTTTCTAGTAGATGGACGATGTGAAACTTGTTCTCACTTCCCACCTCTCCTCACCTGGCCTTTGTGTAGACTCACCTGTGCTCTGTGGTCTTCTTCTGTCAGACCAAAGCTCAGTTTGAAGTAACATAGATAGACCTCTGATGGTGATATGTAAAAGTGCAACAGGAGTGAGTCAAACAGTCTAATTACAAATGGTAGCTTTAATTGTTTTTAATAAGTTTTTTTTTTTTTAAACAATAGACCCTAAATGCTTTTCCCCAGAACAGAAATGGTTTGGTCTGACTCTGACTGTTTCACATGATGACAAATGTCCTTGAGGAAAATAGAATTACCACAGGTTATAATGAACTGATAATTTATTAAAGTATAAATAATAAAATCTTCTCTCCTCTTCCTCAGTGGTGTATCTGCTGGTGTACCACGTGGTCTTCATCATGTTTGTTTGGGCGTACTGGCAAACCATCTTCACCCAGCCCATGAACCCACTCAAAGAGGTAAAATCCCTAGTCCTGGTTTAGTCCTGGGTTAGTCTTAGTTTAGTTCTGGTTAATTCTGATTTAAACCGGGTTCAGTTCATTAATAGTCCATGTTTTGTCCTGGTTTAGTTCTAGTTCATCCCTGAATTAGTCCTGGTTTAGTCCCGATTTTGTCTTGATTTCATCCTGGTTCAAGTCTTCTTAAATCCATGTTTAGTTCTGTTTATTCCTGGCTTAGTCCTGGCTTAGTCTTGTTTTTGGTCCTGAATTCAAACCCTGAAATAGATGAGCGCATTAGAGAAAAGCAGCCTTATTTCTTAGGATGTCTCGAGGATGTAGGTTACTGTCTAGACAAAACTTGATCAAAACTTGCCTTGAGACAGTGACACTTTATTGTTGCTTTGTTGGGCACTTTTCAAATATGGAGCACTTAAGGTTGAAGTTGGACCAAAATATGACATTGACTGAAATAATAAAATTCATGGATAGAAATATCTTGCAATAAAATATCATAAACATAGTGCGGTCCTAATTGAAATTTGTGATATTGTTGCATCCTAAAGCCAAACAGCTAAAATCAGATGTGTCTCTGTTTACTATATCTAATGTGATGCTGTAAAAGTCAGGGCTGAACCTGGATTAAACCAGGACTGAACTAGAACTAAACCAGGACTAAACCGGGACTACGCCAGGATTGAACCAGGATTAAAACCAGGACCAAATCAGGACTAAAACAGAACTAAACCAGGACCAAATCAGGACTAAAACAGGATCAAATCAGGACTAAAACAGGATTAAAATAAGACCAAATCAGGACTAAAACAGGACTAAACCAGGACAAAATCAGGACTAAAACAGGACTAAAACAGGACCAAATCAGGACAAAAACAGGACTAAACCAGGACTGAACTAGAACTAAACCAGGACTAAACCAGGACTACGCCAGGATTGAACCAGGATTAATACCAGGACCAAATCAGGACTAAAACAGAACTAAACAAGGACCAAATCAGGACTAAAACAGGACTCAAACAGGACCAAATCAGGACTAAAACAGGACTAAATCAGGACTAAAACAGGACTAAACCAGGACTAAATCAGGACTAAAACAGGACTAAACCAGGACTAAATCAGGACTAAAACAGGACTAAACTAGGAGTGACCCAGGATTAAAATCAGGACAAAAACAGGACTACACCAGGACTAAACTAAACCAAAAAAGTTACATACCATGGCTTTAAGTATAGTTCACAGTGTGGGCGTGTGATGGAACTGTGCTTTTACAGTCAGTAATACTTTACAATGGAAGTGCTTCTGGCAGTAATCTATAATGTATTTGATCCTGACCACGGCACTTTAGCTTCAGAGGCAAAAACACATTTATTCTGCCCTAAACCAATTGAAACCACATGCATTTATCCCATACATAAAGGCCTACTTTACAAGAGCCTATTGCCAAGTCACTGTTGTTGCGTTTGCTGTAATGACCATAGACTGTATATCTAAATGGACATAGCAATCCCACTAGCCACCACTTTGCAAACAGGACGTGATCATGGGGTGCGCTTCCGGCTCCATCGTCTCTGGTTCCAATTGACTTTGTATTGAAAATGGTCACCCTGTCTGTGCTGCAGTGAGCCTAGTCATTTTGGTCTTAACATTTTTGTATTAACCCGCTCTGTGTGATCCTGGTGTTTTTATTTTGCTATTTAGTCTGTAAATAAATTTCTATTCCTAATATGGAATTCGGCTCAAAATTCACTCCCATAACTGTTCGCCTTGTGAACTTTATGATAATGACTATAAGATCACATGTTTTTTTCCTGTGTTTTGTGTTAAACCGTGTAAGATTAATGGAGCACTATGTAACCTTTCTAGTAGGGCTTCTGCCACTTGCTTGTCTCTATTTGTTTGTTTCTTTGCCTAGAATGTTCCACAGTATAGTAATAAACTCTTCTGTCTTTTATGTACTAAATTTAATTATTGTTTTATTGCTAAAATATACCTGAAAAACAAGCATTATTTCTGTGAACTTCTGACTTGCGTCTCTACTGATCAGACCTGTAACTTGTCCTAGTGGTTTCATCTCCTTCCCATGGAGTTTAATTCCATACTGTGGAAGATACATATTGCACTTTTTTTTTTTTTTTTTTTTAACCTTTTTTTTAAAAAAAATGATATGATGGTGTGCTCCTGGTTTTGTCTTTTTTATGTTTTATTTTTATTTAAACAAACTGAATACATTCAGATATTAATGTCTCCAGACCTCATAATATAGGCCACATTTCCATATTTTCCCCAGGTTTTTTTTTTTTATAAATAAATCTGTTTTTGTTTGTTTGGCTCAGTTCCACCTGTCGTACTTGGACAAAGAGCTGCTGGAGCGTGACGACCGAGGGGAGTCCCAGCAGGAAATCCTCCGCAGGATCGCTAAAGACCTGCCTATCTACACACGCACCAACTCTGGAGGTCAGACAAGGTCTAGTCTATGGTTTAGGCCTGGTTTAGTCCTGGCTTAGTCGTGGTTTAGCCCTGGTTTAGTCCCGGTTTAGTCCTGCTATGGTCCTGTTTAGTCCATCTACACATGCACCAACTCTGGAGGGTAGACCAGGTTTAGTACTGGTTTAGTCCAGGTATAGTCCTGTTTAGTCCATCTACACAAGCTTAAACTCTGGAAGTGAGTGTACCTAGTGTAGTAGATGTGGGTTAGTCCATTCACGTGCACCAACTCTGGAGGTTAGGCATGCTTTAGTCCTCGATTAAACCTAGTTTAGTCCTGGTTTAGTTCTGGTTTAATCCTGGTTTAGTCGTGGAGTAAACCTGGTTAAGTCCTGGTGTAGTACTGGGTGGTCCTGGGTAGTCCTATTCTAGGAGTGAATAAGGTAGACCTGTGGTAGACCTAGTTTTGTCAGTTCACACACACGCTCCAACTCTGGAGGCCAGACCTGATTTAGTCGTGGGATAGACCTTGTTTAGTCCATGTTTGGTACTGGTGTAATGCTGGTTTAGTTCTTGCCTAAAGTGGACCTGGGGTTGATCTAGTTAAGTCTAACGCATGCACCAACTCTGGAGGTCAGGATTAGGTCTGGTTTAGTCCAAGGGTAGACCTGATTTAGTCCAGGGTTAGATCTATTGTGTCTCTGGTTTAGTTTTGACTTCTTTTGGTTCTTTTGGATCCTGGTACTTATAGTATCTTCTCTCTCTCTCTCTCCCTCTCTCTCCCTCTCTCTCTCTCTCTCTCTCTCTCTCTCTCTCTCTCTCTCTCACTCTCTCTCTCTCTCTCTCTCTCTCTCTCTCTCTCACTCTCTCTCTCTCTCTCTCTCTCTCTCTCTCTCTCTCTCACTCTCTCACTCTCTCTCTCTCTCTCTCTCTCTCTCTCTCTCTCTCTCTCTCTCTCTCTCTCTCTCTCTCTCTCTCTCTCTGTTTTTCTCTCATCAGCGATTCGTTTCTGTGACCGGTGTCAGCTGGTGAAGCCTGATCGATGTCACCACTGTTCAGTTTGTGATAAGTACGACTCACATCTCTGTGTAATTTAATATGGTACAAATACACTGAGATACACTGTGAAATAGTCATATTCATTAAAGTGTATTATAAATCTTTTGCAGGTGTATTCTGAAGATGGATCACCACTGCCCCTGGTCTGTACAAACTTTATACATTTAACCATTTATTATGGCCATACATTTTGTATTAAATTGCTTTGTTTATATAGAAAACTGCATGGATAAATATTGCAGGTGTAGTTCATTCCTCTAATTCTAGTTTAAGTAGATACTGTTCTGATACTAGTAAAGGATATTGGCAGCGATAAAGAAAAAGTGTGAAGGATTAAATATCGGCTTCCAAATATTGATTCAGCCGATATCCTGATTGGTTCAAGAAATTGATTTAATAATATTTACTGGTCATAGCCATCTGAGAAAGTCCTTCAAAGTTAGCATTTTTATTTATACAAAGTTATTCTGCATTTACTTGAGAGATAAATAACTGCTACATAACGGATTTGGATTCGGCTTTCTTTTACTTTATTTTATTTTAAAGGAAATAAATACTGTTTTCAGTCTGTGCACTAGTATCAGCAGATATTTAAAGCTATAGTATCAAAATTGTTACAGAACTGAAAAATCTGGATCAGTGCATCCCTATTGAAGTATTATAAGAGATCATTGCAGTTTCTTGTTATTGCATTATCTGTTTTCTTTAACTTCTTGGGTTCTTTTTAAAGACAATACAGTAAAGTGTGTTTACCTTGTTGACATGTTTGGGCTGCTGGCTGCAAGACATCTTTAGAACTGTCACCGGTGTTGGTGGTGACATGTCGTATATCAGCTGTTGTTACTTCCTGTAGGCGTGGTCAGGTTGCTCAGACTGACCACGCCTCCCGTCGCCCGATGTTCTCTGGAGGAGGGTGTCACAAAAATGCAACACCATCTACGAAATCCAGTGCAAATCATGCAATAAATCATACATAGGGGAAACAGGCTGGGCATTCCACATTCGAAAAAAGGAACACCAAAAGGAATGCGAAAAGGAAACATCAGGGAGACTCACCAGAACACAAAAAGATTAAGCAGAACAGGAAAACCTAAAATCCGCCATATCAGACCCCTGTAAAAGGAACAACCACATTATGGATTGGGACGGGGCTCGGGTCATTGGATCAGAAAGCAACAAGTTCAAACGCTCCTTTCACACACCTGGGACACCCTCAGCCCACCCAGAGAACATCGGGCGAAGGGAGGCGTGGTCAGTCTGAGCGACCTGACCACGCCTACAGGAAGTAACAACATCTTATATACGACACGTCACCACCAACACCGGGGACAGTTCTGAAGACGGCTTGCAGCGAGCAGCCAAAACATGTCAACAAGGTAAACACACTTTACTGCATTGTCTTTAAAAAGAACCTGAGAAGTTAAAGTATATAAGAAGACAAAATGAACATCTTTGTCTTATTATCTGTTTTCTATAGTATTAATCTTGCATAATCCTTGGTTAATCCCTTCAGGCAGTCATAGTTTACACTTCATTTGCACAGGTTTTCAACAGTTACAGCATCTAGCCATTTCCATTAACCAAATACACCATTATTGTTTAGCTTCTTATTAGCTTCTCTGTCCTGTTTATTTTGAAAAATCTTGCCTCTTGAGCAGCTTGAGCAGCCTGTCGTCAAACTGAGAAAAGCCAAAACAAACACAGATTCTGGAGCAGATTTGAGTTTCTCCTCGACAGACTGAGAGACAGAAGAGCTGAAAACCACACGTCCCAATGTGGCTCAGTGCAGTCAAGCAGACCCACAGATACAGCCCGACCAGTAGTTATAAACATAAGCATTTATTGTCAAAAGTAAAAACAAAAATAATTCATTCATCTAAAATAAATTAATGATAAATTGGTCAATAAACTTTGATAGAAATATCCAACTCACTAATCAATTAAATAAGCAATAAGTATGTTGTTTTGCTATTCACCCCCATGTAAAGGTAGATAAATTGCACTATGGACCTTTTTCTGGTGGAGATTTTGCCAACAACTTGTCCCCATACAGATGTAATTTGCCTTGCCTGGAATGTTCCACAGTATGACAGCAATTGTATCTGTCTCCTTGGAGAATTTTTTTTCAAGGTATATTTGAGCAGTTAAACTTTATTTAATTAACGATACTTATGTTTAATGTCATACTAAGGAACATTACAAGTAAAGCAATACTATCCCCATAGAGACAAGCGAAAGGTGGATCCCACAAGTTAAAAAGTGCAACGTTAATTTTGATGATGTGAAGTAAATGTGTGTAAGAAAGTAGATGTCATTCAAAACATCATAATGGACAATGGGCAAAAAAACAAACACACTTCTAATCAAATGTTTAGTTTTTTTTTGGCATAGGCAACATTATGTCAAACAAGGCCAACAAAATCTCTGTTAGCCTGTTAATTTCTGTGGTTTTGAAGTTGTTATCTGTGTCATATGTCATAATTGCAAAAGCAGCATTTGTCAGGTTATTTTAATAATTTTATTTTGTGATTTCACTCCAGGGTGAACAACTGTGTGGGCTTCTCCAATTATAAGTTCTTCATGTTGTTTCTGTTGTATTCGCTGCTCTACTGCCTCTTCATCACCGCCACAGACCTCAAGTACTTCATCAGGTTCTGGCTGGTCAGTATCCAGAGCCTCACTGTACATGCTCTTCATTGTATATAATCACATATAATGATTGTGATGTGATTTGTGTCTGAAAGGCCGGAGGTAGAGCCCATTTCCGTCTCAGAGAGTACTTGGTATGAAAATGTAGTTAACATTGACTAGAAATGTGTAGATGAGCAGTAAGTGTCATTGTAGTTTGTGATATCTCACTAGAATCAAGGTAAACTGGAATGTTGATAGTGGTTGTAGTAGTAGTAGTAGTAGTGGTAGCAGTAGCACTAGTATTAGAAGTTAGCGTAATCACAATACTAAATTTTTTATGCTCATTTGCAGTACTTAAGAATAGACTTGATACTAGATACTAATTTAGATACCCAAATGTTAATTTTAAAAGATTTTTTGTAGACAATATTGTAATTTTCAATGCGATAATGATGCAAAATAGTTAGTTGTTTATTATACCATGTGGTCTTACACTAGTTCTGATAAAACTAAATTAAACTGTTCAGGAAAGGCCGGTTTTATCCAGTTATGGGATTTTTTTTATAGTAATATACCTGCTTAAATTGGTATCTAGTTTCAGTATTAGTTTTAGTATTGATTAGTACCTGATTTTCAATTTTCACAGCCCTATAGTAGAAGAAGTTGTAGTAGTAGTTAGTGGTTTTGTAACATTTTCTCTCCCATTCCTTTGCTATGTTAAGAAAAAAAAATACTATACGCAAAAAGTACCATGCAATTTATGGTTGTCAGCAGTTCAATAAAATCATAAAAAACATATACAAATAAAACAGAAGCGGTAACAGTAGATATAAAGTGATGTGTGTGTTGTGCTGCTTTAGACAGAGAAGTATAGTTTCTTCCTGGTTATTGATTAATTAATCTATTTCCTGATCAGAATGGGCTCCCGGACACTCAGGCTAAGTTCCACATCCTCTTCCTGTTCTTCTCTGCGTCCATGTTTTCTGTGAGTCTGGCCTCGCTCTTCATCTATCACTGCTGGCTCGTGTGCAAGAACCGCTCCACTCTGGGTGAGCCGCCTGCGCTCATGTTATATCACTATATTCTAGACTCACTATAGTGTAAACTGAAGTGGAATTGACTGTTTACCTGCCAGACTGCAGATTTGTTGACCTGGTTTATAGTTAAGATATCTGTAATTACTATCCACATGAAACAAAAACGTACAGTACAACATTTTCACTGTCAGTATGAATAAAAACTGATCATATTTTTTCAGAAAGTCTCAGAAAGTGGTGCCATTATTCAACTCCAAAGACCCCATTGTTGTAAATTGAAACGATTTTAAAACAATATAGTAATAATGCAGGTTTGTGGACCCAACCCACATAATAGCAAATTATAATAAGGTTCATTATTTATGGATTTCTGTTTTGGATACCGTTGTTAAGAATTATCCAAACCAGTGGATCGGCAGTGGCTCTTGTGAGAACTGTTGTGTTCTTAATCCAGAAACTGATGGTGCAGATTGGCAGCCTTGCTTGCGTCAACCTGCCCCAGGACAGCTGTGACTATAATAATAATTTACCATCATCAAGTATGGATTGAATAAAAAATTAATTATGTAAATCGCTTTTCTCTTATGATGTAAGATGTAAAGATGTAAAGTCCTTGCAACTGACAACAATATCGTCCTGAGGGCTGCATATTGGCACCACTTTTTTATGTATTTCTTCCATTTGTTGATATTTTTATTACTTATTTTCCTATTTTATTTTTACTTACATATTTACTTACATATACATTTACATAATTATGCCTTATTTGACGCCAACCTCTTAGCTAGAATAGTTGGAATTTATTATTACCATTTATATTTTTTCTCTTTGTCATTATGTTATATGGTGATTTGTGAGCTACTGTGTCGAGATAATGGATCAATAAAGTTTGTCAAAGTCTTAGAAGACATTGAACTTTATGCCAGTCTTTGTTTCATGTGGATAAGCCCAGTATTTACAGAGATATTAACCATAAACAAGTCAACAAATCAAACAATCTGACTCAATCTTGCTCATTTTCTTTCACACAGAGGCAGTCCGAGCCCCAGTTTTCCGTCACGGCACAGACAAAAGCGGCTTCAGTCTCGGCTGCAGCAAAAACTTCCGTCAGGTATTTGGAGACGAAGTGAAGTACTGGCCTGTCCCTGTCTTCTCCAGGTGAGACCCTCGCCCATAGACCACAGTATTACTTTAATATTACGCTAATATTACACTATAACAGGTGAATAAATGTGTGAGAATGAAGGGAGGAAGTGATCAAGTTATTTATGACATCCTGAGGTAGATTGCTTCACAGATTTTGAACACCGTTGACCTTTAATTTTCAGTCTAGAAGTTTCTGAGACTGAGCTGTCAGAGTGTTACATAAATACAGGAAATACAAAATGTGATTGCAAAGAAGTTAACTTTAGATATAGTATTTGTCCTTTGTGTTGTTTTGTTGAGAATTGTATTTATTAACATTGACCAGTATTTTTTTTTCTAATAATAGATACGTACTAATAATAATTTGAAAACTAAACGGCTATAATAATCCAATATCTAGTTATGGTATCAAATACTAAGATATTTTATTTATATAGTGTGTTTCAAACTCTCAAAGAGGTTTTGCATTCATTGACTCCGTACTTTGTGGTGGCAGACTGATGGAAATGAGGAGGATAGTCCATTAATGGGTTTTAGAATGGAGAGAATGTTGCCATAGCGATTAACAATTTAAAACAAAAATAATAACCGAATAGGAATAAGTGTAGTTTATAACAGGAAGCCGAGACTGCTGGATACTATTGGCCCCTGTGACCACCAATCACACACCACATTCATACATAGACATGGTGAAGTGTCTTGCTTAAGGACACAACTGTTTTATTACCATTATATACACTTATAAGACTTCTGCTGCTATGGACCACTTGGACATTGAGCGGCCTGTTGTGGAAAGGCCATTGCTGCTAGAGCTGGGAAGCAGTGGCCCATCAAATGACAGTCAAGCCTTGAGTGACTTCTTCATTGCAATGAACAATGTGAGTTGTTGTAACTCTGCCCCCACAATGGCTTACTGAGCCGCTGCACCTTTATGGTCCCTCAGTTAACTTTTCTCACTTTAGATGTACTGTTGCCCTTGTGATTTGTGTTTTGTATCTGCTTGTTTGTCAAGCTCAAAAGTTGTTTCGACTAAAAATCTGCAAAGCCTTCAAAAGAAAAAGGTGGAAAATGTTTTAATAATTTAACTTAGCTGGATAGAATTAAATGTAAGCAGTGATTTTGGAAATTGGATAATGGTATTAGATATTTTGGATTATGTGTAACTGTGTTCCTGTGTAAATATAGAAAAATCAGCTAAGTGAATTTATGGCTTCAAATGTATTTTTGTATTTATGGTAATTGTTTTGCTCCTGGCTTCCACAATTAAGGGGCCAGTGTGTTGGAGCCATATTACGCCTCTCTACCTCCCACCTCTGTGTGGCACTATTTGTAACTTGCAACATAATTTGTTGCCCTATATAAGGGGGGAGAAAGACACATTCAGATGTTGCACCGTGAAGGTATACAGTCTTTTGACCGTTGTCGTCGACAATGTGAGATGGTACTGTGTATGTTTAAATGGCTAAGGTACGCCAATAAATATTGAGGAACACAGTATTTGGACTCTTTTTATGGAAGACACGCGTCCAAGACACCATACACGCTGCAGCCATAGCGGACCTTGCACAGGGCAAGTTTTGGCCGCTACACACCTTATAGACTCGATGTAAGAATATTCACAAAATTTTGAATATAGTACTCTGATTGGACCATGTATCAGAATACATTACAAAACACATTTTAATTTTGGTGTTTAGTATTTTGTAACTACAGTTTTAAAGTATTCTTCCCACCATAGGTCTATTTAAAACTAAAATAGAGGTATCAAGATATATTATTAAGTTAATGTATAGTTAAACAAATCACTACAACTACACAGACTGAAGTTTGTTGTCAAGAGAGAGACCCGTCAGTGAATGAAGTGAATTTTGTCCCACTTTATTTGAACAGACACAAGTTCATGGCTCAAGTTTAAGCTGCCATAGACTTTACATGACTGACAGAGGAGTGATTAGCACAGTTAAGAGCTTTAGATTTGTGGGCGGACCTGGTCTCCTCTGAGTGAAGCGTTTTGTCCTTGAAGTTTGAAGTTGGGAGAAAAAAAAAAGTGCAGATTTAACAGAGTTTGACAAGGCCCATATTGTGATGGAGATGGACAACTGGGTCAAACGTCTTTGGCTCCTCTGGGCGAAGCTGTCAGGATCTGTATATGGAAGAGGGGAAAGAGAGAGGGGGAGGAGAAAGGGGAGGAGAGGGGGGAGAAAGGGGGTTATAGTAAGACAGAGAGGAGAGAGAGGTGGAGGGGGGAGGAGAGAGGAAGGAGAGAGGGGAAGGGGAGACAAGAGGGAGAGGGCAACAATAGAGGAGAAGGTGAGGAAGAGTGAGAGAAGGAAGGAGGGAGATATGAGAGAGAGAAAGGACAGAGAGAGAGGGAAAGAGAACGGGCGACAGGAGAGACTTAGAAGGAGATAGGAGGATGAGAAAGAGATGAAGATGAGAGAAGAGGAAGAGAGAAGGATAAAGAGAGGAGAGAGACGGGGATAGAGAGAGAGAGTGAGAGGAGATTATTTAGAGATACAAGGGTAAGGGAGAGTGAGAAAGAGAGAATGAAGGAGTAGAGAGAGAGAGAGGCAGAGACAAGGATGTGGAACTTCCGTGACCTATATAAATTTAGTTAAGTGAAAGAAATAAAAATTATTAAACAATAAAAAGTCTATTAGTGTTATACCATATTACTACATGTTTGTTTAAGTTTGATTAATTGCATTTATTATTCTGACTGTGACCATTTCATGTTTCTTTTCTTGTCTCCAGTTTAGGAGATGGATGTTCTTTCCCCACTTGTTTGGTGAATCTTGACCCTGAGCAGCCACCGTCCCCCATTGGCCCCATCCCGACCACAAAGAGGTGAGCCAACCGTAAATTCATTTTGGGAGATTTGGTGTCCATTTTAGCTGTATTTGATATATTTCCCAATTTTTATGACATGGTTAAATGTCAGTTTTTGTCAATGTGATATTTTTGCTAAATATAACTAACTAAAAACAAATTAAATAATGAAAACAGATTTGTGAAAAATGCTCTATGTAACGTTTCTGATGGAGGATGAAGTTATTGCTTGAATGTCCCACAGTATGGCATTAAACATACCTTGCTTTTATAAACTTGTGCACAGCAGCATGCTGGCTAGCTCACTGTGCCTCAAAGCGAACAGTTACTTTGATCATAAAATATAAAATAAACAACCTATTAAAATTCTAATTAATTAAAGTAAAGCCTATCCAATTATTTTTATACGTAGATTATTTCAGTTTGTAATGTTGTTTATTTATTATACCAGGGTCAGTGAGAATTCCAATGACTAACGGTCACGTGTTAATATTGCACGATGCACAAGTCGTCTGGCAACAGCCAAATCACTGTTTTATATCACTGCTTTGCAGCCATCACCATGACTTCACCAGAGCAATGGCTAAAACAAATGCTCACCTGCTGTGCACAGAGTCAGCATTATTATAGACAATAATGTAACATTCTACTGTGTTCAAGACTCGGGGAAAACCAACCTCCACCTTGAGAAAGTACAATAGAACGGCCACTCAAATCTGGGTTCAGAAACACAAACTTGGGCTAGTTCGGTGCAGACTAAGTTGGATGGATTTCTGAACATGTCATTGTCAAACTGCCATAATTGAGTCACCGACAGCTCACGTTAACTAACACACTCCATTTATTAGCAGGAGCTAGTGATATCTGCCATTAACTACTCAAGCTAATGGAAAGCATTTACAATGGATGTCGGGAGACATTTCAGTTTCATTTTGTAGCCTTGGTATAAGGACATTAAACAAATTGGAGCTCCTCGTTGTTTAATACTTACTTATACCAAAGCATTGAGACAAACTTCTAGCTAACTTTCTAAAAGCAGAAGTATTCTCTGCTCAAGTATTCATTTTATTTGTGTACTTTTTAACACATTGTCAGTGACATCCACCCACAGCTTCCTGTTCACTGCCTTATCTTTTAATATTTATTCATTTTAGCATGACTCAGCAAAAACCTCAAAGAGATAAAATTGGACAGGAAGTAGTGATGTTAACAGTGTGGTTGCCGGGCGGGGTTGTGCTCAGAGCCAATTAGGTGTTTTGATTGCCAAAGAAATACTGAAAAACATGCATTCTTACTGTGAGTGGGCTCACCTCACCACAGATTTGGCCTGTAACTTGGCCTAGTCACCTCAACTATTTCACACAATTGAGATAGATTAATACTAGTTAGAAATAGTTTAATGCCACATTGTCGAACATTCCAGGAAGTAATAGGCAATAACATCTCCATGGAGACCAACAAGTGGCAGAGTCTCTACTAGAAAAGTTACATTATACCTTTAAATTAATAGGCCATATTCTTATTTTCTTAAAGTCTGTGGTGGAAGAAGTACTCAGTTTGGATACACAAGTAAAAAAAAAAAACAACAACAAAACCCTCAAATAAAAGTATCACATGAAAAAATCTACTTAAGTAAAAGGATTAAAGTATCTGTTAAAAAACTTAAAGAGTATGATATATATATATATATAAAAGTATTCCATGCAGATTTTGAGATCTAATACAACTTCTAGTGTAGAGATGTTGATAAAAATTTTAAGGGTTTTCAGCAGTTCTCAGAAAAACAAAAAACAAAAATACTTTTACTTTTCAGTCTAGTTAAAAATGTAGTAGAAAGAATAAATACTATCTCTCAGTGCAGTGAAGTAAAAATAAAAAGTAGTCACTTGTACTGCACTTGTAGATGTGTTTGTGTAACTTTTCTGGTGAAGGGTCCACCAAATACTCTTCTCCAAGGAAAACTTATTGCTTTGTCTGGAATGTTTCACAGTATGGCATTAAACCTTTCTAGCATCATGGAGACCAAACCAGACCAAACTGTTACAGGTCAGCTCTATGGAGAGGCAACCCCACTCACATGCCTGTTTTTCTAGGTATTTTTGAGCTATACAACCACCAATTAAATAAATGTTAGGTAGATCTGTTTAATGTCATACTGTGGAACATTCCAGGCAGGGCAATGACATGTCCACATTTCACTGTTTCACTACAATGCAACTACTGCTTTTATTTTGCTACATTCCACCACTTCCCAAAACCAGTTATTTTCATATTGTCTCTTCTTTTTGGTCTCATGGTTGGTATTGTTCTGTCTTTGTCCTCAGTGCAGCAGAGGGGCGCCAGTTCCCCTCCAAACCTCTGAGAGAGTCCCAGAGCCGACTGCTCACCACCGCCCCCTCCTGGTCTGACAGTGAAGGCACAGCTGAAAAAGACAAGAAAGGTACAGGACTGCAAGAGGGATTTCATGAATTATGTAGTAACATACAGTAGTTAGTTTTGTTTCTTAGTGTGGTTAGGTTAGGACTCTTATGGACTGTTATGTACAATATATTTTTCATTTTGTAATATAAATATGTTTCAGGTGCTAGTAATCCAATAATGATAATTGAACATGAGGCGTGACTGAAGAAATAGCTCCGATTCTAAAGGTAACAATCTACAACAATCTAACATTATAAAGTAACATTTTCATCATGTGACATTTCTCATTGCTTGGAATGTTCCATGGTATGGCATTAAAGGTGCTTTGTGTAATCTCTATGGAGAGAAGTAGGTGATGGACCCTCCACCAAAAAAAGTTACACAGTGCACTTTTTGCATTTATTTATCCAAGTTACAGGTCAAATCAATGGAGAGGCAAACCCGCTCACATTAATGAGGACACCTATAATTTAATAAATCTATAGAGGAGTTTAATGCCTTATGACGGAATATAAAAGAAAAAACATCTCCATATAGGATACATAGTGCATTTTGAAGTCCTTCTTGTCAAAAAAACTTTACAAACACTGCAGAAAATATAAGAAAACAAAATTATTCTGTACATTTTACCAGCAAAAAGTGCAAATTTCTGCTTTTATAATTTTAATTTTCTTTTTTCTCACAGGTCACCCTCTTTTGAGTTTGTGCCTGAATATTACGACCTTGAAGACTGGACTTATATTTTACTCCATCTGTTTGGATAGGGCTGTCTATACAACCAACACAAAAACTACTAGACCATGACAACTACTTTAAATATATTAATTTTACGCTGAAAAAAATGAAGGACATTTCATTCATTTTGTCTGAAAAGCACAGAGTTGGAGAAAGAGTGTTTAAAAAAAATGACATATATCTTATTATTATTTTTATGTTGTATCTCAATTGTAGAGCGTAGAAAGAGTTGCCAAACATGAGTAGTGTTCAGATCAACTGTATGTTAATGTGAGACTGTTTAGCCATTTTTATATCAAACAAACAAAAGGACTGTTGCATGCCTCATCTCAGGATGTGTGTCTTAGTGAATTGTACCTTTTTTCTTGCCTGACCAGCCAGCCCCTTCTACATCTTGTCTGAATCCAGAAGGGACAAGAATCGAGGGTGAAAATCCTCTGTACTCATACTTGAGACGATCCAACCACCGCTGCTAATTTGTGGCATGTGTCTCTCAAATGCAGAAGACATCTTGTGAAAACTTCTTCTAGCTGAGATAAGTAACACTTTGGTGCTTCGATTGTTGATTCTGAGAAGATCCACGCTGTTCTTTTATGTTTATGTCCTTTTGTATGTGTAAGCAGCGATATTTGCTTTTGACGTGAATGGAGCATGCGTCTCTCTGATTGGTTGATCCTCCTGTCAATCACACTTTCTGAAATCAGGGAGACAGGATACAGCTCCAGATCCATTGGTCTTTGTAAAGGTTTGTCACAGCGTGTGATTCTGGCTGGTCAGGTAACTTTCATTCTGCTTGGGAAAAAGATAATTTCCGTGTTACTAAGGGCTCTTTTCAATTGTAAAAGCATGAATGAGTGCGGATCTTTGCTGTTACACCTCTTAACTACAATAGCTGCCAAACTCTCTTCAACCTCAGACCACCGGTGTTGTGCTGAGAAATGAACTCCCTTTAGTTTATTTATTTACTTTTTTCAAGGGCCCATATTACGCTATTGTCTTATCTATGTTATAATGTTTTGTTTCATTCACACATGTTCAAGTTCTTCTGTTAAACAAAAAAACTCTGTGTTCCTGCTTGTGATGTCATGTGGTAATACAGGAAGGGCTCCACTGCGTTTTTAAACTCCATACACTTTCACTAGCATCATTTGGATGATTTCAGATCTAGAACTGACCTTCTCTACTGAACTAAAGGTAAAAAGTAGATGTTAAAATGACCACTTCATGACATCACAAGCTGGAACAGAGTATTTTGGGCTTTGGAATTGCAAACAGACTAATAATAAAGGATTACTCAAATATGTGTGAATGGAAAAAAAAAAAAAACACAACTCCAGGTCTGTTTTTGAGGAGGTAACAGCATTATAACATGGCTTAAAGCTCACAAGAGTCAATTTTGTGTAATATAGGACCTTTAATATCAACACATACAGTATACATTTTTCATCAGTTCAAAGTGGAGTGGAATGTAAAACATGATATGCCAAGGTAAAATTATTTTTATTTTAATATTTCAATGCAATACAACTACATGTACAAAGTATACATATACTCACTGGTATAGGTATTGGATTGATACTTGTCATAGTATTACTTGTTAAAAAAATACTGCTTTCACTACAACTCCCAAAATGCATCAAGAAGCAATTTTCACTAGTTTATCTGGTAATCTTTTCTCGGCACAACACCCCAAACTACAACCTCTGCTGCAGATTTCAACACACTCATCATGAAGTGTGTTTACCGTCAGTGCAAAAAAAACACCGGTCTTCTAAAATGTCTTTGAATGCTTTGTACATTACTCGTTTTGAATGTAAGCTTGTCTGAAAATATCTCCTATAGTGACAGTAATATGTATATCTATATTTTTCTAATTTGTGTCGGGACAAAGTGGGACATGCACTGTACAGTGGTGATGCCTTATGACAATTAAACAAGCTCTTCTTCAGCCTCAAACCATTACATATGTCATGGATTATTAAACATACAATATACCACGGTTACCACAGCTCATAAAGGTCAAAATACTGTTGCTGCAAGTTCAGAAATTGATTGGGGGTTGGGCTGCCGTGTAAGTTGTCTTATTGTCTTATTACATACTATATGTCCAGAAATGTGTTCCAGTTGGATCCACCGTGTCCTGGTGAGTAAAAAGCAATATTAACATAATATCTGTATTAATTATTAAAGACTGCTGTTCACTTTTCACAGTAAGGTTGCATCTGATGGAGCTACCTGTGGTATCATCCACAAAGTGCAGTGAACCACCACCAGAGGGAGCCCTGATCCTACTGTCAGAACGCAAGGTACAATCCAAGGTTCTGAGAAATGAAAGAAATAATAATGAAATAATAATGTTAAAAAGTGTGTTTTGTCCTTTTATTGCACTCTTAGGATCCATAGTCATTGTCATCTCTGCTAAGACATCTACAACTACAATGGCTTATCTAGCTCGAGTCAGATGATCCAGAGACCCCAGAAAGTTATTATTGGAAAATATAGTTTAAATCTGGGTGGAAAAGTAGAATACAAAGTTACACTAAACTTGTGTTTTAGGATCCAAAAACATTCCTGGAGTGTGACCCATCAGATGTTCTCACCCAATGAGAGGAAGAAGTGAACGAAGCCTGGTCCAATAAGAGACTTGGCCCAACACAAGGGAGAAGGCCTTCAGTCCGTGTAATCTGCTGTTACTCTGAAGTTCAGGCTAATCAAAACTGAAGCACCACTCCTGATGAAATTCTCCAGAGGAACGAGAACCTCCAACAGTGTTGAGAGAAAAGAACCTATTCTAAATCTTTGCAAGTTTTATAACACGATTTTTACTCTATGATTGTGACTGCAGGTGACCTTTGGATTTAATGGAAAAACAAAAGGAAACAAATGGTCTTTGGAGGACTCAAAAACAAGCGATGAAGCTCATCAGAAGACTGCATGCCTGGAGAAAAATGACAATGACGATGAGACGAACTACAGGGATGATGTGTGACATCTGGCCTCATGGTGACAGACAACCAAGGAGATGATTGTGGACTTCCACAAAAATGGGCAGAACAACCACCAAACTCTCTCTGTCGGCACTGAGGTAGTGAGGACAATGCCTTTACTACCTGATGAAACTGAGAAGCACAAACATCCCCAGTCCACTGATGGTGAACTACTCTACAACAACTGTGCCATCAGAAGTGTTCTGGCATCTGGATTTTTAGTGTGGTTCTCCTGCTGCACTAAGGTTGACACACGCTCTCCAGTGGGTGGTGAAAACACCACTCGATGTCTCCGTGACCAGCACCACCCTGCTCATCACCTTTTCTACCTGCTGCCCTCAGGTAGAAAGTACAGGTCCATTAAGGCCAGAACAACCAGACAGAACAGTGCCCCCTTCCCCTTTCTGCCTTTCTCCCATTACATGGACAATAACCACATTCACCAATAAAATAACATTGAACTGGACTTTGCATTGTTGCATAATTACATTTGTGCTGCCCTAAATGTCCTTATTGTACTGATGTTTACATTGGAGTTATTTAAGGGGTTATTGGGTGGGGTCTTGCACTTTACATCAAAACTATGCAGTGTTTCATGCTCTAAATGTAACTTTGATGTTTTCTATGACAATGCCAATAAAATCTCTTGGATCTGAAATAAATAAGAATAATAATCTAATAATATGTTTTTTATCATTTAGAATATTAATAGTATATTTATAATATTACCTATTTAACACAGTGGGAATATGCTAAAGTTGCAACTAACAATTACTTTGGTAATTGATTCATTTTCTGATTATTTTTAGGTTAGGTTATTATTTTAGGTGATTTCATAGCAGTTGAATGGTAGGCAATTTCATCTAAAACACAAAATTATCATGTCATTTTCATGCAATTACTGCTCTGTCCTTGTTATAAAACCTCTTTTGTCAGCTCATGGCATGTTTTTAGTCTGTTTATAGATCTGTTATCAGCTATTTTGCAGCCCTAGCATTACTTTGACTTCGAGGGCCAGTCTCCCTCCAAAATGAGTCAGTTGATTTTATTATGGTATGCAAACATGTCTGTCTGCAGAGAGAAAAATACACTTTGAGTATCAGCACACTTTCTAATCCTACGTAAACATTCCGCCAATGTACAGAGACACATATAGAACTATTCTAGCATGTCATGCAAAGTGAACATAAATGAACACATACCATGAGTCTGATGATGGTAGAAAAGTTTGAAGCCTTTATTTACAAAATAACCTAAAAACAACCCTCAGGTATATTGCATTTTCCTGTTTACAGTGTGTTCGTGCTGCAGAAACAAGAGTGAGCTGCTAAACCTTTATATTATCATGATCATTAAAGGTGCATTGTGTAACTTTTCTGGTGAAGGGAGTCGGTCACCTGCTTCTTTCTATAGCTGTCATTGCTCTTCCTGGAATGTTCCAAACTATGACATTAAACAGCTTTACCTTACATTTATTCAGTTACAGATGGTTTTTAAAAGGCATTCTGACAGTGAGTGGGGTCACCTCTCCACAGATCTGACCTGTAACTTGACCTGATTTGGTCTCCATGATGATAAAAAGGTTTAATGCCATACTGTGAAAAATTCCAGACAAAACAATAACATCCATGAAGAAAAGTGTTTGACGGACCCTCCACCAGAAAAATTACACAATGCACCTTTACGGGACAGATCTGCAGATGCTTCGACAATTCAACACAAGCTGAACACTGCTTTTGTCATCAAACTTTCAAAACGCAGCATGGAGTAATAAAGGAACAAACTCAAAATGTAACCAAGTATTTAAAAGCAAAGCAGTTCCTTTTCCAATCATTAAAAGTGTTTTTCTTCTTTTATTACAACCCTAAAATGCTACAAATAAAATTAAACTGTACTCAGAGAACAGGAGTAGTTGTAATTTGACATCATTGCAGCTTGACAATGTTTTTTAGTAGTAAGGTCTGGCAAATTTGAAGACCTCAGTCAAAAGTTTGGACACAATTACTCAGTTTTTAAAGATCAAAAATACCCAAACTTTTCACAATATGGTAAAAATCAACAATAAAATTGAAAATGATTGTGATGTTTGAAATCAATATTATAACAAACTAAGAATAAGCAAAAGCTAGAACTGGACCACAAAGGATTGAACTAGGATTAAACCAGGACTAGGCAAGGACTAAACCAGGACCAAACCAGGACTAAACCAGGACCATCCCAGAACTGAACCAGTACTAAACCAGTAACTTTGGCCTAATCCTATGAAGAAGGCCTAAACACAATTATTTTGAAGATCTGAATTTCAACTTGAATAAAACTTCAAATTAAAAGTAAAACTTAAATTTGACATGGACAAGTGTTGTAGGTTCCAATAATGGGATCTCAACCACTTTTTGAAAACCAGTAAAACATATGTCCAAACTTTTGAAGAAAACTTTGTACTCTGAATATTGGAAGAGCATAACTTTAGGTACAATAATGCTAGCTTGTTTAACATCATGCTACATTGATACTTATTTTCCCCATATTTTTAAACAATAACGTTATATGCATGAACACAAACAAATAAGAATAAACAGTATTTTGCATGTAAAGAAGACATTCACTGGCGCCCCATGTTCCCACTGCAAAATGATGGAGCTTTCTGACATGTTAATAAATTAGCATTTTAAAAGATATTATTAGCTTGTTATAAGGCTGAACTTGGCGGTGGTGAGGTGTAGACGGTACAATGAGACAAAACCACACAATGTAAAAAATAGCAACGTTTCAGAAGGCAACAAAGAGAAGAGCGAGAGAGAGAGACGCCAGACACATTTGAGCTTTCCTTATAAAATCAGGTTAGAGTTTTAAAGTGCAAAAATCTACAGAACATTTTCGGAAAACTAAAATCCCCATCTTTTTTATCCCCCAAGCAAATTGAACTGAACCAACCAGACCATCTAAGCTGCGTCGTAGGAATCAAAGACTAGCAGACTCCCATGTACAGGCTGTCTATGGGTTGACAAATTTCAATTCTTTTTAACCCAAATTTTGACCTTAAATTCACTTCAACAGCTGGCTAAAAGACCCATGGATGTTTTTTTTTTTTCCTATGTCACATTTTGGGCTCGGCGTTGATTGTTGTCATGACAATGGAGGATGGAGAGATTAGGAGGGGGGGAGGGGGTCACGATTGCTGCTTGTTGGCTTCCTCTTCGTAGGCATTTCCTGTCCCATTCTGGACGTAGGCGGAGCCAGAGCTGAGCCCGTACAAGTGACCACAGTACTTAGCGTCATCAATATGATCCTCAAAGAACATCTGAGAAGAAAGATAAATATTGCAAATAAGGACAATGAAGAAAAACGTGAACAAAAAAGGTGTTCGTTAATGGAATACTGCAAAACATTAAAAACTCTAACCCCCCCACCCATACTTTCCTCTTCTCTTCTGTCCTCCTCTCTCTCTTTATTTTTGATTTAATGTTATTATTTTTCCTTTATTTCAGTTTATATAATATTTCGATTTGGCATTTATTTTTAAGATGGTGGGTTAGAAAATAAGAAGAATGTAAAAAGGAGTTGTGATTTGTAAATCTTGTTTTAAACTGTATGTCCTCAATAAAAATGTTTGTTAAAAAAAAAAAAAGACTTATATTATAGCTGATTAGATTTTAATTACCAAGCTGTTGTGAGATAAATCAGTTATACATTTTTACGTAGTCTGTAATAATTTTGTAAAGTTATTATATTGTTTGTTTAATGGCTGCCCTTAGATCAGTCTTATATAGTTTTTCTTTTTTTTTTTTTCTTTTTCGGAGAGTCAAGTCAAAAGACAAAACATCTGTATACACTAGTCTGAGCAAAGATGAGCTCTCAACCAGGACAGCCTCTTACAGATCAATACAGTATGTCTAATTTAAAGACTAAAAAACGCATTAAGTCTGACATTTTCAAGCGAATAATTCTGAAAACATGTCATTTCATTTATGGCATGGTTTAACTGAAAACTAAAGGCAGATTGCTTAACCACAGTAGCCCACCTCTCTCATCTTAAAGAAAGCCATTCCTGTGAGTAAAGAGTCAGAGCCAGCCTGATGCTGGGGTCCAATCCTCTCCAGCTCCAACTGCTCCGCCACCTCCTGCAAACCTCCCTGAAAGAAAGTCAAACATCACAATTGATACTATTGATAATGACTAAGGTATGTAAAAGTATCAAATGTACTTTGCAGCTGATGTCATCAACATTCCCTGGGTGTGTGATGCTAGTTGAAAGCACTACTCTGTTAGAATCTGTTACTCAAGTTAGACTTTATGTGAACTTTATTTTAGCACAGTCTGACCAGAAAGAGCTGACTTGGTTGAAACTACAACAGGTGAGCTGATTTGTGCGCTTAAGCAATCTCTCACACAAAAAAATTACTGTCACAAGTTAATTAGCATTAGTTAACAGGTTAGTTGCTCTCATTTTTTTGTTGAAATTCAAACACCTAAACAGGACCATGAACACAACTCGTAATGATCACAGACTCCTTATGTGTTGTTTAAATGCATTTTGTATTTTTTCTTGAGTTTTCAGATAATCTAAAAACTTCTTGGTAGTTATTGCTAATGTGTGCATTGTGTGACCATGGTAACCGATGACCATTCTGCCATAAAAATACACCGCCAGTGTGATGCCATTGCAAAGTATCAGTACTGCTCTAAAAGGATCAATATTTCTATTACAAATGGACTTACTTCATGAAGCTGCATCATAAAATTTACAAACACATAGCCAATATTTTGACACAACAAACAATATAAGTACTTTAATTATCACCCATTAACACTCATAACATTATCATAGCTCAATATTTAGCTCATTCAACCAACTAATGAACCATCTATATCCCACAGGCTTTGTACCTTCAGGTTTTTACAGCTTTTCATGAGATACTTGACATCGTAGATCACTGGGAAATACAAACGCAGGATCTCAAAGAAGTCCACCTCCTCCTCAGGCAGGTTTGCATTGGACAGGATCTTTATCAGGTACCCAAAATCATACCCACTGAAAACACAAGGTTTTGTTTCATTCACACGTTTGACACACAAACCCTGCATATTCAGAGATATTTAGGAGTTCTTCTCTCAAACTGAAAACACCTTGTTCCATCTTGTGATGTCATGTGGTAATACAGGCTCCACTGCTTTCTTAAACTACATACATTTTCACTAGAATCATTTAGATAATTTCAGGAATTTCCCATCTCTACTAACCAAAAGGTAAATGCTAGCTGTTAAATTGAAGACTACCGTTGCATGACATCATAAGGTGGAACAGAGTGTTTTGAGCTTTAGAGATGTAGACAGAATAATAATAACAATAATAATCCATAATAATAAAGGATTACTTAAATATGTTTGAATGAAACACAACACAACTCCTGGTATATTTTTGATGAGGTAACAATATTATAACATGGCTTAAAGATCAGATGAGTACATTTTGTATAATACAGGACCTTTAATACTGTATATATTTTTTAATTAAAAAAAACAGATAAAAGAAATACACTGATAATGGAAATAGCAGCACAGTATATGTTTTGTGGTACCTGTGAAAGGACAGCCACTTGACCCCGTCGCACAGCACGACCCCAGATGTCATGAGCAGCTCAGCGAAGTACAGTGTCTCTATGCCCTCATCCTCGTGTTTCTTAAACTGAATCCCTGAAGTAGTGAGGAGCTCGATCGAGTCCTGCGCGTACATATCCTCTCTGAAAGAAGCATAAAAAAAGAAAAATGCGTTATAAATAAGGGTTACATTTATTATTAAATGTATTCATTGCTCATGCCATTACATTTTATTAGCAATTTAAAGAGAACAACAAAAAATCTGACCATTAATTATACATGTTCCAACCATTAAGTGCCTTGTCATTACTGGCATGAACAAAAGGAACAGGTAGACGGTAAATCTCAAATAATTGTATCAAGGAATGAGGAGAGAGGATAGAGGCATTCACTTAACATTGCTCCATGGACAAGCACAGATTTTGAAATAATATCTAATCAGCTAAATCAATCATCAATACATATTTTGTTCATGTTTCCTTCCTGTTGTATATTGTGATCAGAACTTTTTCACAGGTTTGCACCATATCAGTCTGGAAACTGGAAATCTCAGAGGAGGGACAGTGAATAAATATTTAGATGAAGGCAGATTACTTGCTATGGTAGTTATGATAACATTCTTATATTGTATCTATGGCAATAAGGCAGTCTGATAAAATTCTTACGTGAGGTTGAACTTAAAATTAAACTGCCATGTTGATGTTCCCGGTGGATATTCGCCCTGTTCATTCATAAACGTGAGTCCGAGTTGGATAATCTTAAGAAGGTCCACATTACAGCGCAGCAACTGATACTGATAGTCTGCGTTACTCCTGAACTCTCCAATTGGCCTCGCAACCACCCCGGGAAACTCTGTGTCCTGAGGAGAGATTAGAGATTATTTCAATTACAATGACAGCAAAACTTGATAATAACTTCATTTAAAATTAATTAGGTGATGCATAATTCTATTAGGATTAGGAATACGCAATATTGAAAAAAAAATATATATATATTTTTTAGTTTTGGGTCCGTCACCTCCTTGCTTCTATGGATATGTCATTTCTCTGCCTGGAATGTTCTACAGTATATCATCAGCTCTACCTCACATTTATTCAATTACAGGTTTTATAGTTCAGAATGCCAGTTTTTCTAGGTATTTTTGACTGTGAGAAGGGTTGCCTCTCCACAAATCTGACCTGTATCTTGGTCTGGTTCTGTTTCCATGGAGAATGGTTTAATGACATACTGTGAAACATTCCAGACAAAGCAATAACATCTCCACAGAGAAAAGCATTTGAATGACCCTCCACCACAAAAGTTGCACAATGCACTTTAAACTATCTATAAAGAATATGTCATAATGTGACTATGTCTTGTTTAGGATCAAGTATCGCACAAAGAGTTAATGGATCATAAAATTAAGCACAAAAGAGCAGAAATATTACCCCATACAGATGTTCACAAGACATTTAACTCAGCTTTTGTTTTGTTTTTTGCAGTAATTACTGTTTAATTTATAGACAATGGCAATATTAAACATTTTACAATTTACTGCCCATCTCTACTTAGGACTCCCATCAGTTACCCATTTAGTAACTGCTAGCATTTCTAGGAAACAAGGATTAGTCCAATATTTATTATACAGCTTCCCAGAGATTTGGTTACTATGAAGGACTCCGTATAGAAAAATAGGTTTTGTCTCATAGTCAGTAGTTACCAAGTAACACAATATTTTTCACATATAAAAGAAATGCATGATCATAATTAAAACAAAACTTCATGATGCAAAGACAGCATATTTTACCAGCACTGATTTGGAAACGTTATAGCAGTCAATTTAGTTTCTTATGCAATGGGGAATTTTGTACTTGTTGCAATAATAACTAGTCATCAGTACTGGTGGTCTAAATAAAAAGCTTTTATTAAAAAAAAATATCCGACCACACAGTAAGTGCTCACCAAATATTTCACTGGCCTACACACGGCTAATGCATTATGGAATCTAAATGAACAGACGCAGATCCATACCATAGCGATATAGTTGTATTTACGGATGACATGTCTGATCCTCTTCAGCTCCTCCTCCAGGTTATTGGCCCAAACCTCACATATTCTTTGGCTGTGATCCACAGTAGCTGCGGGCATAGTGCCACTGCATGCAAACACAGAAACATCAACAACAATACTATGGGCAAAGAGCTAGCAGTCTGCCCCAAGACTTCAGTGTTATCTTATTTTAAAAGTCCCAGACCCCAGAATAAGCATGTGTTATGTCTGATACCATGTAAATACACGCACATATGGGCGGCGTTAGCGGTCTATTAAAAATCAAGAACGAGATTAGCAGCTCGTATTAGCTTGAGCCACACCATATCTTAGCTAGGTTTCATGTAGGCGAGGCTAGTGAAGGGTTAACAGTCAGAATGGGACACAGAGCACATGTGAAGTGTTTAGCTGATCACTCATGCTCTTAGCTGTGCTCTGAACAAGTGTGCATTGAGCAGAGGGCACGGGTGACCCGCAGGACTCGGCGCCAGTTGGGATGGTTTGTGCAGCCTGGAGCCTCGTAAACTTACCGTTCCCCGGACCAGCGAGTGTGTGATTGAAGCAGTTACAATGTTAAAACTTCAGGTGTCTCCACGTTACAGTGTCGGGGGCTTTCCGCCAACTTTTAAATAGTTTATATTCTGAAATGCATCGGTGTCAACCCACGGCTGCCATCATCGTTTAGCCTACAACACTACGCCAGCACGCAGGGCACGTCACCTGCGTAAGTACGCACGCACGTGGACCTCTCATCGACCATACGACCAACACTAGGCTGTGTATGCGACCGACTTATTTTTCACTTATAAATAACACATTAACGCTAATCAAAGGATTTTTTGTAGTTTATTAGATTTCACATGTAACCTATTGTATAAAGAGATAAATAACAAGACTTTTAATAAATGCTTTTTAAGCGTTTGTTTTAGGGGTTAAACAGGGACATCTAGCGGTTGCAGGTTGCAACTCAAACCAACACTCCAGTTACATGTAGCTGTGCTGTGCACAGGTGCACATACCACACCACATGCAGATATCTGTTACATTTCTGCCATGCGGTATGTCTATGAGACACAGGGAGAAAAAAATCAAAACAACAAAAACAGAAAACCTTTCCATTTTATTTAAGGCCAAAATCATAAAATGACAAACCGTACAAAAATAAACTGCTTAAATAACACATGCTTAAACAGCATTGATGGTTTTGCTCATTTGAGGTCACAAGGGCTACATGGTGTGATTAGTATCACATTCAAAACAAATGAGACATGCTTATAAAAATAAAATGCAGTTACAAAACAAGTCTTTAAAGCATCCTACCCAAATTCTACAAATTTATTTCCCATTTCTGAGCTAACAATGATTTTAAAGTAGTGATGATTGCAATACAACTTTGCCAGTGTCCAATCACTGATGGTAACAATGAATACAGTACTACAGTTGCAGTACTCTGGAGTAAGATTTGTTCAGTGATCAAAATGTGCAAATAATTCTTCAGAAATTACAGTTAAATTTATCATGTACATTTTAATGTGTGTTGTTGTTATGGCCCATAGAGTTTTCACAGTTTCAACATCTGATACATAATTCAAACTCTATTACTACCCGATTTAAGATATAACAATAGCATAACACAGAGCGCTTCTTTTGTATGAGAAGCAAGCAAACCACACACAAAAAATAAAGTGCAGGTCAATTCAAAGCTAGTCCCCATTAAAACAAAAAAGGAAAGGTGCTTGCATAAGTTGTTAAGATATCTACTTGTTTAAAACTACATAATGCCTTAAGAGCAAACATATACATCTCAATAGTGACAAAGAGGCAACAAGCATAAAAGTGCAGACTGTGAGATTTGGCAGCATCTAGTGGTGATAGTAGAGATTGCAGACTACAAGTTGAAATAGTTCTTTAATTTTAGTAAACTTTACGAATAAAATAATCATTTATCCAGTCACTTATAGTTTGTTGTTTTCAATAGCTTTTTAAAAAGGGGTGCATGCTGAATAGTGGATAGTAATTTCAATACTTTTAGTTCTCACATTGATATAAAGGAATAATAAATTTTGGTGTAAAAATGGCTTAACCAGTAATCGACATGTTCTAAATCGACACTAAACCAGACCCAAAGATCTAATGTAATTTTCTGAATTGTAAGAGGGATGCATTGCTAGTAGTTTTGCATAAGATTGTTTTTATGCTACAAAATTGGCTGCATTATCTAGAAAACAAACCAATGGAGCTCAACAGTGGGCTCAACAGTGGGTTCATGTGGTTAAAACTTAGGTAGAGGCAGGTCAGAATGCTATAATAGAATTTGTATTTTAAATTTCTAAATGTAGATGTTCTGACCTGGTTTGCGGTTAACATCTGTAATTATGAGGTCTATCCACGTGAAACAAAATCTGAATCCAATCTTCAACAAATAACAACTGGGTTCAAAGCCTAAAACGTGAACACAACCTGTTGTCATGCATTTTTCCCATAGACATTTTTAACTGGGAGTTCCAAGGCTTGGTATAGGCTAATTGGCTATGGGGCTACTCATGACCATAACACTTTAATCTTATCTTAAAATCTTTAAATATTTCTGAAACATACATTTGCAGTATTTTCAAGTTTTATATACACATGTTAAAGTTATTCTATGTTATTTATGCAATTATTACGCATGTTCGCTTCAATGCAAAATTTTGGCCGGACGCTAAGCTACTCCTCGTTTTATGTGCGCTTTGATCCTGATCCTTGCAATTTGACTGATGCACACTCCGCGATCACAACTCTACTGAATCAGACAGTAGACAGTAGTAGCAAACCTCCATGACACATGTTTTATTTTATTCCATTGTGTGATAGTCATTGGCTATAGCCAGTTAGACTATATTGTGCTTTTGAATTCACTATATTTGAAATTTAGAACATATTGGGGAAATTAATGACCAATTTAATTTAGTATTTGAATCATGGTTGAGCTCCATTTTCTAAAATGTTTTTGGCACCTATGAGACCCCTATAGTTTTAGAGTACACCTTTAGTTTCACTTATGCTGCAGAGTTGATCGTTTCATCTGAATCTCTGGCACTGTCTTCGCTGAACGGTGACTGGACACTCAGGTCTGCAATCCCCGACTCCTGATCGCTGCCATTAGAGTTAAAACTTGAAGTCTGGTTTAAATCTTGTGGAGTAACTGGACTGCCCCCTTCTGGCCGTGGGCTGCTGGTGAGGAAACAGGAGGCGTAGTCCTGAGGGGTGTTGGCCAATTTTATGTCCGGAGTGAAGATCCATGCTGTTGGGCTTTTGTCAAAAACATTCATTGAGCCGGTCCACTTCTGTTCCTCCAGTTTTGAGATTTTCTGAGGGCCAAAATGTAAAATATTGTAAAAACAAACAAACAAAAAAACAAGTATAGTATGTTCATTCAAACATTCAGACTTTTCTGGGTGTGGATTCACTACCTTTTTGTCTCCATGAAGGTGTTATTGCTTTGCCTAGAATGTTTCACAGCATGGCATCGCCACCAGCTTGCCTCCATTATAGAGAGATAGATAATCTAAATGCAGCGGTGTCCAAATATATGCAAAGGGCTGATATATTAAAATACAGACGAAGCTGAAGGCTGATCTAGGGCCATAGACGGTGCCTAATACAGTGAATAACTGAAAATAAATAACTGTGCATTAATAGCAGGTTAGAATGAGCCACCAGACCTTTGTTCAAGCTTAGATCCTCAAAATAAAGCCAATTTGATATGAACTTTATCAAGACAGATTAAAAAAAAAAGTTAAGTAAAAAGCACTTCCTAAAAGTAGTATGGGCTAATTCACCTAGAAGCCTGAGCCACATTTGGCCCATGGGCCAGTTTGATCATGCCTGCCTTAATTCCATACCATGAATGTGTGCATGGTCCCTTGAAGTGCTTTGAGCACCTTAAAGGTAGAAAAGTGTTCTATAAATGTTTATTTTTTTATGTGGACTTGCACCTGTTTGTGAGAGGCCAGCTGCTCCTCCAGTTGCTCCGTCTCTTCTTTGATTGTCCTGAGACAGTCCTCCACCGACTGACGAGGATGAACCCCACGCTCAAAACGATTGTAAAGGCCCCTCCAAAACCTGCAAAGTGTACAATTTTGATGTCTTTCATAAGCAAGCTACTAAAATCAGTGTGGATTGGGATTTAAAAAAAAAAAAAAAAAAAAAAAAAAAAATCACAAATGTATTTTTTTCTTTTGTAGGTCTTAATAGTGCTTGACTTACTTGAAGCAGTAGGGAGCAGTAGAGGGCCGGAGTACCCCCTGAGTTTGGCTGTGGTTGGGTCTGTACAGAGGGTTAATGAAGTCTGCTCTGTTTGTCCACAGGTAACTCCACAGGGAGTGAGTCCTCTTCTGAATTCTGTCAAATTACAAAAGTTAAATATTGTTAGCCTCCTGCATAATTGATAATAATACAGAAGCAACAGCGTCTCGAGAGTGCAGATGCGAAGAATGGCGAAGAATCTACACTGAAAAGCACTGGCCATGTATGCCTTCACCTGGTGGCCTAAAACTTAAATTCTGCTGTTGGTGGCTAATGTTTTTTTGTTCATTTTTTAGCTTTAGCAAGAGCTACTTATAGGAAAAATAGGTACATTGTTGTTATTTCACAAAAAAAAAAAAAAAAAAAAAAAAAAAAAGAACACACTATAACAGACTTTGACCTTTTTTAATCAAAACAGATTTATCCAGACTAACTTTGAACACTCTTAACACCTTTAACATGTTTTGCCTGCTTTTTTTTGCTGCTGTTGATTTATTGTGTTTGTTTGATTTTATTTGAAAGCAGTTTGGCTGATTATTCTTTATAAATGAACATTCACTGATAGATTGTTTGAGAAAAGTCATGCTAGGTCAAATCAGATATTTTCTCCAGTCTCACCCCAGCTCCTCTCTCTCCTTCTGGTTGTTGCAGATGAAGTTTCCAAACTGACAGGAGTAGATGTGGTGGTGGATCATGATGAGGAACCTCTCATTGAACTCAAAGGCACAAGGAAACTGCTCCATCAGCTGCCACACGCACTCAAGGAACTGGTCAATGATCGGAGACACTTCCTTTGGGTCTCCATCGATGTGATTACATCTGAGAAATACATATATACAGTCAGGTATAAGACTAGGGTTATTGTAAAGGTAGTTTTTTTTATTTTAATAGATCATTTTTTTAGACCATGGTTTAGTTTGTTTTCATACCTGAAAGTTTCTGCAGCTTTGAAAACAAACTAAACCTTGGTCTGAAAAAGAATCCATTAAAATAAATGAGAAGAGCAGATGAACCTCATTGGTAAATCAGGGTATGTGAAGATAGAATTTGTCAAACCTGTGAGAAAACTTGTGACCAAAGGAAATCCAGTCTTTTTCAATAAGAACCTGGAAAATACAACAATGTTAAAAATGTATTGTAGTAATACTTAATACTACACTTATAGCCTCACTAGAGACAAGACAATACAAAAAGGGCAACAGTGGCTCATGTGTAAAGGGAGAAGGGTTGGTAATTGAATATTTATTTATTTATTTATTTGAGACAGGGACAGCGCACAATTTTCGCATTAACCGTGACAGGAGAGATGCATTGTACATCAGGTTGTAGCATCAGTGCTAATTTCCACCTGTCGTCCCTGGACAGGTTAATTGATTGATTGTATTTAATTGACCTTTGACTATCAACTGTTCTGGAGACCTGTAGCATGTTTTGGGTTGATGGGGGAAACCGGAGCACCCGGACGAAACCCATCCAGACACGGGGAGAAACATGCAAACTCCACACAGAAAGGCCCTGGGCGACCTGGGGATCGAACCCAGAACCTTCTTGCTGTGAGGCATGAGTGCTAGCCACTCAGCCACCGTGCCGCCGAATATTAGCTCTGACAAGTGCATTTTGTCATTGTCCTTGGGCAAGACACTTCACATACCTTGCCTGTGTGAATATGGGTTGTTATGAGTGACTGTGGTGAAGGGACCAAAGGAAAGAATGACGTCTTATGTCTGTCAGTCCCAGGGCAGTTGTGGCTACAAAGGCAGCCTAGTGTGGGGACTGAAGAAATAAAGGTCCACACACAGTAGTACTTTGAGAACAAGCAAATTATAATTATTTATTTTAAGGCATTTCATATTAATTAACGTTACTGTAAAAATGTCAGAATTATGTGTAATCCCATTATCTTTGTTAATTTTCTGTCCAAGGGTATAATAAACAACTACTTTCATTTTGTTTCCAGTATTTAATGCAAAAGTAATTTCAATTCCTCCATAAAAAAATGCTACAAAAATTCTTTGTAAATGTCTAAATGTACAAAACACATACAAAAGGTATATATCAATTATATTTGATTGTGACATTATTCTTCAACTTGTACCAACTACAGTACATTATGTAATAAGAATACACTGTATATGAACTTGCTATAACATCAGCACTGTTACATAACTACATTTAATATGGATTTTATTTGGATTTAGTGAATCAAAGATAACATACATTTAATATTAAAGTTGCCGCTGTGCTCTGTGTGGGACCACTCTTCTGAGACAATGGGTGGTAGCCCACCTGGAGGCCTGTCTTTCTACTACAGCCGTATCCCATCAAGGCTCAAAGGGATTTTAGGTTAAACTTTGACAAAATCTGTTCAAATAAACTGAGTCTGAGTGAAGCACAGGGGACTATGGGGTAAATCCTGGGAGTGGATACTGTACCACGAGGGGCCGGGTCAGAGAGGGCGACTTCATAGTAAAATCTTGAGGTAGTTCTCATGTCTGTAGTGGCTTAGAGGACAGAGCAGTTTTCCAGAAGTCTTCAACTAGAGCATACTTTTACGGTGTCACTGGGCAAGACACTATACCCCCCTTCCTATGTATAAATTGGTTGAGTGCCTGGTCCTAGTTGGAGACAGTGGTGCTGATTTGCTACACAATATGTTGCAAGTGAATCAAAATCACAATGTGAGTTGGTACAATTATCAAATCACAAAGGCTGAAATTATTTAGCTAAGAAAATTTACAAAATATAATGTCTTTGTACAGAAGTATCTTGTCATACCTGTACTTAAGACCTCTACAAGATACATACAATGTTATGAAATATTCTATTAGTGTATCAAATCAAATCAAATCACAATTGCAATATTGCAGCTGTGGCTTGAAAAGTAGTTAACCATGATGAATGGATCAATGTACAAATACACCAACAGAATAAGGCTAATAAATTGTAATAAGACATCAAGTATGTGTGCAAGGCTTCAGTCATCCAGGTGGGATTCATCTCAAAGGAGAAATTCAATTCTGTCAACTGATTGAATTTTTTGATTGAATATCATTCGCAGTTCATCCAAGCTGCATCTTCAGCTTCTGGAGTAATTCAAGTCTTATTATGCGAATATGACTTCCACATTCAATAGACCAAGCTAACAGGAACTGTAAACAAGTAGGGTGTTAGTTTCAAAGGTTTCAGTGTAGTTAGCTGCTCCCTTCAGGCAGATATAAGGAAGTGTCCACCGGCTCACGCAAACACACACGGACCAGAACTGAAGAAGCACCTTGGATGAGCTGCAAAAGGTATTTGTTCAAAAAACATTGGTCCAGTTGACAAAATTGAATTTCTCCTTTGCGGAAGACATCAAATTAACTTTATCACAATTTTTATTTACAGACATGGACAAAATTGTTGGTACCCCTCTGGCAATGAAAGAAAAATCAACAATAATCACTGAAATGACGTGAAACTGAAAGAAGCAATAATAAATAAAAATTTACTGAAAATTGTCCAACAAAAATCAAACATTGTTTTTCACCTGTGGTTCAACAGAATTATTAGAAAAAAAAAAAAAATGAAACTGGCCTGGACAAAATGATGGTACCCTTAACTTAATATTTTGTTGCACAACCTGTTGAGACAAACTCTGCAAACAAATGATTTAAGTCACTGTCAATGACACTTCTGCACTGGTCAACTGGTATTTTGACCCACTTCTCATGAGCAAACTGCTCTAGTTGTCTCAGGTTTGAAGGGTTCCTTCTCCAGACAGCATCTTTCAGCTCATTTCACAGATGTTAAATAGAATTGAGATCTGGGCTCATAGCCTGCGACAGAACAGTCCAATGTTTTGTTCTTGGCCATTTTTGGGTGTTTTTAGCTGTGTGTTTTGAGTTATTGTACTGTTGGAAGTCCCATGGCCTATGACTGAGACCAACTTTCGGACACTAGTCAGCACATTTTATTCCAAAATACCTTAACAGTTTGGAGATTCCGTTGTATTTTGCACAGATTCAAGACACCATGTGCCAGATGTAGCAAAACAGCCCCAGAATATGACCAAGCCTCCTCCGTGCTTCACAGTAGGGACAGTGTTCTTTTCTTTGTGTGATTCATTTTTTCGTCTGTGAACATAGAGCTGATGTGTCTTGCCAAAGAGCTCTAGTATTGTCTCATCTGTCCAAAGGACATTCTCCCAGGACATTCTATGCATTGTGACAAATTCCAGTATCACTTTTTTAGGATTTGCTCTCAGCAGTGGTGTCCTCACATGAAATCCACTTTGGCTCAAACAGTGACGGATGGAGTGATCTGACACTGATGTACCTTGCCCTTCAAGTTCACATTTAATTTGTTTGGAGGTTGTTCTGGGCTCTTTGGTTCCATTTGTGTGATCCATCTCTTCAATTTGTCAGCAATTTTCCTCTTGCAGCCAGGACCAGGGAGGTTGGCTACAGTCCTGTGGACCTTAAACTTCTGAATAACATGTGTAACTGTAATCACAGGAACATCAAACTGCTTGGAGATGGTCTTATTGTCTTTATATTTAACCTGCTTGTCTATTATTTTCTCTCTAGTCTCCTGACACAGTTCTCTTCTTCTCTTTCTCTGGTTCATGTTCAGTGTTGTCTCCATCATGTCTCCAAACAGAACAATGACACATGTCTCCCTTTAAACAGGCAGAGTGACTGAGGACAAGTTTGAAGACACCTGTGATGCAGATTAGAGACACACCTAAGTTTAACATGTCCCTATTGTTCAGTTACTTACAATCTTTTCTAGGGGTACCATCATTTTTGTCCAGGCCAGTTTCATTAGTTTGTTTTTTTAAATAATTCTGCTGAACAACAAATCAAAAACAGTGTCTGATTTTCATTGGTTATTTGTCAGGATTTTTTTAATTTATTATTGCTTTTTTCAGTTTCAAGTTATTTCAGTGACCATTGTTGATTTTTCTTTCCTTACCAGAGGGGTACCAACAATTTTGTCCATGACTGTATATCCTTCAAATGGCTAACATGAAGAATTAATTACTTATAAATATTGGTTATCCTCTCACATAGCTATCACATTTGCAGTGTGTTCAAATGTTCTCACCATGAATCCCTTGAGGGTCCTGTAGTGTGGGTCCAGCAGCACCGAGGAGACTGAACAAACCTGAGATGTTCTGTCCCATCCGTCAGAACAGTGCACGAGGACGCTCACACCCTCCTCTGACACAGCCTGGGGACAGTAAATAACATGCAGGGTTATAGGTATACATATGACACAGCATGTTAAACATCAATATCTCAAACTAACTGAATTAACTAACTTTAATATATTTTATTAAATGACATTGACATTTTATGGAATTTTGAAGACTTTTCACCATTCAAAAAATATACAGGAATATTTTGGTTTCAATTGTAATTTCCTACGGTAGCAGTGGTCATTTTTCATCATTCTAGGCAAGCAGGTGGCGTATCATTAACCAGAAAAGTTACACAGTGCACTTTCAATAAATCACAAGTCCAGTTCTTTTATTAGACAGCGTGATCCCTCCTCAGACTGACCTTAGCAATGAACACGGCAGCGTCGAGAACAGCTTTGATGTGTTTGAGCCATCCTGAGTTCTCGAGGCCCTCCAGGAAGTCCGACATAGAGGGGCTCCGCAGCTCACACACTGAAAACACAACACAGCTGTCTCTGTCACATACCTGTGTCACAATTCAAAGATTTAACTGCAGTTCATCTGATGATTGATTACTTACTAACTGGACAATGTTGACAATGTACACTGGTTAGGTCTTCTGTTGGTGGTCCAGATACATTTCAAATGGTGTAAAGTGAGTACACTGGGGCTGTAGTCAACTAAAGAAACTTGGTCGACTAAAGACATGTCCTACCACTCAATTAGTCAACAAAAAGAGTGTGTGGCACAACTCACTGCACTCACAAGACTACACCTGCACGGGAGAGAGTAAGAGATGGTTCATATGGCAGTAACATGTCAGATATGTACTTTGATGCAAGGCCATGTAGAGACTTGTACACAAGCAGAGCTGCTTTAAAGTCTACTCTCTGAGCCACAGGAGGCAGTGCAGAGACCTGAGCACAGGACTTATTCTCATACTTCCTGATTGGAGTAGGACCCAAGCAGCTGCGTTCCGGATGTAGTGCAGCTGTCTCATAGTGAGCAGGCTGTTATTGTAGTCTAACCTACTGGATGCATGGATAAAGTCTGCTTTAGACAGTATACCTTTGATTTTTGCTATGTTACTAAATGGTAAAAAGATGTTATTGATTTGATTTGGCTGTTAATTATTACCCTGAGATTTTTAGCCTGAGAGAAAGACTGGAGGTGACCACTCTCTTTGGCTGAAGTCACAGTCTTTGGCTCACAGAAACATAGTTACTTTGCCCTGGCCTATATTACACAAATGAACTCAGTGCTTTCTCTTAGGTGAACAGGTTCAGGTGCCCTTCTTGTCTGTGGTATTCAGTAATCCTCTGGGACGACGGGAGATTTGTACGATGGGAGGATGGTCTTCAAAATGTAATTACAATCTGGTTTCCTCTGTCTCCCAAATTTTACAGACGTCCCTTTGCTTCACCGGGGGGCACAAAGTTATCACAACTAAAATCCACACTACAACTTTTCAACGTAAATATTTCACAATTCTCACGCCCTCCTGTCTCTCTTTGGGGCATGAGAGGCCAGATTGTCCACTGCAGGAAACCAAAATAGACCAGAAATAAAGTCCAGATGGGATTTTCAAAGTCTTCCACACAGGACCCCTGTACAATACCCAGAACCTCTCCATGGATTAATTAAAGCCTGTCTGTATGAGGGCATATGAAAGCCACTGGGGAGTAGGGGTCCCACTAGGTTACACTGGAATCAGCTGAACTAAAGAAGGAACTATTTGTGCATATTTGGGCTATTTGTGTGTTCAATAAATATTGAAGTGTTGAAACATGTCTAATAATGATGGATGAACTGACCTTTATGTACACTCCCTTAAGGGGTTTAGTATTAGGTAATATAGTCTTTATGTAGTCACTGCTATTTATTTGTGCTTTTTATTGTCCTTTAAACTCATTTAATATTTAGTAATAATTGACCTGTTAAAAACTGGGACTAATGTTGCAAATTAGCCTTGGATGTAAACACCATCTGTTTCTGTTCCGATACCGATGCCGATATTTTAGATCTGAAATATCTGCCCTAGTATTGCTTGATATTGGATACGGGCACAGAGTCTAAAAATATTTATTTTCCTTTAAACACAAATTGCATATGATAAAAAAATATCCAAATGCGTTTGTAACTGTTATTTATCATTTAGAGTAACTACAGAACAGCTTGGCAAAATATTACAACATTGTCCAGTAAATTGCCTTATTACACAAAATTATACACCAAAATCCATCAAAATCAGCTGCAATATCTGATACCAGTATCATATTGGTGCATCCCTAGTTTGTTGTATCTACCCCTTTCAAATAAGCAGCATTTAAATACATAAATAAATAACATACATACAATATATACAGTTAAGACTCAGTTTGATCAAGGTTTAGTGCAAAAGTAGACTGTCCTGTTCTAGTCCTGGTTTAGTCCCAGTCCCCATTTTCATGAAAGGTTAAATATGACATGGGATCCTCTACATTTGACTCATACTGGGCGCCACAGTGCAGCACCCCTCTCCACATCTTGAGCTAGTCTTGGTCAGGTGTATCTGATTTTAGGATGATACCTATTGTCTTGGTTAAAGTTGGTTACATGAGTTTACTTTTGTAAATGAGTTAATATATTTTCTGCTATAGAGTATATTGTAATTCCAGCAGTTTAAAGCAAGACTGTAGCACTGCACGCTGTCTGCACCAAATAATACAGTGTCTTATTGGCCATAAAACTGCGTAAGCATCTTTACATTTGACTGTGCTTAAAGCAGTCTACTCCTGTTCTATTCCTCCGTGACATTTAAAAAATTATTTTTTCAGATTTGTACCTTTTCCTTAGTAACAAAATCAAAACCAAAATTTGAGTACTGTGACAGCCCTAATACAAATGTAACAATGCCTCACCTTCCAGCATCTTCTGTTGGCTGTTCCTCATGACGTGGATGTTCTCGATGCCCATGAACTGAAACTTGATGTTGGAGTAGTTGTCCTCGTTCTCGTAGCCTTTTCCTGCAGCTCTGTTGGCTATCGCATTCAGCTGGAAATAAAAAACAAAACACACACTTTGTCAACAGTAAAAGTAACAAGTTCAAGTTTCATCACTGCTTTTACAAATAAGCATGAGCTGGAGAGCAAAGGATACCAATCTGGGAGTGGCAAGATATTTTCAAATTATAATCTGAAAAAAAAAATAAATAAAAAAGAATGACAATGTATTTAATCAGTTATTTTATATGAAACTCTATATTTTTGTCAAATTAGGTCACATGACACAATTTACAAATTATTAAAATTTTGATGATTTTAATTACTGCTAAAAATGACTATTGCTTCAATGTTATTCTGCAGTAGGAAGTTGTGAGACTTTGGTTATTTTTGTGGGTCCCATCCTGAAAAGTTTGGAAGGAAACCCCATCCACTTGTCAGTCATGCCCATCTGAATTTAACAGTGACCAGACTCACATCTTCATAAAGTATAGGAGAAGTCTATACTCTGGATCCCAGGAAACTAATAAAGAAATCACAGCCCACTCTACACTACACGACCTTACTTCCAAATATCTGAAGGTTTCTGCACTACACATTTTACACATTACCATATATCTTCAAATTGTGCAATACACCCTACAGGCATTTACTATGAACAGCTGCCCAAGCACAGAACCCTGCAGCTGCACCCACAGAACTGTCCATGTGTTTGTGTGGACAGTTCTGACGGAGGACTCACTTTGGGCCTGGTGTCCACCACATACAGGACCTCACTGCGGGGATTGGACCTCAGCACTGCCCCCAACATCTGCTCGTCCTCCAGGCACCGAGCACTGAAGCCGGACAGGGGCTGGGAGCTCCTGCACACAGCTGCCTGAGGGGAAAAGGAAAGTTTTTTGTGATAGTGTGCTATAGTGTGTTAATTTGACTTTCCACGGCTCTGTAATTGGTGTAACTAAAATCTGAAGAAATCAATGGAAAATAAGTTCTATACCAGCTTTATCACAGTCTAATACTAGGTGTACACTGCATGATTTTGGCTGTCTGTGGTGAAAGATTTCTGACTGTGGAAAAAATCTTGAGTTGTAGCTAAAAATCATGGGTCCTAGGTATTAAAACTAGGTGTCAAAAAAAACATCTCTCTCTGTTTCCCTCTCATTTTCTAACTTTCACAAACTAGTGAAAATACTGCTAGTATGTAACACTATACTCAGCAAACCTGTACAGTTACGGAGCCTGGAGTCTAAAATGTGCTCTGATAAACTTTGGTCATAGCCACAGCTGATCGTGAACACTGTCGCTGCGTGTCTGCGTGTTGTTACATGATTTAAATTATTCATGTTATGCAGTGTGTCATCCAACAATCTTACAAGATGGAAAAAAAATGTGCAGTGGACACCAGACTTAAACCTGGACTAAACCAAAACTAAAGCAAAGACAGGACTTCAGAGGTGAAATAAGTAAATGAATACCGTATAGGATAAATACTAATAATACTAATACTAATAAATACATTCTGCAGAGGAATGACATAGTTCGTAATTGTGTAATATATTAAGGGTTTAAAGTACTGCATAGTTTCTACGGGTGGCAAGTGTTATTAAATAAAGTTTTTAATGTGGTGACAATAATAATGAGAAATGAATCAACATCAATTAGCAAGTGGAAAATATTTTGCAAGGATTCATATGATACAACAGTATTCTAGGGTGATGTGCAGTTGGCTGAAGTTTTGTCCAAATTCACAAAAGTTCCCATAACATTTCTGCATAACATTTTCTGCCCCCTTGATTTTTAATTTACCACCAAGAAGAATCAAAAATGCCAGATTTGTTTTATGCTTGTAAATTATTTGGCATCAGCTCCGGCCTCCCCAGCAACAGCATTTTTTGTGAAAGTGTTGGTTTGAATCTTAAGCATTTGAACAACAGCCTGGTATGAAAATGAGCTCTCTGTATTTTCTATAAGGCCAAACTCAGACAGAGCTGTGCCATCAGGTTCGTTTATTTCAGTAATGCATGGGGAATGAAGGAGCAAACTCTTGACTCAGATGAACAGAGTTTAATGCTTTCATTTTTTCCTTCCTTTTTTCCATGTACATAGCCATATTTACAAGCCCACATACCCACCTGAACTATCAAAGATAACACTGTGGACAAGTTTGTGTTCTTAGCAGTTTGAACAGTGAAACTATGAATGTTCTTGAATTGTGTGCACATTTATACTGATACTTTGCAGCTTTGTCATCAACAGTCCCTGGGGGTGTGATGCAAACTGTAAGATCTGCTCTGTCTAAAGCTCTGTCACTCAAGTTAGGCTTTAATCTGATCTTTATTTTAACACAATCTGACCATAGAGAGCAGACTTGGTTGGAACTACAACGGGTGAGCTGTCAAATTTTTCTTTGAGTAATTATCCAAAAACGTTTCATGTAGTTATTGCTAATGTGTGCATTGTGTCACCATGGTAACTGCTGAAAGTCCCATGAACAGAAACTATAGAAATACACCCCCAGCATGATGTCACTGTAATGTATCAATAGTTAACTTATACCCCTCAAACATAAACACATTACAATCCCCCACTGACTCACATGGTTGTCCTGGTTATAGAAGGACAGAGTGGGGAATCGTCCTCTGCTTCTGAACTTGGAGCTGCCCACGATGACAGGAAGTGTGGCTGACTCAGGGACGAAGACCTCAGAGGGGTACGTGTCACTCACCTTTAAATGAAAAAAATACAGTCAATAGTGTGTATAATGGTGAAAAATATTCTGTACCATATTTTCCGGGCTATTAGACTCGCTCTTAAGCCTCCAACTCCATCAAAAAACGACTGCGTGCCCTGCAATCCAGAGCGCCCTATACAATCCACTCGGGTGTCTCAGCACGACTTCAGTAAACTACAAAGCCGCACCACCCACAGCTCACGCAAACACACACGGAGCAGACAGCGACCGCGCGGCAACAAACACCCGCAGCCACACTCATCACTCTGCGCGGATGAGGAACGGAATGAAGGAACGAACCGAAAAAGCGAGTGCAATGTGCCACTCTGAGCCACAACTGAACAACTGAGTCACTGCGAACACGCCAACAATCCAGCGGTCCCAGACAGCACCCTCCCTACAACTGAACAAAGCCGAGAGTCACCGTGAACGTGCCAAACAAAGTCTGACTGAGCCATCTAACTGTTGTGTTTCTTTTAAAGCCCGGTGCGGTTTATTTGTGAAAAAAGTTCTATGACAGTGCGTCTTATAATCCAGAGCGCCTAATAGACCGGAAAATACGGTACTTGTACTTGCTTGTATAGGGGGTGCATATGAGTACAAATGAATATGAACATAGTGACTGTATTGTCATAAGATATACAGACCACATGAAAGAAAGATAATAGATTTGATACTGTATTGTGATATTTCAGAGTGTTAAAATTAAATATTTATCAGTAGTGAGTGATATAGCAAATTAAATAGTTTGGGGTCTCAGAATTTTAATTAATACAGTTACCAGTCTAACCACTAATGGCTTAGGGGTGTGATTTAGGCTCAAATATACTATAAAAATTTAACATGATAATAACTTAAATCATCATCATCTGGGTATAAAGAATGTGATGTTTTCCTTTCCTTTCCATATATGAATAAAAACTGCCCGTTATTGTCCCCTCCTGACCTTGTAGTGCTCATTAGCAGAGGTCAGCTTCCAGTGGGCGTTTGGGAGCCCCATTCTCTTGTATTCAGAAGCGAGGTCCAAAAAGTCCCACTCTCTCTGCCTCTCCTCTTCAGCCACATTTGGTTTGTAGGCGAAACAGTACAGCTCCTCATACGACTCTGAAACACACAACAAGTTTGAAATATACAGATTTTGTAGAATAATTTTAGTGACATATCATATATCAGTATAATCATCAGTATCAGTCAGTTAAGTTCGCATAAATGTTGTTATGTATTGGTAAGGTGTAACTTTTCTAGTGGAGGGTCTGTCATGATTTTTTTTTTCCATGAAGATTTGCTTTGCCTGAATTGTTCCACTGAAGGATTAAACTTGAAACTTTTCCAGGTGCTTTCATTGATTAAAAAACCTGAGCAAGGTCGCCTCTCTACAGATCAAATGTGTAACTTGTCTTGGTGGTATAACTTTTTTGTCTCCATGGAGATACATATGTTTAATGCTATACTGGAGCATCTTGGACCAAGTAATAACAGCTCCATGAGCATGAGGAGGTAATGGACCTTCCACGAGAGAAGTTACACAGTGCACCTTTAAGTAAGTATTGTTTTTTATTATTCTGTGAGACCTGCAGATAAGGCTGAGGGGTTATTTTAAACAAGGTCATAGATAGTTTGAGCAAACAAAAATATACAAAGAAAAATAGTGAGAAAAAAAAAACTGACTCAATTGTTTCTATTGAACACAATTCAGGACAAAGTTGTATCAAAAGCACTACATTTGAAGCTTTATCTCAAAATCTGAGAGAAATATTTTTACTTTATATTCTTTAGGTTATTTTCAAATGATGTGACGTGACCTTTACTTTTACTTAAGTAACAAAATTTAATACTTCTTCCACCGCTGATATCCGTGTAAGGAAAAATTTGATCTCCAGGTGAAACAAATTTAGAGTTACAAATGACTTATTAATTATTACTGACCATAATCTTGGAGGGAAATGGCCAACCTTATACACCAATTCCAAATAAAGAGGTGAAACTATAGGCTATAGTTATTATTTATTTAATTCTTACTGGCTCAACACAAAGATTAAATGATTTAGATAATATGCTATCTATTTTTATTATTCTTTAAAAGTGCTTTGTGTAACTTTTCTGGTGGAGGGTCCATCAAATAGTTTTCTCCATGGAGATGTTATTGCTTTGTCTGGAATATTTCAGTATAGTATTAATTTTTTCTATGATCATGGAGACCAAACCAGATCAAGTTACAGGTCAGATCTGTGGAGCTAATGTCATGCTGTGGATCATTCCAAGCAGAGCAATGATATATCCATAGAATCAAGCAGGTGAGGGCCCCCCAACCAAAAATGTACATAGTGCACCTTTAAATATGTTTATTTTAAGTTAAATCTGAGTCAAGCATTTGTGTTATTACCACAGTCTGAGTGTAATACCTCCATGTGTTTGGTGATTACAGCAATAAGAAAAGGGTTTTTACCAGTGTTTTTATAAATACACTAGAAATTTTCTGGTTTTATTCACACATAAGCCTTCCCTGTATATTCCCTGTAATTTACCTGTGAAATTGACAGGTAAAAAATACAGTGATATCAAAATGAAGGTAAATAGTGTTTTTGTTTTTCCATGGGATGATGCAGAAAAGAAGGAGTCACTGTCACTTAACATTTCTGGGATTATCTGCATACTTGAATGTATTTGTTTAATTGTCATGGTTACTCAGGTGTGTACAGTGTTTTACCTGGTTGGGAGAGGCGTTGTAGAGACAAGAGGATGTCCTGACAGTCCTGCTCCTCTGGGATCACAAACTGTAAGAGCTGAAAGTTTTTACAGTGAACCATCAAAGACACGCCAGAAGAAGAGGAGGAAGAAGACAAAGAGGACGAGGAGGACGAGGAGGAGGAAGAGGAGGAAGAAGAGGAGGGGAGCTTCTCTACAATGGACACCAGACTGTGGAGCACCTGCACAGAGGAGACAAAAACATAACATTGAATTCGTGTACACTGTAATAATTGAGACACACTTATTCAACCTCTGAACATACATGTATCCGCCACCTGCTTTTCTATTGCCTGGGATCCAGAATACACACTAATCCAATACTTTATGAAAATGTGAGTTTTGAGACTGTCCTTGAGTTCAGGCAGGCATGAATGACAGATGATATCAAAACAAATTTGACTGCTTACGAGGAAAAGAGAAAGGGAAAAAATAACATGAGCAAAGCACCAAACTGTGTTAAGCTAAGGTGAGGGAAATTACATTTGATAGGTGATAGGTGAACAATGAGATTCTTTATTTCACATGCGTCACTGAAATAAACAAATCTGACTGCAGAATCATGGTTATAGCCAGAGAGTGACAGAGTGTGTGGGGACCAGACTGATATCCATCTGTTTAAAAAATACAGAGATATCATTCTGGACTGGCCAGGCTAGCATGTCTCCATTATTGGTATGGAATGATCCACAGTATCACATGAAACGTATCTATAGAGACAAGAAGATGAGTCCACCAGGCCCAATTACTGCTGCCTGCAATACAATTTCAAAACCTGCCATGAAATGCAGATTCATGCAAGCTAGATAAGTGTAATGCCATAGTGTGGAGTGGCAAACCTTTACAAGTTACACAATACACGTTTAATATTAGGTGTGTGTGCATTATTACATTATTATTTCTATGATGACACTCCCATCTAGATTTTTTGCCTTGACCGGTTGTGCCGCTTACCCAGGTTTCATTGCGCACGCCGTCCTCGCTCTCCACGAAGATGGTGTGCGTGGCGGTCAGATACAGGGTCCCCACGCGGCTCTTTCGGGCGGACACGCGATCGAGCAGCTTCACGTGCTCTACCTGAGAATGAACACGTCAAATGTCACCGCTGAATTTGTTAATAAATGAACACAGCTTAAATGACACTGTGCGTGCAGTGCGTAAGAGCGTACTGCCAGCGTGGCGCCTAATCGCATGAAGTTAAAGTAAAAATATTCTAGTTTTATTAAAAGGTTATTATAAAAGATGAGCTGGACACATGACAAAATCGTATCCTACTTTGCAGTAACATTATAACAGAAAATATTACCAAATACTGCACAAGTTACCACGCATCTTTCAATGGTAAAGCTTTTAAAATGACATACTTGGGAAATCTGTGTAATGATAATTGACCATACGTTTGGAGTGACAAGGCAAGTGCGGAAATCACGGCTTTTTTACCTTTGGTAGCCGGATATGCTCCATCTACAGCGGTGCAAAATACCGCAGTTTTAGCGGCAGATGAGGCTAAAACAGGACCACACGATGTGACATAAAGGAGCGGTCATTTAAGACGTAACGCGGTGGATTTGGGGTGAAATTGTCCGCTCCGTGCTGCAATCTCAGGTAAACTCAGCCATGATGCTCCTGCGCCGCTTTAAGAGCAGATGTGGAGGCGCGGTCCTAAAGCCCGCTAAGTACAAGACCAGGAGGAAGAGGTAAGAAAGAAAAGAAATAAGTTGACTAAATTTAACGTCCCATATCACACAAAATGTATTTTTGTGAGCTTTAAGCCATGTTGTACTATACTATTCATCAAAATATACCTGGAGTTGTGTTTTGTTTCATTCACACATGTTTGAATAACACTGTCAGTCTTTTTATGTTTCCAAAACTCAGAATGCTCCTTGTGATGACATGAAATTATCCAAATGATTCTAGTGAAGGTATATGGAGTTTAAAAACACAGTGAAGCTCTTCCTGTGTTACCGCATGACATCATAAGGTGGGACAGAGCGTTTTCAGTTTGAGAGAAGAACGCAGGCTAAATTTGCAGGGTTTGTGTTAAACATGTGCGAATGAAACAAAACACAATTTCAGCTATGTTTGTGATGAGGAAATAACATTATAATGTACATCAGAAAATCAGAAAACGTAGAACAGAAAATATGAGCCCTTTAACTAAGATTCTGTCTCTAAATCAGGAGAAGGGCCCCCCAGTGCTGCTCTGTGGTCATTCTCTGCTCCTGACAGGTTGCCCCAGCTGCCTTGAAGAATGGGTCAAATGCAGAGGACAAATTTCCATATGTGAACAATTTGGTAAATCACTGTTTTGTCTTGTAACTCAAACACACCTTTTTTCTGTGGGGTCTGTGTGACCATCTGTTCAGTCAGGGTAGTGAAGAAAAGGTCTTTACATTCAAGTGATGGACTGTGGAGGCCGGCTGGTGGATCCTGATGTAATATATATAGTTAATCAAGGAACACAGCCTTTGATGTTTTACGTTGTATTGGTGTGAGAGTGGTTAGCCCCTCTCTCCATTTCAGAAAACCTCTTGAATTTGCATTTTATCCCTGTGTTACTGCATGTTTTCTCCTCTGTTTTTCTGATTTTAGAAGGTGATGTTGTCATACTCCCAGGTGGGGGCAGGAGCCAGAATTTCCTATTGATTACTTTGCATTTGCCATGAAATATCCACAAGGTAAATACACAAATGTTATAGGTACAATGTGTAACTTTTCTGGAAAGGGTCTGCAACCTGTTCGTCTCTATGGAGATTTTAATGCTTTGGTTTAAATTGTCCACACTATTAAACTAATCTGTCTTGAATTTATTCAACTACAGGTCTTATTTAGTGCTCAAAAATATCTTAAAAAAACATGAATTCTTACTGTGAGCGGGGTCACCTCTCCACAAACTCTCCACAAACTCTCCACATTTCCATGGAGACAAGCAGGTGACGGACACTCTACTGGAAAAGTTACGCACTGATCATTTCTATTAGTGACTAGACCCACAAACTCACTGTATTACAATATAAATCTTGAATCTGATCATTTCTATTACTGAATATGGACCCAATTACTCACTGTATTAACACAAATCTGCATTTTATCAATATTATTTTTAGCTGCGCCCAACTGCATTAAATATTATTGGCCTATAGAATGCGATGTCATCTGGATCCCAACATGGACATGCATAATCTTTAAAATTTTAACATTAACATAATGGGAAAAAGAATTGTTGTCTGTCAATATTGTCTGCCTACAAGTAACTTCCAACATATTAGAAGCCCCTGTTTGTCCACCATGGATACAATTTTAGCTGATTGCAAGATAGGGCCACAATAATGTCTCTTTATCTTTCATCTTTTCCTCTTATTAAGTTGATGTTGCCACAGTAAACTTGTCACACGGTGTTTTGGTGATTAAATTGCTGTGAGTATAGTCAATATGAGTTCAGTTTTGCTGCTAGTTATTTCTTATTTAGTGCATTTTTCCGTTAAGTTGAACTAGACTTTTTGAACTCGTAAACTGATTTTGTCCAGCCGTGCAGAACAGGTACAGACAGGAAATGGCTTTGGGAGGAGTCTCTGTGACAATGCATGCATCCATACAGCTCCATACATGAACAGGTTTCCAGGGAGCTCATAAAAACAGACTTAAGTTGGATCAGGGGCAGGTAAATGTCCCTAGGCTTCTGTCCGTCTTTGTCTGCAATGAATTATTAGAAAGCTGAGTTTTCAGGCATGGTTTAAAAGTAATTCCTGACTGGTTTTCTTGGAATCGTCAACCAGACTTGACAGTGTGTAGGCAATGACATTGAGGTTGTTCGTGTCTCCAAAGCCCAATATTAGATTTTAAACAATTAATATTTATTCTAATTGTCTTTTAAAATAAGTACATGTGGATATAAATGTATAATGTTTGGGCCACAATATACTAGGAGACTAAAATAAGAGCCTTTTTTTGGTTATTTATTGCACTGAATAACTTGCGTTCTTACATTAAACGGACTTGCATCTCCACAAACCTGACTCTCCTCCTGCTTCTTTCTATGGAAATGCTGTTCCTTTGACTATAATATTTATTGAATTAATTTTTTTTTTATTTATTAATTTTTACAAATTTTGAAACTGATAGATTTTTTTTCTCTGTTCTTTCCCCTCCTTAAACACAATAAAACAGTGACTACAAACAACCACTCATTATAGTTTAGGCTTCACGTATGGTTTTAAATTTCTATTTTCAGGGAATCACGCACTTGACTTCCAGAAAGTTACATCCTGTTGCTTTAAGTGTTCCTATCCCCTACAAATAACCAGATTAAAGCAAATGGTCCCTTATACCACTTTAGAAAACCACTGGATTCTAATTTATAACACTATCTTTTTGACCTATATAATTTTAATCTTCGGGGCCACTAGATCCCCACTCTCTTGCCCATGCACTGAAAGCTGTTGTCCACATATCCGTAATTGTTCACTTGTACATTTCCTGGCGACGCCGTGGTGAACTGGAGCGGACACACCACCGACTCCGAGCGCAAACACCACTCAACCTGTTGGGGCACTCAGCCATCGGGGCCCAAATCCATTCAATTGGCTTCACACAATTAGCACAGAGTCAACACAGAGGCAGGCTTAAGGCAGGCTGGAGGCGGGGGGGCTTTCAAGCAACGCCATGGAAACAGGGTCCTCCGCGCGTGATCAAACTCCGCACGAGAAGGAAAGGCAAAGCTTGGGTCACGTTAATATAGGTGAGATGTGAGACTGATACTGTGTGAGGTTAGATAAACACGTGTGCACAAAAGGGAGTTAACCCTATAATGCCAAATGTGTCAAATTTGATACAAGCATTTCTGAGACCTATTGCATCACCATATGGTTAAAACTTCACTCAAAAGCCTGTTGTATCCAATCTGGCACTTGTCTTTAACCCCCTGGTGGACACCTTTATCACTACAACAATTAAAACACAGTACATGGGACAATCCAAGATGGCTACCTTCAGACAGTTCCCAAATCACTGGATCAAGGTAAAGAAAATTGTGATTTTTACAATTTTCCAGTGACATTTTCTTTGAAATTTTTAGTAATATTTCAACATGAACGCTTAATCAAGAAAAAGAAAAAGTTACTGGAAAATGAATCAGTATGAAAAAATAAGAGGCCAATGTTCTTTAAAGCCTTAGCTGCTATTTTCATGCTTACCACTGTTCATAATAAAAGAGAAAAGAAGAAAGAGACCTAATGAAGATGATGTTTTTTCTGTATTGCCAGATACATGTAAAGCCTGATGTATCATTTACGATACAAATGGAAAAACCAATATGCAAATAATTTTTTGTAATTTTTTAATTTTATTTTGTGAAAAGGCCCCATAAAGGTTCCAGATTCAAAAAATCTGAATTTTCTATCCATTATTTCTGGGGTCAGGCATTACAGGGTTAATAAAAGGCTATTTCATTGTCACAGTAGGAAATTGGCACTTTGCGGTGTAGGCTGTATCAGTGAGTTAAACTAATTATTAAATTGACCTAATGAGAAGATAGTTGTACATGCTTTTGACTGTACTTATCCAATTACAGTAGGACCAATTTGAACTTTTTCCAAATAGATTTATAATGGTTTTGATATATCAGAACTACTGTCTTTTAATGTTATAGAAACCTGTGTGTCAAAGTGATATTATACTGTATAAAAAAGCAGAACATATTGTGAAATGCTAATATCATTTCACAAATTTGTGACAAATGTGTCTTAGTGTAAGCATTGTTAATCCCAGGGCTCAAACACTCAGAAAAGCTGACCTGGAAAGACTTCACAGTTGCAGTGCTTCTTCTCATCCTCCAACCTTTATTGGCATTCTAAATACAAGTGATAAAGTCTTCTGCTATTAAAATGTGCAGTATGGAGCTCGACACTCCCTGGTTCTGGAAATTTCTCATAAAGTTTTCCAATAGACTTTCTGAAAAATTATATTAAAAGTTTGCAAGGTTGCTCAGGGCTTATCAGCTATGTGGTAACTAATGACCACAGACCTATACTTTGATTTCAAATCTGTTTCTGAAACTTTATAAACCTCTAAGTCCTTAAAGGATTTCTCAGAAACATTAGTTTGAAATGTGCTTTTAGTATTAGTATAGAAGTCAACATGTAGCTGCTTAGCCTCTACAATGCCTTTAAACTCTTAATATTAGCATTTTTTTGAAATGTCTATGGGAAAAATGAAAGTAAAATGTATTTCCAGAACCAGAGTGGGTGGTCACTGTTGAGCTCCATTATTATTGAACAAAAGCCCTTTTAGAAAAATCTTATAGGCCTACAGCTGCATTTGAAAGCTGCCAAGCCTTGTTATTAAAGTTGCATAATTTTTTCCATTTCTACCTGAAATGAACTGAGGACCCCCTGTAACTGTCTCGTAACGTCCTGACCCTGAGGTTGAGAACCACTGAAGAGCACAGACCTGCAGAGTGTTCCTGAAGCTGTTACGACATGTAAATGTTACGTAATGTTTAAGTATATGTGTCCTATAGGGAACATGCTGATCACACGTATTTGATCAATACATTTGGAGCCTTCATTAAAAAAGTAAATGTTAAGTTTTTTGCCCTGGTTTTGCTTGTGTGTGGGTTATAATAGTAGCCTCCTATTCTTTCAGTTGCACTTCTTAATGTTCCTATATTACACAAAATGGACTTGTGAACTTCAAGCCATGTTGCAATGTTGTTGCCTGCTTAGAAACATACCTGGAGTTTGTTTCATTCACACATGTTTGAGTGATCCTTTATTATTAGTCTGTCTACATCTCTAAAGTAAAGCACTTGTTTTATCACTGGAAGGTTGCTGGTTTGATGCCAGGTTCAGTGAGTAATTTCTTGGGTTCTAGGCAAGACACTTCCACTTTCACAATCAATTGACCCAGATGTGTGAGTAAAAATAATTTGTGAGGGTGGTGGTGTCAACCACTGGATGTGAAGAGTGAATGAGTAATGTAAAGCAAGTATTAAAAAATCCTATTTAAAAGTAGTTATTATTATAAGTCAAAGAATTTAGCGTGAATATGGAAATAATCAATTCATACTTTTTACAGTCTAGTTTTAGCACCACTGATTTTGTCATTCATTCAGTAACATTCTCCCCCTCCTCCTCTAAAGCTCAAAATGCTCTGTTTCACTTTATGATGTCATGAAGCAGTAGTTTTCAGGTTAACATCAACTTTTCACCTTTTGTTTTTGCAGGGCTTGTGTGTTAAACAACATTATAACATAAATCAGAAAATAGCATAATGTGTAATATGGGATCTTTAATAATAAACTGTTTGTATAATTTTGTCACACAGCCCTATAATAAAAATAATACTATTTTGCCCAATATTATTTTAATCACTACTGTAAATTAAGGCCATTTCAGCCCTATTCAACCATTACATCATCCCTCTGCTTCATATGTAGGTCATTCTGTTCTCTTTGACTTGTGCTATCTCCAGATTCACTGTTTCGCCCCACACTCAGTTAACTGTGTGCTTTGTGCAGTGTTAACAGTAGGTTTCTCCAGTGGCCCATTTTAAGCTTTTTTTTTTCCAGCTTTTCCCATCAGAATTCAGGTCAGGAGGCAGAGTTTGGGCAGGGGAGCTGATTCTTGTCCCGTAGATGTGGGCTGGACAGGGGTGAGGGCCAGCTGCCACCTTCCCACTGAGGTCCTGGTCCGGTTTGAACTGGCCCTGGCCAAAATACCTCACAATAATACAACACAACGGCAGCTTTAGTGCTTAAAAAATGCAGCTAAACCTTCTCAAAGGTCCTGTCCCCATGCCAGGCTCCCAGCAACACAGTATAATGAAGGACACCGCTGACTTCCAGAGTAAAGTATGTGTGGTTGAAATGAGTGGTATGTACAGCTGGGTGATAAGACAGAAAATAATACATTTCTCGTATAGAAATAACACAATCTTTCAAGTCTCTAGTCATTAACAGTGAATATTTAGAGTATGTTGATTTAACATTTGATTTGCCCTGGAATTCTTGCATCAATATTTTTTGTTGTTGTTGCCTAAATTATCTGCTCTAAAGATGCACTACGCAATTTTCCTGGTAGAGGGTTTGTTTCCATGTTATTGCTTGGCACAGTGTGTCATTTAACTTCTACCTCTATCTCTATCTAAGAAAAGTAGGCTTTTCCACCAGGGATAGTTACATGTGAGATTAAATGAGCAAATGAGAAGGTCTTCTCACCTGACTTACCTGGTAAAATATTGAATAAATAAATAAAATGATCCATGATGAGACAATGTAGTTTTTCAAGGTATTTTTTGCAATTCAATCCATCTTGCTAATGTGTTTGAGCCAACGTAACATTTGGTGTGAGTAAAAAGCATATAGCATTGATGTAATTGTTGCTAACAAAGCAACTATAACAAATGATAATGATGTTGCACTTTAATTTATCCAAAAACAACAGTTTATTATCAAAACTTGAATTATCAAACTCAATATTCACCACTGTGAATATTGTGCTAAAACTCAGCTGAATCCTTCCTCTTCCTCAACAACTTTAATGTGATTCTGTGAAACATTGAATGCAAAGTCAAAACATCTCCATGGAGACCAGCAGGTGGCAGGCCCCCCACCAGAAAAGTTACATAGTGCGTCTCTTGCACAGTCTTCTTACGGTATTGAGCAGTAATGCCTTAAAACAAGTGGGTAAGAGAGTAAAGCGCTTGTTTTATCACTGAAAGGTTACTGGTTTGATGCCAGGGTCAGGGACTGATTTGTTGGGGTCTGGGCAAGACACTTTCACTTTCACATTCAGTTTACCCAGATGTGTGAGTAAAAATGATTTGTGAGGGTGGTGGATGCGAAGAGTGAATGAGTAATATAAAGCAAGTATTAAAAATGCTCTTTAAAAGTAGTTATTGTATCTTCTTTAAGTCAAAGAAGCCTGAATATGTAAATAATCAATGAATACTTTTTGCAGTGTAGTTTTAGCACTATTGATTTGGTCATTTGTCCAGTAACTCAGGGAACACATTGAGCTCCAGTCATCTCCTCCTCCTCTCCCCCTCCTCTCTTCCTCCTCCCCCTCTCCCCCTCCTCCTCATCCTCCCACTCTCCTGTAGTCCACCCTTCAGTGACCAATCAGGAGCAGGCTTTTAGCTCCCCTCCTGTCCCTCTGCAAACAACTGTCTGTCTCTGTGTTTGTCAAAGTCAGTTTCCCAACCATTTATCAGCAGCTACAGCGCATCTGACTGAATAAATGAGTCCTATTTTAGACCTGATTTAGACCTGGCTTTGACCTGGTTTAGTCCTGGTTTAGACCTAATTTAGACCTGTTTTAGTCCTGGTTTAGACTTTATCTTGGGTTTTATCCTGCCACTGTTCTGGTTCATTGTCTTGATTAAATTTGAATTTAGATTTACCTACCTATAGTTCAATCCTGGTCGTGTTTTTCCTGAATTTGTGGAATTGTATAATCGTTATAATAGTGTTCTGTCTTAAACCTGTCTTAGTCCTGATTTAGTCCTGGCTTAGATCTGGTTTTAGTCCTGACTTAAATCTGGCTTAGTCCTGATTTAGTCCTGGCTTAGACCTGGTTTCGTCCTGGTTAAGACTTTCTTTATGTCTACTTTAGCTCTGGGTCTGTCCTTTTGAGTTCTTGTATCGTCAATATTGCGCAGTCATGGTTTACACTTTGTTTATTATTTGTTTAAACTTTGAGTTTATCTTTTTTATCTGTGGATAAAAGGAGTTCTCCAGCAACTGTCAATAGGTGATGTCTTGCCTAAGGACACAATGACAGCACACTGGTCAGACCTGGAACTTTTTGAAAATACATTTCCCTTCAAATGCGGGTTTGCAGAGCTTTAGACACAGCTCAGTTTTGATATTGAAGGGGAGCTTTTAATTTAGACTTGCACTGATAAAATCTTGAAGTCCTGTAAAGAAAACTTTTAATTTGAAAATCTTGTTTTCCTTAAAGTTTAATATCCAATTTTCCCTGTTTTGGAAAATGTCAAAGTGTGGAAAGTTATGTCGCAACTCTTGTAGTACTAGTCCTCCAAACCACAAGTGTGTACAAGGGGCCTTGTCTCTCTCCCTCTCTCCCTCTCTCCTGTCTCATCCCCCTCCCTCACCCCCTCTCTCTCTCACTCTCTCCCTCTTTCTCACTTTTATTCTGTCTTTCTCTTTTTCTCTCCCTCTCCCTCACTTCTTCTCCACCTTCTCCCTCTCTTTTCTCTTTTTTCTCTCTCCCCTTTTCTTTTCTTTTCCTCTCCCTCTCCCTTCCTCATTCGTTCTCTCTCCAACCTCTTTCGCACTCTTTTAGTTACTATTCTTTCTCTACTCTCTCTCTCTTTCTCTGCTCTTCCTCCCTCATTCTGCCCCCTCCACCCCCCGTCTCTATACACACCTCTGCTCACTTATTCTCTTTTCCTCCCTCTTCTCCCTCTGTCTTTTCTCTTTCTCTCACACCTTCCTAACTCTCTCCACACCTCCATGTGCTCTCTTTCTCTCTCTCTCTCTTTCTCTCTCTCACCTGTAGTTTTACCCCTCTCTCTTACTCCCTCTGTCGTCATCTCCTCTCCCTCTCTGTTCTCTCTCTCCCCCCTGTGTCTTTTCTGTTTCTCTCACACCCTCTCCCCCTCCATACATCCTCCCCCTCTTTCTCGCTCTCCTATCTCTCTCTCTCTCATACCCCCCCTCACTGTCATCATCAGCTCTCTCTCTCTTTCTCTCTCTCTTCCCTCTCTCTCACCTTTCACTCTCTGCCACTCTCTCTCTCCCTCTGCTCCCTCTGCCCTTCCCCTCTTTCTCGCTATTCTGTCCCTCTCTTTCCACACGTCCCCTTTCTCTCTCTCTCTCTCACTCCCCCCTCTCTTTCTCCCTCTCTCTCTCTGTCTCTCAACTCCCCAACTCTCACCTTCCCTCTGTCGTCATGACCTCTCTCTTTCTCCCCTTCTCTCTCCCCCTCTCTCTCTCTCAGCCCCCTCTCTCTCCCTCCCCCATCTCTCCCTCTCTCTCACCTCCCTCCCTCTCTCTTTCTCTCACCCCCCGTCTCTCCCCCATCTCTCTCTTTCTCTTTCAGCCCTCCCTCTCTCCCCATCTTTTCTCTCTCCTCTCTTTTTCTCTGTTTCTCCCCCCCTGTCGTCATCAACCCCCTCTCTCCCTCCCTCTGTCCCCCTCACCTCTCTCTCTCTTCTCTCTCTTCTCTCTCTCCGTCCCTCCCTCTCTCCCTCCTCCCCCGTGAATGAGGGGTGTGTGCTGCTTTGCTCCAAAACTATGGCCCTCTCTCCCGAGCTCCAGTCAAAGCAGCAGCGCGCAGAGCTTCACTCCTCTCCATGGGACCTCTATAATTCTACTTTTTACCTTCTTTTAGTCTTTTTGCACAGTTCTTTTTCCTCCTGGAGTATTTGAATAGGGTTGCTGTTTGCAGTTTCAGGTATGTCCTGTTTGCATTGCACATTTGCAGTGAAAGACCATGCTGTTTGAACATGTACAATTGCCTCATGTTTTAACAGGTCACACTCATATATTTCTATCTTTATACTACTACTACTACTTCTATACAGTTATATGAGTGTATCAATTGTAGGCCTGTCACTATAATTACTATATCAACTTATCCTTCAATATATGAAAGCTAGAGCAATATTTTTGGGGGCCAATCTTTATCGTGTGTACATTTTCTTTCCACAATTTGGAACTTTTTGGTTATTTTTTGGCTATATGATAAGAACTGGGCAATAAAAGTTAACGCAAACTTAGTACTAAAGTATCTCATTCTGCTGTTTATTCGTGATTTTTTAACAATATTGAACATTTAAAATAGTTCTTGTGGTTTAAATCTGCAATTTTTGTGTCAGTGATAATTTAGTTTCAATATTATCATTTATCGTTATATAGGTCAAAAGTGTACCATCAACTTCTACTCATGCGCAAATATGGCTGCAAGATTAATTGAAACTGCAATTTGAATGAGCGTAATTAGCAAATCACAAATACTGACATTTTTGAAATATCATAATTTCATCCACAGACAAAATATCTTGACTTATTGCACATAAAAAACTTCTAATTCTGTATTTTAACCATGTTCTGAAATGTGACTCTTGTCTTAGTTTGTCAGTTATTTCAGTCTTTTTGTCAATTCTTCTGGATGCATTTAACATGTAAACTTTGAGCAGAGGCCTATTATTACTATGCTTGTAATGTTTCTGTGCATGCAATTTAATACAACAAAATATCAGTGAGTTAAGTCACATTTTTAAGATTGTGAAATAAAATGATGAATCTTCTGGTGTAGACTGCATCACCTCTGGCTTGGTACTTATTTAACAAGCAAATTTATTGATTCTTAAAGTTAAGGTATACACTTTATTAACCCTGTAGAGAAATCTCCTCTGCGTTTGACCCATCCTTCACTGTATCTGGGGCAATCTGTCAGGAGCAGTGGGCAATTCTGTAATGTTGTAAGATATATTAAGTTTCATACATTTATAATTAAGTGAAATTATTTTAAATACATAGTAAAAACTACTACTACTTCTTAGGTAACATGGGTACATTAGACTGATTTATAATCCAGAGAGAGTAGATGAGGCTGTCTTAAGTTCTGTCAACTAAAATACACATAGTAATGATTATTCTTAAAACATTAGTAATGTTACATAAAATTATTGAGTAATTTTTCCATTTAGGTTACTCTATCAATGTTAGTACTGCAAACTAATCTTATATTGGCAATGTTGTGGTCCCAGACAAAAATGATGATTTTGATGAAGGCTTTTTTGCTGACACATTATTTTTGAGAATGGGAAAAGCTTTTGGACATCAGCCATCTATGCATTTTTTTACTTTTCTGTTTTCCTTTGATATTGGCAGTGGTAACTTTAAATAAAGATTATCATATTTTCCCTAGTAATGTTAATGCAAATTTTAGGCTAAAAAGGAGACACAAAACACATACCAAGTAAAAGTACAAGTGCATGCACAAGATGGAGCAGCACTGAAGATGCAGTGTTTTTAACAGTGAAATGTCAACAGCAGGTGAATCAAAGCACAATGACATTTGTGCAGTCTGTAACATAAAATGTCTATATGTTTATGAATTATAATATAAACACAGAAATACTTACACTTACAACTGAGTCTTTACAAGCTGCTGACCTCTGACTAAACCATAGACCAGGTCTAATCCTGGTCTAAAATTTTGTCTAGTTCTATTTCTAGTCTAGTTCTGATTTAGTCCTGGTTTAGTCCTGGTTTAGTGCTGGCTTAGTCTTGGTTTAGTCCTGGTTTAGTGCTCCTGGTTTAGTCCTGGTTTATTCCTGGCTTAGTCCTGGTTTGGTCCTGGTTTAGTCCTGTCTGAGTCCTGGTTTGGTCCTGGTTTAGCCCTGGTTTAGTCCTGGCTTAGTCCTGGTTTAGTCCTGGTTTAGTCCTGGTTTAGTCCTGGCTTAGTCCTGGTTTAGTCCTGGTTTAGTCCTGGCTTAGTCCTCCTGGTTTAGTCCTGGCTTAGTCCTGGTTTAATCCTTGTTTAGTCCTGGCTTAGTCCTCCTGGTTTAGTCCTGGTTTATTCCTGGTTTAGTCCTGGTTTATTCCTGGTTTAGTCCTGGTTTAGTCCTGGTTTAGCCCTGGCTTAGTCCTGGTTTAGTCCTAATTGAGTACCTGTGCCTACAGGATGCCTACAAGAGCATTATGAGTAACCTTTTGAAAAGGCTAGTAATGTTACTGTCTAAAGGAAAGTTTTAGTAATACTTAAACTTTGTGAGTAACATCACTGAGTTAAGTCTTTTAATGTTACTATTTGTTCAAAAACACACACATATTACTCAGCAGTGTTCATTTAAATGCATCTTATTTTTACTAGTTGAAAAATGTAATCCTATGCAAAAATCTATGTAAAGTTTAGTTTTACAGTGTACATAGTTAAAATTACATAATCACACATATCATATTGTTATGCAAATGAGCTGTCTCTTCTCCTACTGCATTTCTTTGATCTAAAAACCCCATAACTAATACCTATCAATGAAAAGTACATGGCAGTCGGTGCAATTTCCTGTCAAAACTGTAGCTAACAAAATCTCTTTTGAAGTACACTACACAGTCTCGCCTATTCAATATTATGTATGCTAATATTATCCGTAGGGGTCTCTTGCATAGCGTTCTCTTTTAGCCCAAAACAATGAAACCCCTTTTTGTCCTTTAGCTCTGGTCTTATGAATGCACCCCTTTGAGAACGCAGAACTGGACTCTAACCCCAAACAATGGACTTTAATGGGCAGTACAGTGAGTTACATTGCCAAACTACGGCTCTCGATTCTTGGCTGTGTTCCTAGATCACACGCCACTGTTTGTAGGGTTAACCTGCTTCCCATTGGTGAGTAATAATCTGGTATATTTTACGCTGTTGCACAACTTTTTGAATTAATTCTTGTTGTTCAGCATGCACGCAAGAGGTTACGTAACTAATATCTTGATCTCTTAAACACAAGTTAAATCCAGTTTTAGATCCAAAAAATGAAAGGGTCTGTACTACGCTATTTTCACATCTATGTTATAATGTTGTTTCCTCATCACAAATATACCTGAAGTTGTGTTTTTTTCATTCATACTTGTTTAACACACAAATTCTTGCATATTTCGCTTGGGTTATTATCTCAAACACTCTGTTCCACCTTGTGATGTCATGTGGTAATATAGGAAGTTCTCCATTGTGATTTTAAACTCCATACACCTTCACTAGAATCATTTGGATAATTTCGGAACTGGAATTGCCAATCTCTATTGAATTTAAAGTAAAAAGAAGCTGTTAACTTGAAAACTACAGCTTCATGACATCACAAGGTGAAACAGAGAATTTGGAGCTTTGGAGTTGTACACAGAACAACAATAAATGATTCAGAAATGCACTGTTTGGGGGTCACGATCCAGTGATGTGTTTTGCCTGTACCAGATTGACATGCGTGCAAAGGCTATACTAGGAAGTGCATCTAACGACTTAAAAGTTTAGCTCGAATTCAAATCACAAAGTTTTCAATTTTATTATTTAAAGGGAGTCTCTGCTTAGGCTGCTGCCCCCGTGACCTGGCACCGGATAAGTGGAAGAAAACGGATGGATGGACATTATTTACATTATAACAAATATTAGAGTTTCCCCCCTTTTTTTCAAATATCAAAGATTTACATTACTGGTGGAGTCTGCCACTTGCTTGATTCCATGGAGATGTTATTGTTTTGCCTGGAAAGTTCCACAGTACCATATTAAAGTTATCCATCTTGCATTTGATCAGTTAGCTGTTTATACTGCTGAAAAATACCTTGAAAACATGTATTTTTAATGAGAGTGGGGTTGCCTCTTCACAGATCTGACTTGTAACTTGACCTGGTGGCATCACCTGCTTATCTCCGTGAAGATAGTTTAATGCTATACTGTGAAACATGTTAGGCAATGAAATAACATGACGACAACCAGAACAGTTACATAGTGCACCTTTAAATATATACAAGTCCTTTATGTAACTTTTTCCTTCTTCTTGAGTAATATGAGTTTGCTTAGGGGGCTCTGACCTCTGTGTTATATAATTTAAACAGGCTTTTCACCATTTCATTCCTCTGCTGCAAGCAGACAGGTGAATATTCAGAACGCGCTGGGTCTTGTTTAAACATTGACTTAACGTAAAAGACACAATAAGGTGCTGATACGATTTTAGTTTATGTAATTTTTGTAAAAATGTTCATGAGTGAAGCTTGTATATTACATCAGAGCGTTCAACTGGTAGCATTAGTTTGAATTATATGGACTTAATTATAGATTAAGACCTTATATTCTAGTGACAGTCACACTGCTTGTATTATGAGAGATGCAAATGGACATTGTTTCATTATCACAGGCTACATGATGGAATCTATACAGTTTGAAAACATTCTTACCTTTCTGCCTTTATTGACTGGTGCTAGAGTCACAACAAACTCAAACACTGCAACAAATACAAATGCGACAACACAACAAAAAACCACAACAAACCAAAAAAAGCCACAACAAACCAAAAAAAGCCACAATGGAAATGACTGCGGGACTCTATTTTAATGCAAACGCCAGCAACAAACACAAACGCCACAACACAACACAAATGCAAATGCCGCAACACATTAAAAAGCCACAACGGAAGTGACTGCGGGAATTTCTTCTTCTTCACTTGCTGCTTGATCGGTCCATCGGACAATAGAGTCCCGCGGTCATTTCTGTTGTGGCTTTTTTTGGTGTGTTGTGGCTTTTTGTTGTGTTGTCGCATTTGTATTTGTTGCGGCCTTTGCATTTGTTGTGACCCCTCCGTACATTTACAACTCTAGAACGATAACAAATTTGGAAGTGAGATATATTACTGAAGAAAATATGGACAAAAATTATAATATTGAAACAAATAACACAATAACCCAAGAACAGATCCAAACCACAAAAATTATTCTAAACTCCAATACTTAAACATTCTGTGCTGAATGAAACACTTATTACTTACTTTGCATCTGTAATGAGTCATAGAAGTCATTAATTCAACCTTGTACAACTCAAGTTATGAAGAAATACCCCCCAAATTTCCCAGTAGTGTAAAAATAAATGTACACACGTTAAATATTTTTCCAGCTTTCATACTGAATGATAAGTTGATGTAGTAATTACTGTGGCAGGCCTAGTTGCATTGTTCTTTATCATATTGAAAAATAATGAGCCTAAACAGAAATGCAGTGGTAGCTTTGTTACTACATGAGTTCTGTAATGGATTGTTTTCTTTGACAAAATACAGAAGCCAGGGTTAAATGTAGTAACAATACTACGCGGAAAAGAAGTGATACAGTGCAATACAATTATGCAACTTACTTTTCTGGTTTTTGTTCAGTAATAATGACACATCCTTTGGACAGACATGTTAGGATGAGACAGCAGGATGGTATTTGAGATGAAGTACTCTGTTTTTGTTGAATATGGCAAATTTAACCATTATGGTAACAGTTCTTTCTAGTCAATTTGAGCCACTTTGAATAATTATTATGAATCAGAGATACTTAATTCTAGGACCACCCTTGATTTAATTTTGATCTTCGAGGTGTATGCGCTTCACCCTTTGTTTTAATGTGGTTTAGATTGACTGCAGGTTTGAACTGGGGATAATAGAAGTCATCTGCAGCAACAATGATGTAATAGCAGCTGATGAAAACTGTAATTGGCTGCTGAACAAAACCTATTAAACATAACCCTAACCTACTGTACAGACCCCAAGGCCAACCTGTGAGCATCTGTGCATAAAATCACAGATCAATGAGGAACGTGATTGACAGGTTACCAGGTAGCTGGCTTGAATACAAGTACAATTTGTATATTTTGTGTTTTAATGTTCTGATTATGTACATTTGTGCTCTACAGGCTTGTCAAAACCTCAGAGCTTCTCTTTTTTCATAATGAATTTACTCAGTACTTAGTGGAAAGCTACTTTTGTAGTCACAGCTGTCCTGAGGCTGTCAGAAGAGAGGCTGCCAATCTGCAGCATTAGCCCCTCCAACCACCACCAACCAACCAGCTCAAAAAAGGAATCAGATAGAACTTAGTTAAGATGATTTAGAGAGGGCTAGGCTCCTAAAGGATTCAAGTTTGGAAGTTTGTAGGTTCTTTCTATGTGTCTGGGTGGGTGTGTCTAATCTGATTTCCCCCATTAACCCAAGCCTAGCTCAAAATCTGCACATGGGTCCCCAGAGTACTTTACCCCACTGCTCCTGACAGTTTGTCCTAGTGGGTGCCCAGTGAGTGAAGGATGGGTCCAATGCAGAAAATGAAGTTCGCTCCAGAGAGGTTAATAAAGTGTACCTTGAGGACCACAAATTGCACTTGGACTAGGGGTGGACAATGTCTCTACAGAGTAAGATGAATAAGATTAATAAAATTCACAATTTCCAAGTAAGACCATGTGCGGGATTCTTCTCTGTTCATTGTTTTTGGGGTGCTTCCTCTCCTCCAATGCACCAGTTTCAAGAAATTGATGTGCGCAGTTCTCATTCTTTTACTGACAGAGTAAAAAGCAGTGAAATTTCTGATTTAAAACACTTAAACATTATCATCAGTTGCAGTATGACCTCCCCTGGCCTAACTGTTCTGTCTCTCTCTTTCTGCAGGTGCAAAGATGCTGGACAAATGCCTGTCTTTTGGCCGGTCCCTGGTGCGGAGGAAGGTGGTGGATATGAATTCTCTGGAGGAGTCGAAGCTGTGCCGTTGCCTGGGCACAGTGGACCTCATCGCTCTGGGGGTGGGCAGTACTTTGGGGGCAGGGGTCTACGTTTTGGCCGGAGAGGTGGCGAAAGGAGACTCTGGGCCCAGTATCGTTATATCTTTTCTTATAGCAGCTCTGGCCTCTGTGATGGCTGGACTGTGCTATGCTGAGTTTGGCGCTCGAGTGCCTAAAACAGGGTCGGCGTATCTCTACAGTTATGTGACGGTGGGAGAAATCTGGGCCTTTATCACCGGGTGGAACCTCATTCTGTCATATGTCATTGGTAAGTAGTCACTCTTCAAATATTCTTTTTCTCAACTGTTAAGAACTTTAAAGGTGCACTTTTTAGCTTTTCTGGTGGAGGGTCCATGAAATACTCCTCTCCTTAGAAATGCTGTTGCTTTGTCTGGAATGTTTCACAGTATGGTATTAAACCTTTCTATCTTCATGGAGACCAAACCAGGCCAAGGTACAGGTCAGATCTGTGGAGAGGTGACCCTGCTCATAGTAAGAATCCCAGTTTTTCTAGGTATTTTTGAGCAGTAAAACCTCTTGTGAATGAATAAATGTAAGGTATCTGTTTAATGTCATACTGTAAAACATCCCAGGCAGAGCAATGATGTATCCGAACAAGCAGGTGACAGACTCCCAGCCAAAATGTTTTATAGTGTACGTTTGAACCTGAATATCTACTACCCAGAATGCAAATTGAAATCTATAATTCTAAGGACAACATAGGTTTAAAAGGACACTATGTAACTTCTCTGCTTGTCTCCATGGGACATTCTTGCTTTGCCTGCAATGTTCCACAGTATTGCATGAAACGTAACTATCTGCATGGAGACAAGCAGGTGAAGTGCACCAGCCCAAGTTACAGATCAGATCTGTGGAGAATGCATTTTTTCAGGTATTTTTTTTTAACACTGACAACACCTGTAATTGAATACATGCAAGATAAATAGACAGATAGAGAAGGTAAATGTTGTTTTGTGGAATATTCCAGGCAAAGCAATAACGCTACATTGAAACAAGAAGATGGCAGACCCTTCACAACAAAAATGACACACTTGCACACACCTTAAAATTGGGACTGAACCTAAAACTCAACATGGACTACTCAGGACTTAAAGGGCCCATATATATTAAACTAAAGGTGGATGGTGTTTAAAAATACAACGGAGCACCTCCTGTATTATCACATGACATCACAAGTTGGAAGAGAGTGTTTTCAGTTTGAGAGAAGAACTCATCCTAAATATTCAGGGTTTGTGTGTTAAACATGTGTGAATGAAACAAAACATGACTCCAGGTTTGTTTGTGATGAGGAAATAACATTATAGCAGATATCAAAATGGGCCCTTGAAGCAGGACCAAACAAGTCTACAGGACAAACTATAACGGAAGCAACCAGCATTTATTCCATTGTGTAACTACTTCTGACCTTAAATCCCCCTGTTTGTTTGCGCAGGTACATCGTCAGTGGCGCGTGCTTGGAGTGGGACGTTTGATGAGATGATCGGAGGACACATCGAGAGGTTCTGCAAAACAAACTTCAGTATGAACTACCCCGGCCTGGCCCCGTACCCCGACTTCTTCGCTGTCTGCCTCATCCTGCTCCTCTCCGGTGAGATTTTGGACAAAAATTACTCAGGTTTTTATTGGGAACAAATTTGTGCAGTTTGTGATTCACTCAACTGACCGAACACAGCTGGACAGGATGTTTAGGAATCACAATGAATGCACAAAAACTCCACACCGGGCCATGTAAAGGTACTTCATATTTTATGTTCATGTTTTAAAAACAATATAATCTTAATTTCTCCATTTTTAAACAGTTTTATATACCTATACCATACCAACTTTATTTATAAAGCATTTATAAAGCACAGGTGGACAAATTGCTGTACACAAACAGAGAATAGATAACCAAAGTCAAACTCATAATACAACTACTGAAAACAATAAGACACAAGATACTCACATTAATTAACTACAAGAAAAGTACATCTCATTTATTAAAAGTCAGTGAGAGAGAGAAAAAAACTCAATAAAAAAGTTTTGTCATGAAGTACTTCTATGCTATTACCAAACACTATTCATGGCTTTTGGGTAAGATGACCAGCCACTTTGTCAGAACTTTACAGCGACATGTGGGTCTGGTATATAATACTCCTGTCTCCCTGATTGGAGTTGGACGTGATTGACAGGTCAGTTTGTGTCAAAACAAACAAGGCTGCTTAAAAAAAAGTGGAAAAATAATGCAGATGACTGAGAAACAGCCTCCTGTTATATGAACCATTTGACCACTTTTCCCTCTTTCATATATTATAATATTGTGTTTTAGATTGTCAGTCGCTATGTGGCAACTGTCCTGATTTATCATCGTTCTGAAATCCATGTAGTATCATGAGCTGTGTACAAAAATAATAGTCAATATCAAAACCATTAATAAACTTTTCAGGAAAGTTTCAGTATCAATACTCATTCCAATGAGTATCTACTGTACACTAGTATTAGTATCAGTCCATGAGTACCTAGTTATTAGTATTATTAGTATTAACATTAATTAGTTGATTATCAAGAATTTTATTGGGGAAATATCATAATAACAGTTGTAATAGTAGCAGTAGCAGTAGTAGATGCAGTAATTGCAGCTAAGTAGTTGCTGTAGTATTCAGTATTTTAAATGTATTTATAGTAATTCCACCAGACAAACAAATATTTTCCAAAGTGACCCTGATCTTTAAACCTTTGGCAGAAGAAAATTCTCACACTGTTGATTTTGTCTTGGTGCCAGTTTACACCAGTTTAAGTCAGAGTGTCAGTGTCACTGTAACTCCTGGTCCTTTCTCCTATGTATAATCCGAATGAAGGTTTATGCATTACTGTTTAAACATACCTGGAGTTGTGTTTTGTTTCATTTACACATGTATAACTCAAAAATATTCAGGCTGTGTTCTTCTCTTAAATAGAGAACCCTCTGTTCCACCTTGTGATGTCATGTGGTAATACAGGAATAATCCACTGTGTTTCAAACTCCATAGACCTTCACTAGAATTATTTGGATGATTTCAGTCCTGGAACTGCCAACTGTCTCTACAAAAGAAAAGGTTAAAGGTAGTGGACTGAAACATGAAAACTACCTCTTGATGACATCACAAGGTGGGTAGGGTTTTGAATTTTGGAGATGTAGACAGACTGATAATATAATCCTAATATAATAAAGGATTAGTCAAACATGTGTGAATGAAACAAAACACAAAACAAAGCACAACCAGGTATGTTTTAATGAAGTAACAACATTATAACATGGTTTAAAGCTCACAAGAGTCAGTTTTGCAGCTACTTTTTTCCATTTGTTTAGTAGAGATTTGCAATTCCAGGCCTGAAATAATCAAAATGATTCTTGTGAAGGTGCTTTCCATTTGAGAGAAGAACTGTAAGCTGGGTTTGTGTGTTAAACACGTGTGAATGAAACAAAACACAACTACAGGTAAATTTTTCTGAGGAACCAACCTTGTAACACAGATCAGAAAATATCACAATATGGACCCTTTAAGTTAAATAAGACTGAGATTCAGGATAAGAGTCAAGTCATCTACTTATTTTTTTTTTAAATTACTGAATTTGTACAGTATGTTCAGTGTGGTTATTCCAAACTTTAGTCATTACTTAAAATTGTACCAAATGAGAAGTAAACAAGTCTTACCATTGGTTTCCTAACTTAGAGACATAATAGTGTTTTTAGAGCTTCTACTTCCTTATTATGTGTTGGATCTGATTTTGCCAGTTAAATAATTAATTTAGTGTGACTACTGTGAGGTGGTGCAGCAAATCATCATCCAAGATCATTTCGTGTTTTGAACAGTTTTAGAGTTACAATTACTCTTTTCAGTGCTTCAATATTTTTTCTTTTTTTCTTCCAGGACTGTTGTCGTTTGGTGTGAAAGAGTCAGCCTGGGTCAATAAAGTCTTCACCCTGATAAATGTGCTGGTTCTGCTGTTTGTGATCATCTCTGGGTTTGTCAAAGGAGATGGAGAAAACTGGAAGATCTCAGAAGAATCACTCATCAACATCACTATAACGAAAAGGTATGTGCTTTTTGTAGGTGTAGCTTTGAGAAGTTTGTGAAGTGGGCGAAATGGAGTTTGAGAAGTGGGCGAAATGGAAATGGAAGGGAAACAGTTTGAATGGAGGTTTCACATAGATTCACACAGATCTGATTCCCTTTTGCATTTATGGAGCTCACAAACTTCCTAAGCCCATTTCTTGAGCTGTTTTCCGCTGTCAGGATGTGCGATGTCCGAATCCCATATCTAAAATATGACAATATCAAAACCAGAAACAAAAGCGAAATGGTTCAAAAGACTGGCTTTGTCAATGACGCATCCCACTGGAAAAACAAACATGGCGGTTTGATGCTTAATTTTTTGGAAAATCCGAATTGCGAATTCCGCATTGCACAATGACCGGAAGTCCGAAACTTGTGATGCATGTATTGTGATCTGATCTTGTGTCAATCTGAAAGTTTGGAAGTATTTTTGCACATATTGTTAATAATTTCTTTTCCGTCATTTAATGAGCAAATGATTGGTGGTTTTAAAGACTTTTCTGGTGGAGGGTCTGCCAAATGCTCGTCTCAATGGAGCTTTAATTGCGTTGCCTGAAATGTTCAACATTATGACATGAAATGTATCTAACTAGCATTTATTTAGTTACTGGTGTGTTTATATTGCTAAAAATATGCATTCTTACTGTGACCGGGGTTGCCTCTCCAGAGATCTCACCTGTAAGTTGGCCTGTTGGTGTCTCCTTCATGTCTCCATGGACACAAATAAGTTTAATGCAATACTGTGGAACATACTAGAAAATGCAATAATAACACTGTCGAGATAAGCAAACCCTCTACCATAAAAGTTTCACAGTGCACCTTTAACAAATTGAAGTTTAAACCAATACAAAGCTAATGTACCATAATTCAAATTCTAAAACCTACAGCAAGAATTTTTTTGGAGTAACATGATGCCAAAACATGTCTCAATTTCCTGTTTCTTTGATGACCACTACAAAGCTCACATTTTAACTGAAAGTACAGAATTAAAACTTGAATAGAGTGGAGTAATCACACACTTTAAAATGATTGTTTCAGGGCACAGATGCATAAATAATAGTGTAATGTTTTTCTCATAGGAACTTAACTCCAGCGGCGAACGTTACCAGTGACTATGGTGTTGGAGGTTTCATGCCGTATGGATTCAGTGGGACTTTGGCCGGAGCTGCCACCTGCTTCTATGCGTTTGTGGGGTTTGACTGTATCGCCACGACAGGTGAGGAGCAGTTGAATGTGTGACACTAACTCAGTTGGTCCGAAGGTTGGCGTTTCAAATCCCGTTCTCGACATAAACGTAACTGGTTGAACGGTCAGATTCCAGCTTCACAGGTGAATGTTTTTGTGCCCTTGGGCGAGACACTTAATCCAGCTCGCCCCCAGTGTCTGCGTACACTGGTGTATGAACAGGTAAGTGGTTCCTTGATGTAAAGTGCTTTGAAGGTGAAAAAGTGCTGTATTAAAATGTGACCATTTACCATGTGTTATCTGAAGTTTCACATTGTAAAAATTGCACATATTTGGTACATGGACTAATTTGACACAACCACAACAACACAACAACAACAACAACAACAACAACAACACAACAACAACAACAACAACAACACAACAACAACAACAACAACAACAACAACAACAACAACAACAACACCACAACAACAACAACACAACAACAACACAACAACAACAACACAACAACAACAACAACAACAACAACAACAACAACAACACAACAACAACAACAACAACAACAACAACCACAACAACAACAACAACACCACAACAACAACAACAACAACAACAACACCAACAACACAACAACAACAACAACAACAACAACAACAACAACAACACAACAACAACAACAACAACAACAACAACAACAACAACAACAACAACAACAACAACCAACAACAACAACAACAACACCACAACAACAACAACAACAACAACAACAACAACAACAACACCACAACAACACAACAACAAACAACAACAACAACAACAACAACAACAACAACAACAACAACACCACAACAACAACAACAACAACAACAACAACAACAACAACAACAACACCACAACAACACAACAACAACAACAACAACAACACAACAACAACAACACACAACAACCACAACAACCACAACAACCACAACAACAACAACACATACATTTTATATAGCACTTTTCATTGTAACTCAAAGCTTTACATTTCCAGGCAATAGAGGAAACTTTAATTAACTTTCATTCACATTGTCTTAATCCTCTAGTAATTGACTTTACTAAAAGGTGCACAATGTAATGTTTTATGCTGGGGGAATCCCTGCTTGTCTCCATGGAGATGTAAGTGTGGCATTAAACATATCTAACAAGCTTTTACTTAATTATGGGTGTTTTAATTGCTCAAATAAACATTGAAAAACACCTCTCACCTCTCCACAGATTTGACCACTAACTTGGATTGGTGGTGCCTCCTTATCTTTACCAAGGGAGATGGACAAGTTTAAAGGGCCCATATTGCTCATATTGTTATTTTCTCATCACAAACATACATACCTGAAGTTGTGTTTTGTTTCATTCACACATTTAACACACAAACCCTGCATATTTAAGCTGAGTTATGTATGTTTTTAATTAATTAATTAATCATTGCATTTATATAGCACCTTTCAAGATACCCAAGGCACTTTACAGTTCATTATTCATTCACTCAACACTCAGTGGTGGTAAGCTACTACTGTAGCCACAGCTGCCCTGGGGCAGACTAATGGAAGTGAGGCTGCCAATCTGCACCATCAGCCCCTCTGACCATTACCATCTCTCATGCATACACCACTTTCATACTGGGCAATGTGGGTGAAATGTCTTGCCTAAGGACACAACAATAGTTTTTGCCATTGGTGCCCCACTGTGGCACCTGGATTTCCCAGCGGTCTCCCATCCAAGTACTACCCAGGCCCGGCCCTGCTTAGCTTCTGAGATCTGACAGGATTAGGCTTTGACATGCCGGTATGGCCACAAAGGTGGTCACAACCTGACCACCTGTAAGGTGATAACAACATTCTAACATGGCTTAAAGTCAATTATGCGTAATATAGGACCTTTAATTTATGTCATACTTTCAGACAAATTATAACATCTCCATGAAAACAAGCAGGTGGCCAACCCTCCTCCAGAAAAGTTACATAGTGTATATTTAATAACAGAATACTCTTGACTTTTTTACCCTTAGGTGAGGAGGTGAAGAACCCCCAGAGGGCCATCCCAATTGGTATTGTGGTGTCTTTGACCGTGTGCTTTTTGGCGTATTTTGGCGTTTCCGCGGCACTGACACTGATGATGCCTTACTTCCTGTTGGACGAGAAGAGCCCCCTCCCCATGGCATTTGAGTACGTGGGGTGGGCACCAGCCAAATACGTGGTGGCAGTGGGGTCCCTCTGTGCTCTGTCCACGAGGTAAGAAACTGGAGTAAACATCTTCTATGCTGATGTAATACTGTATTTGTAAATCATGAGCATGGTAAAAACTACTGTGGTGATTATTGGGATCTTATCAGAAATTGAAAACAAAACCCCCTTCAGATCTGGCAGTAGAAATTATTAGAAAAAAGCATTAAAGGTGCACTATGTAACGTTTTGGTTGGGGGTCTGTCAGCTACTTGTTTCTATATATATGGCATTGCTCTGTAATGTTCCACAGTATGACATTAAACAGCTATATCTTACATTTATTAAATTACAGATAGTTTTATAGCTCAAAAATACCTAGAAAAACCAGGCTCTCTGACTGTGAGCGGGGTTTGCCTCTCCACAGATCTGATCTGTAACTTGGTCTGATTTGATCTCCATTGAGACACAAAGGTTTATTGTCATACTGAGAAACACTCCAGACAAAGCATTAACATCTTCAAGGAGAAAAGTATTTGATGGACCCTCCACCAGAAAATTTACACAATGCAGCTTTAACTTTTGTTTTATAAATAATGTTCATTATATTAATATTATTAACTATCCTTTTCAATACCAGTTATCCGATCCATATCCAATATGTGGTTTAACCGTCTTTATGGATTTATTTTTAATTCCACTACTGAATTAATATTTTCACAAATGAGTAATATTGACAGTTTCCATGGATACCACAGTGTTTAGAATATGTATTTACATAATCAAACATAAAATATAAAAACATGTGGGCATTCAATAGTTATTTGTCCTACTTGAACGTAAAATCTGCCTGTTTTGGACACATATTTTTTTTACACATTAAAAGTGAATGGGGATGGCCACGCTGCCTGCACTAGGTGTACAGAATATGTAGAGCATATGTATCTCTTGTAGTATTTGTGTATTTACCATAAGCACAACTTGTTTCTGGGGCAGTTATGTATAGTTTGAAAGAGCTCAGGTCCAGGACTGTCAGTTAGTGCTCTGAAATTTTATTTTGAAATCCTGGCATTTGCTGTGCTCAGCCTGTACAGACACTAAATAAAAGTCTATCCAGTCAGTTGTTTTCACTGTAGACTTTTTAAATTGGCTAAAAGCACCCAGTCCCCAGCTGCACGTCAACGCGAGCATGACCACCGGCGACTCAGACCTAAAGGCCCATCAAGCCCATCAAACCTGACTGGGCACATTTTGCCACTTTAACAAGTCTACAGTGAAAACAACTGACTGAATATAGAAGTTCTGTACTCACCTCTGTAGACTTCAAGAACATATTACATTTAAAGGTGCATTATGTACCTTTTCTAGTGGAGTGTCCCTCACCTGCTTGTTTCTATGGATATGTGATTGCTTTGCCTGGAATGTTCCACAGTGTGACATTAAGCAGCTCTACCTTACATTTATTCAATTACAGATAGTTTTATAGCTCAAAAAATACCTATAAAAACAAGCATTCTGATCTGACCTGTAACTTGGTCTGGTTTGGTCTCCATGATGATAAAAAGGTTTAATGCCATACTGTGAAACATTCCAGACAAAGCAATAACATCTCCATGGAGAAAAGCATATGACGAACCCTCCATCAGAAAAGTTACACAATGCACCTTTAAATTATGGCTACATAAATTATGGCTACAAACAGTGATATAATATTTAATGTCAGTTCATTTCTGAAGGGGCTTGTGTTTCTCAGATGGACTGATTATTTTTTTCATTGCTAAACGTTGACGCTTCTCTTGACTCTCTACTGTGATACTCTGTATTTTTGCATGTCAAATCTTAATATTGTTCAGATGATTACATTTTTGGGTTTTGTTTCCAATCAAAACAGGTTTATCAAATGTGTTTCTTCCTTGAATATTTTATACTAGCTTTGACTGACTAATGCTTCCAAAGACCATATGACCAAACTCTAAAACAAACACAATTTTAAAAGTGCACTGTCTAACTTTTCTGGTGAAAATGTCATAGGCATACAGCAAGTTTTTCACTGTATACCTCTCCACTTATGTGACCTCCTATTTATCCCTGAATAAGTAAGTTTAATGCCATACTGTGGAACATTCTGGGCAATACAGTAGCATCTCCATAGAGACCAAACTACAAGCCACACCATCCCATCCTAACCCACCTTGAATATAGTCTAAATCAGGTCTATCATATGACTAAAACAGGACTTCATAAGACCTAAAGCTGGATCTAAACCAGGACTTAACCAGTACCAAACTGCAATCTACCTAAAAAAAAAAAAAAATTGTAACCACCATTCCCCAGTCCAATTTTAATATCCTGCTTAATGTCACTGATAAGAAGTCCAGATTAGTATCAAATTAGTCTCTGATTCAATACTTGTCCTGATTTGTTTGCCACAGCTGCTGAGACTGTGGTTCCAGGTCGCGCCCTTTGGCAGGTTTTAAACTCTTATGCAATAAGAAGTCCTCCTGTTTATTTTGAACCGAGAAGCAGAGACTTATGAGTTCAAAATATTCCCCTAGCGACCGCCCACGCCCTCTTCTCTCAACAATAACTGTTTTCTACAACTCAGAAATGCCTCAAATAACAGCGCACTAAAACACACAACATTTTTTTGTACAGCATTGGTCCCTTTTTAGGTGGATGCATCAATCATACATCGTTTTGAATATAACTTTATGTTACTAAGCTAACTAACATAACTTTTCTAGTGAAGGGTCTGCCACCTGCTTGTCAAGTGTTGCAGGTGTTGGTGATCGTAGGGAAGGCAGATGGCGCAGATTGACAGCCTCTCTTCTGTCAGTCTGACCCAGGGCAGGTGTGGCAAAAGTAGTAGTTCAGCACAGTCGAGTATGAATGAATAATCCAAGGAATTGTAAAGTGATTTTGAGTGTTTGGAAAAGCGCTATATAGGACTAAAGCGTTAAAGTAATGACATGTGCATGGAGATAAACAGGTGTTGTTGACCCTACCCTCCATCAGAAAAGTTACATAGTGGATCTTTAACTAATATATGACTTCATTAGACTCAAGGAAGAAACACATTGCTAATCATTTGTATTGCTTGTGTGTAATTGGGACTAATGTGTATTGGCTTGTGCATGTGTTGCTGCAGTCTGCTGGGCTCCATTTTCCCCATGCCTCGTGTAATCTATGCCATGGCCCAGGACGGGGTGCTTTTCAGAGCCTTAGCCCGAATCAATCCCAAAACCAAGACGCCCCTAATCGCCACTATGAGCTCCGGGGTGGTAGCAGGTGAGAGAGCGGGATGCTAAAACTCACTAAACCTGTGTCACAAATAATCTTGTTTTTTTCCTTCTATTTCAAGGTTAATTTTGGGATGCCATTTTTTTTTTTTTTTGGTTCAAAAAGCAGCTTAAAATTAACTCAGAGTTCAGAACAGCTGCCAGGGCAATAAGCTCTCTGATTGGTCAATCCACTAATTCAGAGTTGTCATTATCAGTGAAATATCAATGCATGAGTAAATAAATGAATCAAGTGTAAGTAATGTTAATTTCTACTTTGGCAATCATGAATTTATACTTTTAAATAAAAAAACAACCTTGAATATACCATTACAGTTGCCATATTAAAGGCTTAAAATGCCCTAAAACTCCAGAAGCAACTAACCAACAACTAACTAAACGAAACGAACGAACAAAATAAAAACTAAAAGCTCTGAATAGGTGAACATTTGTCTGAACTCAACCCTGACTTAACTTTCAAACTCTGAGTTGTTTAAACCTGCTTACATGAACCAGGACCAGTGCATTTAAACCCTATGTCTGTATATGTTTAACCTGACCCTCTCTCCTCTAGCCTGCTGGGCTCCATGTTCCCTCTGCCCCGTATTCTCTTTGCCATGGCACGAGACGGTATTCTGTTCAAATTTATGTCCAAAGTCAGTAAGCGCCAGTCACCTGTAGCTGCCACCATGATGGCGGGTACCACAGCGGGTAAGCTCAACATGAGAGGGGCACGGCTCTTCACCCATGCCACTTCTACTGGGGTGAATTGTGGACTTGTTGGTGATTGTAATCAAGTATTTTGGTGGTGGTTGCATGCAGAGATTGGTGTCAAAGTGCATGTTGTTTTATTGATGGATATGTCAGCCTCGGCCTTAATTTCAGACTTAAAAATATAGTATGTAACTTTCTGGGGGTGGCATGTCAACTGCACGACTCCATGGAAATAGAAAGTTAAAACATTAGAGCATACTGTCAAAGATTATAACCAGGAACAATATTTCCATGGAAACAAGCATAAAGAGGCCCTCCTCCAGGCCAAATAAATCCAGTTTGTGGAGATGCAAAACTGATCTGATCTGGGAGATACTGATGATGAGTGCAGAGCTTTATGAACATGTTATTTGTTCATTTTTGTTTTAAATATGTCTGCATGCTGAAGGCACTTAAACAACTTAACAGCCATTTAAAAGTGTGTTTTAACATGTAAAAGTATATTTATGTGTTTGCTCATAAAATATAGAAATGTCACTCAGTGTTTGACAATGTTAAAGTAAGTATTTGCTCACTCCCAACACAAACTTGCAGTTCCAAAATTAAAATGGCTGTTAAGTTGTTATAGTGTCTTCAGTATTTGTACTGGCCTGGTTTAACGCCCATCTATTAAACCACCTGCCCTTGGTGTAAATGGGACTATACATTTTAAAATAGTATGATAGGAATAGGAACAAACTGAAACAAAGCTGTAGTTCGCAAATTGATTTTTCACTTTTGTAAAAACAAATTAAAGATACCCTCTGTACTGTAACTTTCTTGTGGATGGTCGACTATTTGTGTGTCTGTGTTTTTAATGCTCAAAAATATACATTAAAAAACATGCATTATTACTGTTCCATAAATCTGTAACTTGCCATCACCTGCTCATCTCCCTGGAAAAAGTAAAGTTTACTGTGGAACATTATAGGCTAAGCAATAACATCTTAAGCAGGAGACAAGCATGAGACATGCAGATGATAGACCCTCCCCCAGAAATGTAACATAGTGTACCTTTAAAAATGTATCTGAGATTTAATAACTTGTTGTGTTTGTATGATGCTGGTGTAACCATACAAGAAAATATCAGACAGAACATTATGGACATTTAGAAACATATGGGAGCCCTGATTTTGCATTTGTTATTAATCATACATATTGTTTTACTCTTTTATTACACTACTAACTGTATTTCCATTGGTTGCCGTAGCGATCATGGCGTTCCTATTCGACCTCAAAGCCCTGGTTGATATGATGTCGATTGGGACCCTGCTCGCCTATTCACTGGTGGCCGTCTGTGTCCTCATCCTCAGGTCAGTACACTTTAAAACTACATGAATACTTTCAATATTTTACCATTTGAAAAGTACATTGTATTTTATGTGTTTAAAGTAAAAACACATTCTATTCATGAGTTTCCTGTTATAGGTGACAGTGTGAGGGTTTTTCACTAATCAAAAGATATAATAACTGGTTTTAAATAGTCAATTGCTATGACAACTTTGCTGAATTTTCCTGAATTGTGAAAGACATGGATGTTCTGCAGTTATTTCCATAGTAATTTGACCCTGTATTTTATGATAAATAATAATCCATCTGCAAAGCCCAGTGAGTTTTTGGAATACAGACAAGGTTTATACTTGTTATAATATTTGAAAACAAATTTTGTGATATTCCCCCTTTAACTCATTTTTATGTGTCAATTTTGTTCTGAGCAGGCATCTGCATTGGCTTTGTTGTATTCTACTGTAGGAGAATGCTTTGGTTAATTTAAAAGCACTGCCTGTGTGGGTAATGCAAGTACACACCAGTAGAGGTGCCAGGAATATAGAATTTTGAATGGACCATGACAGAACTGGCTGGGTTTGTGTTCCTTACACTCCACATGCACGTACATCCCTCTCATGCATGTGCATCCCTGTAAGCCCATGCACGTGCACACTCGTTTTTAGTTTCCTCTGTGTTCCTCCTTTCGTTTTCCTCCCATTACGCAGCAGACCAGTGTCTATCTCATGCGCTCCTCATCCCACAAAAAACCCGCTGACCACTGCTTTCCCCCTGGTCACACTAGCTCCCATCTGTTCCAGCAGTTCACTACCATGGACTGGTAGACAAGTGTCCACTGCTGCTCCTGCTGACTTCTCACATTCTCGTCTCATGGATGTCCACTGCGTTTGGTCCCACAGAGGTGGATGTCTCGCGGATTATGGAATATGTTTATTGTCATATAAATGTTTCTGATTTTACTACTTTAAGCACAGACTTGGATTAAACCATTAACACGCAGGGAGGGTGACTGCACAACCTGCATTTGCCTGCACAAGTGACTGTTATATGCCATGAGTACCCAGAGCAAGATGCACAGTTGTCTGTACAGAGCTGAGCTGAGCTGAGCTCATGTGCATTATAGGTCTTGGTGCACGATCACCCCGCACAGCACACCAACATGTTATGAATGTTAAGCATTTAACATTCTAATATATTTCCAGATAAAAGAAGCCTTGAGCATGTTACACATTGTTTCTCAGTGGCATAGTTTGATATTTATTTTTACAATTCTGGCAATTCACCTAACGCCCCACACCTCGCCCTCAGTCTACTAAACTCCACCCGATATTCAAGCACACCTCTTGTTCAAAGCTCCACGCCCCACACTTGTGCTAGTGCTAAAACCAGGGGCAAAATCGAGCCTTATTTCTCTCTAACCAATGTCAGTGTGATGTTTCTCAGAAGATGGTGTAAATGCAGAGGGCTTGTGGCGTAGAGGGCACTCCCATCTCTAATGCTGACAACAGATACAGCGTGGTTCTTTGGAAAATCTTTTCCTGTTCTTTCGATTGGCTCTCCTCCCACATTTGTTCTGCTTACATGCTGGCTGATGAGTCTGTGGTTGTTTGAGAAATTGTGACTCCAGCTGGTGATTTTTATTCTCATGTCTTTGGGTCTTGACACTTGTATGACTATTTGTTTTCTGATAGCCTGTATGCTCAGAGGTGTGAAAGTACCCATCAGGGGCATGAATAATGATGCTATTATGACTCAGGCAGAGTTCCCACTTAATGCAGTACAACAGACCAAGCTAATAAACAGAAACTGTAGTAGGTGTAGTTACAGTGTATTTAGCTCCTCCCTTCAGGCAGATATAAGGTAGTGTCCACCAGCGTCTGACCAGAACTGAAGAAGCAGCTTGGATGAGCTCCGAAACATATTCGATCAAAAAACTTTTGAATTTAATTTCTCCTTTGCTATGGGTCCTACCTGGATGACTGCAGGATTACACGAACATCTTTTCACAAACTACATTTCCATCACAATATCTTCCAACTCTTTTTATCGGGAGTGATGAGCAAAACAAAATATTCTCTGGCTTGGTTTGTGCCTGAATTGGCAACAACTTGTATTTTTAATTTCAGTTACAAAATAAAAAAATAAAACTGTTGGGACATTAGCAATCAAAGTTAAATCTACAAACGTACACACATCAGTAAGGATAATGCTGGGAGATCTTATTGCTTTGCCTGCAATGTTCGACAGTACAGCATTTAACCTATGTATTACGCATTGATTCAATAACGTTGTTTTAAAAAATCATCCAAATGATTCTAGTGACGCCGGCGGTGTGTGGAGTTTGAAAAACACAGTGGAGCACATAATGTATCACCACATGACGTTGAAAGGTAGAAGTGTTTTCAGAGAAGAACTTAGCCTAAATTTGCGATGTTTGTGTGTTAATCATGTGTGAATAAAACAAAACACAACTCTAGGTATGTTTGTGATAAGGATTATAACATGGATCAGAAAAAAGCGTAATATAGACCCTTTCAGATACACTGTTGGGCAAGTTACTTTAAAACTGTAATGCGTTATTTATTACTTATTACTGTCATTTCAAAGTAATTCGTTACATTACAATATTACTGCATTTAAAATGTAAGGCATTACATTACTATTGCATTACTTTAAGTTACTCTCACCAAAATAACTGCGAAAAAGCTGAACTTTTGAGCCGTATATGGACTGAACCAGGACTAAACAAGGTCTAAACCACGACTAAACCAGAGCTGAACCAGGACTAAACCAGGACTATAACAGGACTAACCTCAGACTGATTCCAGGACTGAAGAGGAGAACTAAACCAGAACTGAACTAGGACTAAAACAGGACTCACTGTCAGGATGGGCTCGATGGTGACCGCAAGAGAAAGGACCGGCTTTGCTCCGCACCTCACGGAGGTAAGAGCGGCTGTCGCCCGATCGCTCTTTATGGACCCTGCAGCTCAGGCTCACGGTCCTGATTTCAGCAACTATTTGCGGGTACAAGACCCGGTGCAAAACTCTGCTACAGCGCGTAACTTCTACCTTCCTTCAACGTGTCCAGAAGTCCAACTTTTTGTGCGATGGTTTGCATCGTCCTCTGTCTTTTGGGTGTGAGCGCAGGAGACTTTGTCGGTGCAGAACATTTCGTCGACGTTGTGGATTTTGTCGGAGAGAAAACTTGCAGACATACAGCACTTCAGAAGCACACTGCTAGAGATTGAACATGTATTTAAATTTGGCAGCTGAACATATTCTGTACTGTACTGTTCAGGAGACAGGAGTCCCTTAGCCGATCAGGACACAGCGGGAGGAACGCAATACGTGTTCATACACTAAAAACAAAAGGCATGCAAAATTGCACAAAAAAAAAAATTCTAAAAATCAGCGAAACAGCGAGACCGCGAAAAGTGAATCGCATTAGAGCGAGGGGCGACTGTAAACCAGGTCTAAACCAGAAGTGACCCAGGTCTAAACCAGGTCTAAACAGCGTAGAGTTCTGGGTCGGTCCTTTCACCCGCGGTTAACTGAAGGTCTATCCGGCCGCGTCTCCGGCGTTTCACCACTGCTGATTTCACGGTGATTTTAGCGAATTTCTATGAAGAAAAACCCAGCACTTCAATCCAGGTTAAAAAAGCATTGTAACGCGCGTTACTCACATTTGTACCGAGTAAAATATTACAATTTTTCCCCCTGTAATGCCTTACATTACTTCGTTACAGCAAAAATCAACGCATTACTGTAATACATTACTTTTATAATACATTACTCCCAACACTGTTCAGATATGAGCGTGTTGTATTTGAAATGCCTGCCCTGCCTCTGTGCCCTGTGTTGTGTTATGTTACTGGTGTAATAGTTCTGAATGAGCCTTCTGTGTGTCTCTAAATCTGGTTAAGAGTTTGAGATGTTTTTGAGACTTGTTTGCTCAGGTTTGCTTGGGTCTTAACTCTGGACCTTTTCACAGTGCACTAATGGCCCCAAGATCTATTTCAGGTGAGGAATAGTAAACATGTTTTTGAAGAGAGAGTGCTTCCTGTTTCCAAAATACACATGTTTGGGCCAATATAGCAGGTAGCATACATCTAAAAACATATACCAGGTGTTTGAATGTTATCAGCAGTCAGTACGCATATGCAATTTAAGTCAGCTAATAAGGCATAGGGCTGATCTTCATGATTCAAAACCAAGCTTATATCAATTAAAGGCAGTATGTAACTTTTTGCTTATTTATGGAGATGTTATTGCTTAACCTTCATAGCATTAATCTTGTTTTATAATCCAGTGTTATCTTAAAAAAAAATATATATATATATATATATATATATATATATATATATATATATATATACATACATATATATAAATGGTAAATATTTCATCTGTTTGACTACATGTTCTTTTATTGAAAGTCTGTGACTTAATTTGGCGTTATCCTGCAATGGAACAAAAAGAATCCTGAAGAGTTTCATAGTGGACCTTTCACAATCCTGTTGCTGTAGTCATATATATGTAGCATTATGTACACACAATTTCTTACTCTAACTGCATCTAACATTTTGTGAACTTCATGACCTTTGCCCTTCGCCCCTCAGGTACCAGCCGGACGGGGTCTTGGAGCGACGGTCCGGAGCAGGGGAGAGGGACTTCCTGTCTGAGTCTGACCTCACAGAGTCGGAATCTCACCTGAACATGTTAAAGGGGGCGGGGTCAAGTCTCCAGGCAGCGCTCCAGCCCCCCTCCTCCCCCTCAGAGCAGTCCTCCTCTGTGGTCAACATGTCTGTGGGAATACTGGGTAAGAACACAGCCACGGCATCATGCCGATTTGTTTCATTTATCAACTAAACCTATCTACTGCCTGCTGCAAATTTTACTAGACTACTATAAATATTTGTGATATGTGTTTTATTTCAATATCGATTCCATTTCCTTTTGTTTTTCTAAGTCCTCTCAAAATACATCTTTGCAATAATTTTAATGATCGAAACACAACCCAATTCCTATTTTTGTGATGTTTTAATCGAAGTATAATAAATGAATAATTACACATGA